>NC_043703.1:161786036-161804274 GCF_006229205.1 Suricata suricatta
AGAGACCTAATGGAGAACCAGGGGGAGCGGAGGAGGGAGAGAGAGTTGGGGAGAGAGAGGGATGCAAAACTTGAGAGACTATTGAATGCTGAGAATGAACTGAGGGTTGAGGGGGAGGGGGAGGGGGGAAAAGAGGTGGTGGTGATGGTGGAGGGCACTTGAGGGGAAGAGCACTGGGTGTTGTATGGAAAACAATTTGACAATAAAATATTATGGAGAAAAAAAAAGAAAGAAAAAAAATAGGCATAAACCAAAAAAAAAAAAAAGAGAGAAGAGAGGGAAAGAGACCTTCACAGGCTCACAGAGGCGGCCTGGGTACCAGGGCTGCGGGGGCACCTGGGACGTGAGGTGTTGAGGGACCGTGGTGTTGGGATTGAGGTTGGCACAAGATGGAGTTGATGGAGTCCTCTGGGGACGGGCACAGGAGACATTCTCTGGACGATCACTGCTTCTTTGAGACATAGTGTGTCATCCGGGACCACTTGACTTTGGCTAACGAAGGCTGTGTCTTATAGGAGCTTCATGGGGTTGGACACGGCACCAAGAATTGTAGCAGCTGGGGTAGAGACTTTGAAGCCAGCAGGTGGTTGGCTGCACATGAACTTGGGTGTGAGGTGGTATGGGGCAGGCATTTGTCTGTTCAGGGGTCAGTGACGTGTATGACAGGACAGGATGGCTCTTCTTTGAAGGGCTCGCCAGTGGAATTTGGATCCCTACTGAGGCTAAGTACTCTTGAGATTCAGATACCCCTGACACTGAGTCAGGACCCAATGCCTCAAGTGTGGGAAGCATAGCATGCTTATTCTAGATAGTGATGTCTGAATAATGAGATGGAGACAATCATGTGACTAGAAACCCTTACAAATAATGGAGGTAATCTATTACACAGGTTACCTCCCACATCGGAACCAGCATGTCATGAGTTTTATTGCAGAGGGTAAAGATAAATTTTCTAGAAAAGAAATGGATTTAGAAATCATCAATACCTGAATCGGCTGTTTTTTGGATAGATTATCTTCTCATTCACTTTTTTCTCTGTTAAACACTTAAAAATTTTTTTTCTGTTTTTTATTTATTTTTGAGAGACAGAGAGAGACAGTGCGAGTGGGGGAGGGTCAGAAAGAGAGGGAGACACAGAATCGGAAGCAGACTCCAGGCTCTGAGCTGTCGGCACAGAGCCCTACGCGAGGCTCGAACCCATGAACCGTGAGATCAGGACCCGAGCTGAAGTCAGACGCTTAACCGACTGAGCCACCCAGGCGCCCCTCTGGTAAACATTTTGTTGCTTTATTTGGGGGGAGTTACTCTGAAAATCAATAAATGCGTATTTAGCTTTTCAAAGTATAAATTTTATCCAAAGTTTTACCCATCTCCTGGAAAATTAGTACCTTTGAGGATTTTGACCCCATGTCTACTTCCAATTCATATGTTATTCCTGACTTTTATTTTGCACTTGGCTTGTTTCTCCTCACCTTAAAGACTATTTCTATTATTTTTATGTGTTCACCACTTTCTTAATTGTCACCTTCCTTGAGGATTAATTACACCCTTTAAGGGGGACTGTTCTTGGATAACCTTTTGTTTTGTTTGTCTAAAAATGTCTTTGTTTCACCCTGTTCTTAAAAGGCATTTCCTTGGAAATCCTAGGCCAGTATTTATTTTGCTTTAGCTCATTGGAGATAGAATTCCATTGGTGTTTTCCTTCTCATGCTGGTGTGGAGAAGACTGTTGTCTGTGTCCCTGCCTTGAAGTTGTTTTGTCTCCCATCTTGTGTGTGTGTGCGTGTGCACGTGTGTGCATACTTCTGTGCGCATGTGGTTGTTTTTAGGTTTTCTGTCTCTGATTCTTACGGTTCACTATCCCTTGTTCAAGTACAAGTTGACTGTTACATTTGGAGCACTTCCTGTCGTCTTTGCTAGAGGGAAATTCTCAGTTACGTGCACACTTTCCCTGCCGGGGTTGTGTCTGCCCAGGCTCTTTCTCCTCTCCCGCTGGGGCCCAGGCAGGCCTGCGGAGGCTTCTCCCACACTCTCTGAGTCGCTAATTCTGTACTGATCTCCATCTCTTTGCTTTTCTGTGACGCACGCTGCCTCACTTCTTCTGACCAACCTGGGCACCGCCTTCCACCCCACACACGGTTTCAGGACGAGGTTAAACAGCCGGTGAATTTTTACATCTTAGTTATCGTTTCTTTCAATAATCAAAGTTTCATTGTTTCCTTTTTCACACATGCCGGCACATTTTTAACCACTTTCTTTCCTGAGATTATTTCCAAGCCTTTGATAACTGCACAGAAGTGAGCCAGGTTGGTTTACAAACCTTTTTCCTGAATCTTCTTCCATTTGGAGGCTTTGTAGAGCCATTGCGCTCTCTGTGTTTTCTGCTAGTTTACTTTACGGATGCTTTATTTCTCTATCTGCTTGAGTATTTCTTTCTGCCATCAATAGTTAGTTTCCTTAGAATATTATGGACAAAATTCTTTCAGAAATAGGAAGAACTTGGATTTTTTTTTAAATGGTGGGGCACTGTGGACTCAGTCACCTTTTTTTTTTAATGACAAAATTTATTTATTTATTTATTTATTTATTTATTTATTTATTTATTTATTTTTTAAGCCATCAAAGCAGTTTTATAATTTTAAGGCAACTTTTCCAATTGTCTTTTACGTCATACAGGAAATCTTAAACAACTGCAAAAATCATGTTTAAATTGTCTTTATATTTTTCTACGTAGTTACATGTGCTTTTTATTCCATTTGCTCTCTATTTTTTCATGAGAATTTGATTAACTTCCTGGTGTCCTTTCATTTACACCTGAAGAAAGTCTTTTAATTTTTGTAAATGTCTTTATCTGTCCTTCAATTTTTTAATTTATTTTTTATTTTTTTTTTACTTTATAAAGTTTCATCAGTCACCTTAAATTAAGTGTATGGCTTGGACTTTTCAGGCTGCCAGTTTGTGCCAAGCGGCGTCCCCCAGGCCCTGTTCTGCCCCAGCAGAATCCCCCTGTCGGCGTGTGGTCTGGGGGTGACCCGCGGTGTGCCCCACCCTGCAGGTACGGCTCCTGCAGGGGTGTGTTTTACAGGGGCAGGCCCACGATACGGGGACACGGGTCCTGGGTCCCTCCTCCTGTCACTCCACACAACCTGAAAAACGATAGCTCACGTCCTCAACTTTGGGAAATTCTCTAAGTGTCCTGTTTGGTTTTCTAGGACCACAATTTCACTTAGATCTTGCTCTGATATTCCCTTACTAGCCTGTATGCTTCTGATGCTGTTATGAATATATGTATCCATTCGTGCCTCGTCCAGAATTTCTCAATATTTTCAGCAGCTTTGGTATGGATAACTGAGAATACTTTTTTTTTTTAATCAGAAAAGTACAATTATTTGCTTTTGTTCCATTCCTGATTCTCCAAAAGATCTAGATATGACAGAATATGACAGATTTATCTCTTTAGCCTAACCTATTCCAAAGATATTTATTTTTTAATTTAAATTTTATTTATTATTTCTATTTGTGTGTGTGTGAAAGAGAGAGAGAGAGGATCTTAAGCAGGCTCCATGTTCAGCACGAGGCTTAGTCCTAAGACCCTAAGATCATGACCTGACCTGAAATCAAGTCAGATGCTCAACCAACTGAGCCCCTCAGGTGCCCCCCAAATTTTTATTTTTATAAGCTATCTTGTGTTAAGAGAGATTCAGTATATAAATAACCGGAAATCCAATATCCTCCAATATGACTAGGATCTGCCATCTTCCCGGGTCTCCGTGATCACTAATGAGCTTCAGCACCTGGTTTGAATCTTTGATGCGCCCTGACTGTATTTGTAGCGCATGTTTCTGACCCGAAGCTGTGGCCTGTGTTAGGTGCAGTAGTTCAGTGGCTTTACGTGGATGCTCCTTTAGCCCACAGTCATCTGATAGGGTAAGTCTCTGATCCCTCTGCGCCTTTAATGTTCTCATTTGTAACTTAGAGCACATTGTACTTGATCAGGTCTCTCAAAACAACTCAGGGAGCATCAGAGAAGGTAGACCACGCATGCACTGTGTAAATGGTTTCCAAATATGAGTAAAGGTGTTCTAAGAACTGGTAAGATCCAGAATGAACAAGAGAAACAGATTCCCAGTCTTATGTCTCTATTTCATGGATTCCAGGAAAACTAAAGTTTGTAGGCATCTCTCTGAAGTCGCTCACTAGCGGTTGTCTGGGCTAATCAGCTTTATTCCAAAACAGCCATTTGCAAAGAGAAGACTCCGGCACCCAAAGACGCCTTTTATTTTCACATTGGTCAGCCTCTGATTTCTATACACACCCCATGTTTCCCCCAGAAATTCTTAAGAGTTATGTAGACATTACTCTGTTGAACAGATTTTTTTTCCTTTCTACTGTGAGTCCTTGATACCAATGCTTGTGCATTTAGATTTTTTTTTAATGTTTATTTTTATTTTTGAGAGACAGATGGAGCATGAACAGGGCAGGGGCAGAGAGAGAGAGGGAGACACAGAATCTGAAGCAGGCTCCAGGCTCTGAGCTGTCAACACAGAGCCCAATGTGGGGCTCGAACCCACAGTGAGATCATGACCTTGAGCTAAAGTCGGATGCTTGACTGACTGAACCCCTGAGGTGCCCCAAAGCTTGTGCATTTAGCGTGTGGCTTTCAGGCTTGTACCTCTGGGAGGAAACTGAGGCAGCACATGCTTTTCTTACCACACTTACCTTGACCAGGTGGGGTAACGACAGAGTCGGACACAGAGGTCCGTGTCCCAGCCATGACCGTGCAGTATTGGTGAGAGAAGCACGTCTGGGGGCTTCTTGTCCTCACTGAGAAACAAGAAGGAAAACTATTGTCTTAATAGGATTTGGGGGAGAGTCAACTAGAACATTTTATATGATATTCTTTTATAAATTGTAAACCCCAGTACAAAGCTTCAAATGTATTCATCATATCTACCTCTTTATCTGTTTTATCTTGTTTATTTTATTTTATTTAAAAAAATTTTTTTTAATGTTTTATTTATTTTTGATACAGAAAGAGACAGAGCATTAGAGGGGGAGGGGCAGAGAGAGAAGGAGACACAGAACCGGAAGCAGGTTCCAGGCTCTGAGCTAGCTGTCAGCACAGAGCCTGACACGGGGCTCGAACCCACGAATGTGAGATCTGACCTGAGCCGAAGCCGGAGGCTTAACCGACTGAGCCACCCAGGCGCCCCTGTTTTATCTTGTTTTAAACCATCTGTGACTTAAGTAAATTATATAAATGTGTGTGTGTGTGTGTGTGTGTGTGTGTGTGTGTGTGAAATAGAACTTGTTAACCACGAAGGGGGTATCATCGTGTGTGAATAAAGCCAGGAGGATTGTCTCCTGCTGTCATGGACCTTTTAAGCAGCAGCAGGTGTGACAATCAACAGACTGGCCGACTAGCATGATGGAGGCCATGGCTGGCTGGGGCAGATGGCGGTGTTCGAACAGGGTCTGCAGGCCTGAGGGGTCGAGCCTGGGGTGGCTGGGCAGCCAAGATGTTCCCAGAGAGGACTTGACGGGGGAGCTAGGCTGGGAGGGTTCGACCATCCCCAGCAGGAGGGACTTAGAACATTGCAAGAGACACTAGAATATTATGAGAAATGGAGCTAGAGATGAGCCATCCCCCAAATGTCCCGATTTGTCTGATCCTCCCCGTCTAACTTGCTAGCTTTGCGTGCCCTTCCATGTTTTGTCTTTGTATAATAGGTTGGGAGGGGAAAGGACACAGGTCCTTTGGGGTACAGTGGACGAATACAGACCAGATACGGGCAAAACTAAAGCTTTCACACTATTCCCTATAATTTGGTGAATTAGCCGTTCAACACCTTAGTGTTGGCTTTCAGTGAATTGGTTGATTTGGATATAAACCTGGAACCAGTTCCCCTCCCCAGCGCCACACCTGCTTCTCCACACATCCCATCGCTGGGAACGGCCTCCTGGGCTCCCTTGTCCACCGGCCTGCAAACCAGGGAGCCCCTCCCAGGCCTTCCCTTCCATTGCCGTCCGCTGCACACCGAGTACTGTTGGTTCCCAGGCTCTCCCGTCTCCAAGGCTGTCTTCTCTCTCTTTCAGGGGGAGCTGTCTGCAAAGGGGTGGGTGGCTCTCTGACCGTCTGGTCCTATTCCGTGTACACCTGTCCCCAGTCACCACAGGGAGAAGACTGTCCCTGGCCTTGGGAAGTATGTGCTGGTGGGGGAAGACAGATACATGAAATGAATAATTAGAAGGCGTAGGATACTTGAAGGTGACAAGGGAGGAAAAAATAAAGCAGGAAATGGAGACAAGGGTGTCCTTTTAAAGGACGTCAATGAAATCCCACTGGGATGTCAGCAAACTGAGTAAGTTGAAGGAGGTAGTCTTGGAGAAGCTGGGGGAGGAGCAGCCAGGGAGGGAGAGAGCCTTTCTACCCTCAACGATGCAGGATGTCTGAGCGGGGTGGGGGGCTGGGGGGGTGTCGTGCCCTGAGGCGGGAGGGCCGAGCAGCAACCTGAGAATATGGATGCAGAGGCCTTGGAGGGCTTCGAGCAGAGAAGTGGGGTGTGATTCATGGTTTATTTTATTTGATTACTGGAATTATCACTTAGGTTTTTAAGATTTATTTTTAAGTAATGTCTACGCCCAACATGGGGCTTGATCAGGAGTTGCGTGCTCCACCGACTGAGCCGGCCGGGTGCCCATCGATTGTGACAGGGATGTCTTGTGTGTTGGGAGGACAATAGAGGTGAGGGCAGGGTGCGGAGGGGGAGGCGGACGCAGGGCCAGTCAGGAGCTAGGGGAGCACGTAGAGGGGCCAGGTCTCTGTCAGGGTGACGTGGTGACAGGGCTCCAACTCCGAATGTGTTTTAAGGGTGGAGCTAAGGAATTTCTGATACATTTGGTGTGGGGTGCATTTGGTAACGGGAGGAGAAAGAAGAGAGAAAAGGTTCAAGGTTGGGTGCCGGTGTTTGGGCTAAAACAGTGTGATTTCCACTAACGAGAAGGGAGACGTAATGGCGGCGCGAGTTTACAGGACATCCGGGGATGTGGTGCTCGGCATATTACGTCCAAGACGCCGACTAGTCATCCAGGCAGAAATGCCACACAGTCACCTGGAAATTCGGGGGCTATGGCTCAGTAAGAACTTTTTTCAGACAGTTGTAAACATTTCAATCAATCTCGTTTCCCAAAGCAGATGTAGGTCTTTGGGAGGCGATAAACTAACATCATTTTGAGATAAAGAAAGCAAATTAGAGGAACATTCCCAAAGTGTTTCCTACAATGCCCGCGCTAACGCGTGTGCTCCTCTAAGTCACGGTTGCTTTCTCACTCGTGGTCAGATAACCGCTGTACTCGAAGGTTTAGATCAGCTGCGAGTGTGTGCTGTGTGTGTAAATGTGTGTCGTGGAATATACCACCGTGAGCCATGTGTCATCAGAACATAACTGCGCAAACTTTGTACGCTCATCTCTTTGTAAGAGAAAAACGTAACATTCATTTTTTTTAAGTTTTATTTTTTTTCTTTTTAAATAGGATAACTTTTTTCCATAATATTTTATTGTCAAGTTGTTTTCCATACAACACCCAGTGCTCTTCCCCACAAGTGCCCTCCCCCATCACCACCACCTCTTTTCCCCCTCCCCCTCCCCCTTCAACCCTCAGTTCATTCTCAGCATTCAATAGTCTCTCAAGTTTTGCATCCCTCTCTCTCCCCAACTCTCTCTCCCTCCTCTGCTCATTTTATTTTTAACACAACATTCATTTTTAAGTTTACAACATTGTTTAATCCATCAAGAGAAAACCGATGAACGGGTGTGTGATAAGAAATTCTCACGGTACCGTTTCCCAATACGCATTATTTATTATTGAAAAGTATTCCTTTAAGCAGCACCTGGGTTGCTCAGTCGGTTAAGCATCTGACTCTTGATTTCGGCTCAGGTCACCATCTCATAATTTCTGCGATGGAGCCCTGAGCTGGGCTCTTACTGAACAGTGCAGATCCTGCTTGGGATTCTCTCTCTCCCCCTCTCTCCCTTTCTCTCTCTGCCCTCCCTCTCTCCCTCTCCCTCTCTGTCTCTCTCAAAACAAATAAATAAGCATAAAAAAATTCCATTATTGTTCATTACCTGTTTCTCTTTAGTAGCTTCTAAAACAATTATTTCTGTATTAATCCATTACTGAAACAGTGTCTAGAAATTTCTACAAGCCAACACCTGAAAGACACATGTCACTTTTCCACCAACTAGTAAACCACCTCCAGCACTGTGTCCTCTGTTTTAATACTTTTCTCTACATGTAACAGCAGAAAAATACAAAGAAATCGACTTCTTTTTGATAGTATATTGTCTCTTGCTTTATTTATTGAGTTTTTTTGTATTTCCCATGTATTATCCCTGCTGTTTGTATCAAAATAATAGGAAAAATAAGGTTTTCAGTTGTAAGTAACAAAGTATTCTACCAATAATAGTAGGCAGATTTTTGTCTTTTATTGGTAAGATCAATGTTGTCATTACATTTAAGTTTTTACAAGAAAGAGGTCTGTCACATGGCTCTAAGCATGAGTGATGAGATTTTACACGATTTTCAAATACTGTCATCACCTTAGGCATCAAGTTCGGATGTGCACTGACAACAAGGTTCAGTGTTGATGGCTGTAGATACAACCTGTATTTCAAGGTGCTTTTCTGGTAGCTTAGAATTTTTGGCTGGCTCGTGTCACGTTGTAAACCGTTATGTGTCAGGTAAGAGCATGGAGGACTAAGTTTCGAAATGAGACTCTGGGGGACACCTGGGGGGCTCAGCCGGTTAGGCGTCTGGCCTTGGCTTAGGTCATGATCTCACAGTTCGTGGGTTCAAGCCTCGCATCAGGCTCTGTGTTGACAACTCAGAGCCTGGAGCCTGCTTTGGATTCTGTGTCTCCCTCTGTCTCTCTGCCCCTCCCCAGCTTGTGCTCCTCAAAAATAAATAAACAGGGGAGCCTGGGGGGCCCAGTCGGGTAAGCCTCCGACTTCAGCTCAGGTCATGATCTCACAGTTCGTCAGTTCTAGCCCCGCGTCGGGCTCTGTGCTGACAGCTCAGAGCCTGGAGCCTGCTTCACTTTCTGTGTCTCCCTCTCTCTCTGCCCCTCTCCTGCTCATGATCTGTCTCTCTCTGTCTCTCAAAAATAAATGAATGTTTAAAAAAACAAACATTAAAAAAAGAGAGAGAAAGAAATGAGCCTCTGGGGGTCCTGGGTGACTCAGTTGGTTAAGCTTCTGACTCTTGGTTTTGGCTCAGGTCATGATCTCACTATTTGTAATTTTGAGCCCCGAGTCAGGCTCCTGGCTAACAGTACAGAGTCTGCTTGAAATTCTCCCCTTCCCTCTCTCTGCCCCTTCCCTACTCATACTGTCTCTCTTTCTATCAAAATAAATAAACTTAAGAAAAAAAAAGGAGTGACACTCTGACATTGTCCTGTCAACTTCATCTTATATTATCACGTTAGGCTTAATTTGTTATTTCTTTAAAGGAAACTTTAAAAAATTTTTTAAAACTATTTATTTAATCTTGATAGAAAGAGAGAGACAAAGCGGGAGTGGGGGAGGTACAGAGAGAGAGGGAGACACAGGATCCAAAGCAGGCTCCAGGCTCTGAGATGTCAGCACAGAGCCTGATGCAGGGCTCAAACCCACAGACTGAACCGTGAGATCATGACCTGAGCTGAAGTCAGCCGCTCAACTGACTGAGCCACAGAGGTGCCCCTGCAGGAAACTTTTTAAGCCACTGAACCTTTTGGCAAGGTTGGTTTGGCTAAAAGTAGACAAGTTAATCCTGAACTTCACCCCTGAACGAGCCGCCGTGAGGGAACCAGTGAGTAGGGACTGGGCGGGCTCTGCCGTGGGGCTCTGCTGGGGGGCCGGTGTGATCTCTGGATGCTCAGGTCTCCAGTGGGATCGCTGAGTGGGGGCTCTGGAGCAGCTCCGACATCCAGTGTTACTAACACCTCTGTGTGTCCCCCATTTCGTAAAGATTCTTTCTAGAGCCAAACCGACTATTTGTTTAGGTCCTACTTGTATGGCTTCAGTCCAGGGGACCTGCTTAGCCTGTGTTGCTTCTTGGTGCATCCCGGGGCTTTGATTCTCTTGGGATCCTTGAAGGACATACGCCCCATCACCCACCGACTCATGACCTAAAATTTGTTCGATCCTCAAAGCACCGTCCACACCCGAGACTCTTGAGGCAGAACCCCGAAGTCCTGTCTGGCTTGTCCCGGACTAGCCTGAGGAGAGGTCTCCGGGACAGGACCACCCAGAAGGAAGTGCTCCAGTATGAAGTCAAGTGCGTAGTTTCCACGGCGACGGTTACACACGGTGGACTGTCAGAATGACCCTGTCTCCCCAGCGAGCGACAAGATCGCTTGACAAATGCCAGAACCCCGCTCTGGAGCCTAGCATTCAATCGTGACTCAAACATCAAAGGCTTGTGGGTTTCCCCCCCCCAAAATAGCTTAAAAAAAATAAAGTATGGATCTGATTGTCTCTGATACAAAAACAAGTTGGAATTTGTAACCTGTGTCAATGCTGTAATTAAAACCTTGTTTTAACATGGATTCATTATGTTATATTTTCCACTAATTACTGACATTTTCTTTAATGTGTGTACGCAGGGAACATGAGGATATGATTAGTTGGAGTTGAAAGTGTGAGCAGTAATGAGCAGAGTATGGGTTTTCTCTTTGTCTTTCTTCGGGCCTTTAAGGTTCTTGACCAGAGATCCGCCTTTTGTAAGGGTTAGGATTCCGCACACTTTGCTGGAAACAAATACTTATAAAGTAAAAAGGACGGTGTTCTCGCACACCCGTTGAGTGCATTGTTTCCCTTTGCACCAGCCTTCCGGGGAGAAGGCCCTTTCCCGTGTGCAGATATAGGGGTCCCATTACAGCACAGAAAGCCTACAAAAACGGGGCTTCTGGAAGGCTTGGGTCTGGACCTCAGCAGCTGAGGCACGAGGACATAGGCAGGGAAGGGGAAGGAGAGACTCCGTGAGCCATTCCGAACATCTCAACACGCCCAGTTCTTTGATATTTCTGACTGATGACCGTGCTTCCTGGAAGGATCTTCTTGGGATTCCTGAGAAGTTGCAACCTTTCCTGACTGATGCAACCAGATGCTCAGACACTTATTTTGCTTCTTTGCAGAAATCACACACATTGAGAGATAGGTGTTCTTTGCCTTGTTTCTCCTGGCCTCCTGGCTGGGCTGCTGGTTTGGGGATCTGTGTGGCAGCCCTGATGGCTGGTGAGGCCATGGGACAGAGGCAGCCTCCCAGGGGACCTGCCCCTGTGATGCCCACAGGCCTTCCGGCCAGGACCCGTCTCTCTAAAACTCTGAGAGCTGCTGGACCATTGCCCAGGGCTCCTTGCTTTGTTGGTGCTTTTTTTTTTTCTAATTTTCACCTCCTTCTAACCCAGTTGTCTCTTTCTAATTGTGTCCAACATGGGTAACTTGGGAACACGGGGCGGGGAGGGAATATCCTTATGGAATTAAACCCACGTTTACCAACATTTCACATCAGCAGAATTCCCAGTCGGGGAAGGATGTCGGCCATCCCATCTCACACCCACACAGGCAAAGGGGACGGAGGTGGCTCGGTGCCAGCATGGCACAGAGCCCGGGCGCAGAGCCGCCCAGACCCCTGAGGCACAGGAAAGCTCAGACCAGCTGCTGCTTTCCACCCAGACTTCGGGGGGTTGCACAGAGAATTTTGTGAATGGCAGAGTCCACGGGTAATCAGCTTTGACATAGGATTTCTACACCTAGTTCACAGCATCACACATAATTGTACCTGTTTTTCTGGTTTTAAGCAGAAATAGCCCTAAATAGAGTTCTAAATTGTCCCTCTTTGCATTTCTGATCTGTGTTCCCTCCTTCCCTCTTTTGTGTTTAGTGCCTCTATTAGTGTTGCTTCTGGTCCCTAGAGCATCGGGTATCCCCATTGTGGCTGCTTTTTCTTCTTTTTTAAAAAAAGTTTAAGTGTTTTTTTATTTATTTGTGTGTGTGTGTGAGAGAGAGAGAGAGAGAGAGAGAGAGAGAGAGCGCATGAGCAGGGGAGGGACACAGAATCTGAACCAGGCTCCAGGCTCTGAGCTGTCAGCACAGAGCCTCAGAGCCTGATGCGGGGCTCAAACTCATGAACCTCGAGATCATGACCTGAGCCAAAAGCAACAGTCAGATGCTTAACCAACTGAGCCACCCAGGCATCCCAGCTGCTTTTTCTTCTTATAAGAGTTCTTTGATGAGGTATGCACGGCTTAATAGGCCTCTTTTTCTTCACTTTCAAAGTTCCCAACCATTAGATGAAATGAATCTTACCTAGTGGTTGTGATGTCAATCTGATAGAAATAATTCATTCTAAGTAAGGGATGGTGGCTAGTCATTCGGTAAATGGATTTAAGATAAGGTCTTTGCATCCTCAAGGAGATATTTCCCGGCCAAAAATCATAGCTTAGCCATTAGATGCATTTTAAGGTAGGAGGGATTTCTTGTTTTTTCTCAAACTATATGATTTCTGGGATAATGACTCACATTTATATAGTGCTTTGTAATGTATGAAACACCTTTCATTCATGTAATCTCCTTCTGTCTTCCAAACAGGCACCTGTTGTCAGCATCTTTGTTTTCCCAATGGGGACGTGGAAGATTACAGCATGAGAGAATGTATCCAAAGCAGGGCGGAGCCTGAGTGTGAAGCTCTTGGGTCTGACTTCAAAGTCTGTGCATTTCATGTATCATTGGTCAGTAACTGTAAGGCTATGTCTTATATTTTACCTTTTATTTTTTAAGAAACATCGACAGAATAAAGCTTGTGTCATGGTGAAAATATCGACTTTGTTGGCGATGCAACCAGGGCTCCAATTCTGCCACACTTTCTGCTGATCTGTTTTCTAATCGCTTCTTTGATCTTGTTTCCTAATCTGTGAGATGATCATGATAATCCTTGTAAAATACCTTGCCAGGGTGTCTTGCGGTATTATTCCTCAATAAATGTTATGCATTTTTAAGTGTTTATTTATTCTTGAGAGAGAGAGTGAAAGAGAGAGAGAGAGAGAGAGAGAGAGAGAGAGAGAGAGAGAGAGAGACAGAGTATGAGCAGGAGAGGAGCAGAGAGATCAGGAGACACACAATCCGAAGCAGGCTCCAGGCTCTGAGCTGTCAGCACAGAGCCCAACACGGGGCTTGAACCCTTGAACTTCGAGATCCTGACCTGAGCTGAAGTCAGATGCTCAATAGACTGAGGCACTCAGGTTCTCCAATGTTGTGTATTATTTTTTTTAACTATTATTTGTCGGAGACAGAGTGTGGGTATTGACAGGACTAACAATATTAAGCAAGGCAGGAAGCAAGCAATCCTTTCATGGACATGTTTCTGGCTACCATGTAAAGTGTATTTGTCATTCCAGTCGAGGGGCCATAGCCAGGGAGACGGTTTAAAAACTAAAGGCAAAGGTATCAGAGGCCCAGCCAGGAAAGTTCCTGGAGGAGCAGCAAGAGCATCTAAGAGAGCTTTCCCCTCTCTTTCTGGGCTCCTCTGCCCTTCTCTCAATGTTGAGTCAGTTAGCAAGAGTGGTGGCCAACTTTTCTATCCATCCAGACCCTCAATCCTGCATTCCGAGCACAACCACGGCACCTTCATGTGATGCCAACTATTGTATCTTGAATTGAACTTATAACAGAAAGGGGAGGAAATACCATTTCTGCCCTTGGAGCTCGCAGCCCAGTAAAAGACACCATTCAGCTGCCCGGCAAACATTTACTGAGGATGTAGTATGCCCTGGGTAGAGGGCCAGTTATCTGAGGCAAAGAGACAAGTCTTAGTTTCTGCTCTCAAGGACTTCCCAGTGTAGCTACAAAGATAGAGAAATAAAAAGAACAGAATGAAGAGTAATAGGTTTAGAGACAGGGGGAAACCCAGTGTGTGGGGCAATTAACAGAGGACCACCTCTCCCAGCGAGGGAGGTGAGAGAGTCAGGGCAAGAAACAGAGGAATAGAAGGCTCTGGGGGAGGAGCCACTGAGGCGAATCGAATCGTAAGGCAAAATCAGAATAAGTGAGCAGGAGGAGGGTCGAAGCTGCCGTGTCACAGCTTTCCAACAGGTGCCCACCATGGTGCTGGCATTCGGTGCTCTGGGCCACTCCCGTGTCCTGAGCCGCTGCACCTGCTCCCTGGTCCCCCAGCGCTGTACCGCGGGCCCTGTTGAGTAGTTAGGTATATAAGTTATTTACATATTTATATGTTTATATGACATGTATTTATGTATAATATATATTTATGTCCTTATATATTTGTCATATATTATAATATATATTATATATAGTCAAGCAGTTAAATATATATTTATATATTTATACTACATGTATTTATGTATAAAATATATTTATGTCCTTATAATATAGTATATTACATAGTCAAGCAATTAAATATATTATTCATATATTTATATTGTGTATACTAAATATAATTTATATTTTATTATTTTACATTTTTATTTATGACATGTTCTCAACATATAATTATTATAATCAATATAGTATTATATAATATATCAAATATTTACATTTTATTAATATGATGCATATGTTACATATTTTATTATTATATGTTTATTGAATATATATATAGCAGGAAGTCTGGACAACAGGACACAGAGGACTGGCAGAAAAATGTCACATGAGAAAAACGCTTGTGACATATGGAGAAACACAGAATGCTGAGTTCACACAGACTCTATGTGAGATGAACAAGTGGAGAAACATCTTTAAGGTACTGCAAACATGTTATCTCACCTTGAAATCTCTACCAGGCGGAAATGAGGAGAAATTAAAGCCTTTTCCAGACAAGTGAATTTTGAGTAAATTCTTCATCGATACGCTTGTACTACAGAAATGTTAAAAGAAGTTACTCTAATAAAAGTGAAGTGATACCAGAAGGAAACTTTATTCTGTGAAAAGGGAAATTAAGAGCCCTGGAAATATGTGAATACTACAAAAGCTTTAAAAAACAACTGAAGCAGAAAACAATGGCAATGGATTGTCAGATTTGTGATATATATAACAATTTTTTAAGTTTATTTATTTATTTTGAAAGAGAGAGGGAGCAGGGGAGGAACAGAGAGAGGGAGACGCAGCATCCCAGGCAGGCTCTGAGCTGTCAGCACGGAGCCCCACGCAGGGCTCCATCCCAGGAACCGTGAGATCATGACTTGAGCTGAAACCTAGGGTCGGATGCTTAGCTGACTGAGCCACCAGGTGCCCTGGAATGTTTGTATTTGAAGTGAAATCTATGACAACCATGGTGCACAGAACCGGAGGGAAGAACAAAATTCTATGTGAGTGTTCCTTACGCTCGACATAAACCTGTAAGTTAAAAATGTACATTGTAGGGGCACCCAGGGGGCTCCTGGTTTTGGCTCAGGTCTTGATCTCACGGTTTGTGAGTTTGAGCCCCAAGCTGGATTCTCTGCTGATGGTGCAGAGGGCACTTGGGATTCTCTCTCTGTCTCTCTGCCTCTCCCCTGCACATGCTCTCTCTCTCAAAATAAATACATAAAACTTAAAAAAATTATTTTAAAAAGTGTATATTGTAAACACTAGGACAACTGCTAGAAATTAAACCAAGTGGCATTGATAATAAACAAATAGCAGAGATTATTTAAAAAAAAAGAATAAAAAGATACCCAATCCAAAACAAAGGCAGAAAAAATGGGGAAAAGGGAGGAAAAGACATGAACAGAGATGAACACAAAGATGGTAGACTTGCTCTCCATCACACGGATAATGACAGGACATTTAAATAACCGAAACCTCCCGATGACAAGTAGGTGTGGCAGACGGGACTCAAAGCCACACCACTTATAGGTTGTCCATAAGAAACCTGTTTAAAGCATAAAGATCTACGTTGAAGAATATCAAGTGATACACTGTGTCGTGGACACGCACAATTTTATTTCGGTGTTGTTTTACATCAGTGGGTCAGCACAGTGGCGTTTTACACATCGTGTTGTTTGGCCTGACTACCCCCACTTGACAGGGTACATCCTTTCTGTACGTTGATTTTCTGTGGGTCCACAGAAACCTGTTGGTTCCAACACCCGTTTTCCTCCCTCATCCCTTTACATCAGGCCTCTACAGGGTGTCAACAATAACTTTCCTGGCCGTTGGAAACCATCTTTGTGAGTAATCATAATGGTTACACCACAGAGTTCCCAAGTGCCACATGAAACCAGTGTGAGAGGACTCATGTGGTGAAGGGCGTAGAGACTCCAGAAGGCCATGGAAGCCGTGGAATGGAAGCTCGACCGGAGCAGGGAATTCTGTTTGTTCTGTTCACTGATAATACAAATAACTTAATCAGTAACTATTGGTTCAGTGATCAAATGGATCAAGTTGTCAATGAACTAAGTAAATGTGGAGTGTTCTGGAATCATGCAGAATGGAAGTATGTAGTCATCCAGACCACAATTGTGGGGACATCATCAAAAAATGCTCCATTTAATGATGTATGTCCATAATGAGCATCTACAATTTTCTATGAAAATACAATTATGTTGTATTTAGGAAGGAAGCAAACAATGTAACAACGCATAGAATAAAAACAGGCATGATTAACACTAAGTTCTGGAATGTGTAGAAAAAAAGAAGCTTCATTTCTTACGGAAAACAACAACTTGCATTGTGTAACATTTTATTACCCAAGGCTTCTTAGTAAGTAAGATGATAAACTTTTTATAGTGACCCTTGTCAGAAAAAAAAGGATCATTAGTTCTAGAAAAACTGCGGAAGAAAAGGGGCCAGTGGTAAGGCGGCTGTAACTGAGGTCGGAAAAACCACATAGAGGGGCACCTGGGTAGCTCAGTCGGTTAAGCCTCCGACTTCGGCTCAGGTCATGATCTCACAGTTTGTGGGTTCCCGCCCCGTTTCAGGCTCTGTGCTGACAGCTCAGAGCCTGGAGCCTGTTTCCGGTTCTGTGTCTCCTTCTCTCTCTGCCCCTCCCTTCTCATGCTCTGTCTCTCTCTGTATCAAAAATAAATAAAACATTAAAAAATTAAAAAAAAAAGAAAAACCTCATAGAGAAGTTGTGTGCGAACACTTCTTGGTCGACTTGATCTTTCTAATTGTCGGATTTCCTTCTGGAAAACGGTAATGAACTTCATAGGGCTGCTTCCAGAAGATATCAAATAATGTAGGTAATACCTCAAAACCTCGAGCCCAGAACCAGATGCCTGGCGTATCCAGTGCACGTGACCCACTTTATTCTCCTTCCAAGAATCAGGAGCGAGTCCAGCTGTCTGCTGGGTGCACCTCCTGCCCGATGACTTTGGAAGCGTCCACCTCCCGTTTCTTCCACCCTCCAGCAGTGTCCCCCCTCACTCCCTAACCCGAAGGGCCTTCTTGCCTGGGGTCGGTCCCCTTTCTACACTGCTCTCAGGAAGTGGGAAGGATCCCCTCCCCTCCTGCCCCAGCTTAGTTTGCAGAATGGAGCTGGAGAACTGAGTTCTTCCGTCCAGCCCAGCCAGGCCCGGGCACCACCTCCCTGCCATCTCACGGGCTGCGGGGCCCCATCCCCGGCTGTCCACAGGAGCCTCAGGGCCACTGACATCTGAGCAAGTGCCCATAGTTCCGGCTTGTTCCCCTGGAAAAGTCCTGCTCCTCTCTGACACCCGGTTTCAGACATCACCTCCTCCTAGAAGCCTTCCCTGACCGGCTCCTGTAGAGATGATGTAAATGCGGTCTCGGGTCATTAAACTAGGCGGGACGCGTGCATGGACGGAGGAGACGGCATCTCCCAGGACGCGGAGCTGTGGTCTGGTCTGGGTCTGTCCCCGGCCGTGGCTGTTGACCGAGTCGCAGACCGGTTTGCAGAAGCCTTCCCAGGCCGCCCCTCCCGCCGCAGCCCTGCCCCGGAGCGGCTTCCACCTGCCTTCCTGCAGTTCCTATCTGGGTCCTGATGGGCTGGTTTGCACGTTAGTGAAGACCACCAGCGTCAGACCATCTAGCCACGTGGGAGCGGGTTCCTGGGACGTCCGGTTCACGTAGTGGGCGGAGTCAGCAGTCAGTCGGAATCCGTTTGCTGGGGTGGGGGGCGGTGGTTAAAATACACGTGTGGTATCTGAGGTCGGACGGAGGGGGAGGGAGCCCGCACCGCGTGGTTCTCGAAGGTTTGCTTCTCTAGTCCTGACCCGGGGACAGCCGCGTCGCCAGGGA
>NC_043703.1:161804374-161826094 GCF_006229205.1 Suricata suricatta
GTGTCACTGGGCTCAGGTTCCCCCGCTGCCAGGGGGGCCTCGGGCTCCTCCTCCGGGCCTGGGACTGAGTGACTTCGGGGTCAGGCCCCCGGGTTTCAGGTCCACCCAGGAAGAGGCTGACTCCGTGGGAGCCGCCCCCTGCCACCCACCCGGGCTGCTTGACAATTGTCACCTCCTCCCCTCATCCTCTGCGCCTTGGGAGCTTCTCTTGAGACGTTTAGAGACCGGACTGATGGAAAGGGGGGTGATCTGGGGGGTCATCACAGTTATGTTAAACGTTAGGCCCTTTAACTAATGGATCTAAGATTCCGCCCTGACAGCGCTTAATTTTTGACATAGACTCTTTTTCCTAAGCTCACACCCGGCCAGGGAGCCTGCGTGTGCCAGCTTACATTTTTAATATTCCTCTTTTTTTTTTAGTTTGCATTTCCTTAAATAAGAATGAGGTGGGTTTTTTTCTATTTAAACATTCAGACAAAGTACACATAAGGTCGAATTTACCAGGTTAACTAGTTTTAAATGTACATTAGATGGCATTAAGGGTATTCACACTGTTGTGTGGCCATCACCACTCTCCATCCACAGAAATCTTCTCTCCCAAAAGGAAGCTCTATATCCCTCCAACAATGATTCCCCATCCCCCTCTCCCCTCCAGCCCCTGGCAACCACCATGTGGTTTTGTGCATCTATGAATCTGACAACGACTAGGTACCTTATATCCCTGGAATCATACTGTTTGTCCTTTGGTACCTGTCTTCTTTCTCTTAGTATATTGTTTTTAAGGTTCAATGTCAGAATGACCTTCATTCTTAAGGTGAATAATACGCCATTGCACGACCAAAGGCATTTTATCGCCTGCAATTATGTTTTTAAACTTCCGTGGTTAGAGTACAAGAGAAAATGAGGCTGACAGTTGTCAGTGAGAGGATGCAAAGTGAGAGGCTCTGATGGTGTGACTAGAAGAGGTACATAATAATGGTCTCTGGAAAATCATTACTATTCCACTGTGCCAAGGCCAGTTCTGCAGTTATTTTCTATGATACAAGCCTACAAATATATAAACACGTATCCGCACGTATGTTACTCCCACACTCTTTTTGTTTCTCATTCCTTTTTTCTTAATTTCTTTTTGTGTCTTTTATTTATTTTTGAGAGACACAGAGAGAGAGTGTGAGCAGGGGAGGGGCAGAGAGAGACACACACACAGAGTTGGAAGACAGGCTCCAGGCTCTGAGCTGTCAGGACAGAGCCTGACACAGGGCTTGAACCCATGAACCGTGAGATCATGACCTGAGCCAAAGTCCGACGCTCAACCGACTGAGCCACCCAGGTGCCCCGTATTTCTCATTCTTGCTCTTTCCTCTTCAGGACAAGATTTACCGTGTGGAGAAAGGATGGGATATGGTCATACAGAGCCATACGTTTCAAAGTGATTTATATTTTATGTTTTAAACTCAAGAAGTTTCTCTCTGCTGTAGGTTAGAGGAAATTTAGGGCCAGTTCATCATTCTATCCATTTCACTCTTGTCTTCAGCATAGGTTGTGTCTTCCCTTTCCCCCCTCATCCTGCCTAATTCTATGGGATTTCTTCCACTCATTCATGGAGCCTAGCCGTGTAGTATCATCAGGTACGATGGTAAGTGTTTTCCCTAAATCTTAATCTGATGCTTCTTAAATAATATCAATATTACTCTTCCCACTTCACAGATGAGGAAACTGAGGCACAGAGGGATTATGTAACTGCCTGAGGCCATTCATCTTTGCCAGGGTCAAGATCTAGACCAAGCAGATTGGAAGCCAGATCTCAGATGTTGCTCTTCACAGGATCTGACAGTCATCACTTTAAGTCTTCTAACTTTTATTTTCCACTGGATTTGCATGTGCATTTTACCTTTTCAGAAAGAACTACAGAATTCAAGAACAAAACCCAGGACTCTAGGGCCAGTATTTTGTGTACAGTATTTGTCATTTAATAAAAACTTAATAAAATAGGGAAAATGTTTAAAATAAAAAGATGAAGAAGAGCAAATAAAATCCAGAGGAAGTAGAAGAAAGGTAATACTAAAAAAAATTAGAATAGGAATCCATGAAATTGAAAAAGGAGATCTGTGGAGAAAATCAACAAGATCAAAATCTGTTCCTTTGAAAAAATCAATAAAACTGATGAGTTTCTAGCCAGGCTAGCTAAGAAAAATGACAGGAGACACAAATTAAAAATATCAGAATTGAAAAAAGCAGACATCACTACAGACCCTACAGACATTAAAAGGATAATGAAGATGTATTATGAAGACCTTTATGCTGCATATTTGATAACCTAGACGAAAGGGACCAGTTCCTTGAAGACACAATCTGTTCAAAACACAAGAAATAGACAATCTGTATAAACCTACACCTATTATATAAGTTGAATCAACAATATAATCTTCTGACACAGAAAGCACCAGACCCAGGTGGGTTCACTGGTAAATTCTACCATACATTCAAGAAAGAAATTATGCCAGCACTCTACAGTCTTGTCTGTCTTTTGCCCTTCTCTTCAGTGTGCCGAGCTGTTAATGGGGCATTTTATTTGAAAACACATGGCCTTCTTCAGGTCTGAGAAAGTTACTTCTGTCACTTCTATTCCTTGGTTTTATTTTCTTTACTTTTTTTTCTGGAATTTGTAATCAGTTTGATGTTGGTCCTCTTTCATGGATCTTGTCTGTATTTTCTTTTCTTTTCTTTTTTAGAATTTTTATTTCTTTTTGAAAGAGAGAGCACAAGCTGGGGAAAGGCAGAGAGAGAGGTGACAGAGGATGGGGGGGGGGGCTCTGTGCTGACAGCAGTGAGCCTGATGCAAGGCTCAAACTCAGGAACGGTGAAGTCATGATCTGAGCTGAAGTTGGATACTTAACAGACTGAGCCACCCACATGTTCCTTTCTTTTATGTTCTTAGTCTCAATCTAAGGTCTGACAAGTTCTTACATTTTTATTTGTAATTATTTTATTGCAAATTAAATATATATCAGTAGTCATATGCTTACCCTCTGGGAGCAGTTGCTTTCTGTCCACCCCTCCCCCCATCCTCAGCATCCTGACTTTTGTAGGCCACCTCGGGAAACAAAGACCCTATCCTCCATGATCACCAATGAGAATATGAGGAATTAATTCTGCCAACAGCCTGAGTGGGCAAGGGACCCAGAAGTAGGATGAGTGTACATTATCAACTAATTCTCTTGGTTTTAGTACAACTTCTTTTTTTTTAATACTTTGAAACATTTATTTTTGAGAAGACAGAGACAGAGTGTGAACGGGGGAGGAGCAGAGATGGAGGGAGACACATAATCTGAAGCAGGCTCCAGGCTCTGAGCTGTCAGCACAAAGCCCAACGTGAGGCTTGAACCCACAAACCCCAGATCATGACCAGAGCCCATGAACCGAGCTGAAGTCGAATGCTTAACCGACTGAGCAACTCAGGAGGCCCTCGTCTGACTTCTAAGTACTAACCTCTGTGATGTTTACTGATTCTGAGCCCACAGCCTTTCTGAACTCCAATAGCTGGGTTGTGCTCCTTTTTAAAGCATCCGAGCATTTATCTCTGTTTGTTTCATCATTCCATCCTTTCCCACCTCTTTTCAGAAATTTGTGGAAATCTCTCAACTCTTGTTGATGATTACCCACCCTTAATCTACATTTTTTTTTCCTTTTGAATTTTTTGAAATTTTATTTCAGTAAAGGTCTTCCAAAGGTGAAGAAACAACTGTGTATGTTTATTCCTCAATTCTGAACTGGAACTGTTGGATTAGTCTTCTTAAGAAATGGATTCCCAAACTGGTAGCTCTTATACTCACTCTTTCTTACTCTTTTTGTTGGCCGTTCCATGAAGGCAATGCCCTGAGACAAAGGAAGAATTGTTTTTCTGTTCGGTAAAAGGCAAAGACAGACCTTGCCAAGGAATAGTAATGAAGTAAGACCCTAAATGGGCTTTGGAAAAGCCTCATTAAATCCCATGTTATCTTAGGAGGTTCTATAGGGTGTTGAAGAGAACACAGACCTTGTAGGATATACCAGCCTTCCCACGTCGCCTTGAGCAGACTACTTAACCTCTTAGCACCCAGAATCGAGCAGATGAAGTATATTTTTCAATTTCACAAGACCACTGCACAAAGTACATGATATTTAACAAGCGCTTAGTAAAGCATTCTGTGACGATTCCTGATTACACTCTGTGGATCACTGCATGTGTCACGGTGAGCAGGCTAGGTCTTTCTAGAAGGCACATTCCAGCGGCTAGGGAGTGGAAGGGAACAGACTCATGACGGCGCTAGTTACCACCCTCGTCGTCCCAGTGACGCCACCTGTGGCTGATGTGGAGTCAGGCTGAGAAGGTGATGGGACATGAGAAGGGAGGAGGAGAAGGAGTAAAGGATGATGAGGAAAGAGAAGTGAGAGACGGACCTTTGAATACCCGACATAGAACGTTTCAAATACAACAGCTGAGTCCATGCCTGTCCTTTCTCTTCTGGCCGCTTTAACAGCATCCTACACACCGAGCGGCTTGTAAACAGCAGACATTCAGTTCCCACCATTCTGGGTCCTGGAAGTCCAAGGCCAAGGCATCAACAGACTGGGGGTCTGGGGAGAGCCTACTTCTTCTTTCCCCAGTGTCCCCACATGGCAGGAGGGGCAAGAGACTTCTCGGAAGTCTCCTTATAAGAGAACTGATCCCATTCATGACAGCTCCATTCTCATGGCCTGATGGATACCCCAAATTTCCACCTCCAATTACCATCGCATTGGGAGTTAGAATTTTGAGGGGATGTGAGCATTCAATCTATAATTATCACCAAATACAGAAGATGTAAGAGAATCTGTATACAAAGGGAGAAGGTTTTAAAACTGTAGATGGTTCTTCATGATTATAATGGAAAGAACACTAGGCCGGGAGTTTACTGTTTCAGAGTCTAACATTAGCTATTAGCTAAGTTATTATATAGTAGTTTGACGTTTTTTAAAACTTTTTTTATGTCTTAATTTTATTTTGAGAAAGAGAGAGACAGAGAATGAGTGGGGGAGGGGCAGAGAGAGAGGGAGACACAGAATCAGAAGCAGGTTCCGAGCTGTCATCACAGAGCCTGACACGGGGCTTGAGCCCACAAACCGTGAGGTCATGACCTGAGCCAAGGATGGATGCCTAACCATCTGAGCCACCCAGAGGCCCTTATAATTTTGGCTTTGAGAAAATTTCCTAGATACCTGGGTTGTACCATGAGGATTAATGATAGAGTTTTCTTTGTCAATCTAACATGTCATCCGTCTCTCAAAAGATTTTGACATTTTCTGTTTTACGGAGAAACGAGGTGTATTTCTTAGGTGAGGAGTCACTGAGTATACTGAGACAATAAAATATATGTAAGGCTTAAAACTGAACAAAAGAAAGGCCAAGAAAATGTTAAAACACTTAATTTTAGAAAGACAAGTGCCAAAATTTTTTGGACTCATACAATTCTGAATAAGTCGAGCCCAAATTTGGAAAGAACTGATAATTTATCAGTTGAATAATGTTCAAATCCTTGCTTTTATAGAATTGGGTTTATGAGAAAATAATTGTGATCTATTGAAAATAATGTTTTTGTTTCAACTTCACCAGATTCACACTTTACAAATATAAATACACCAATACTGATGTAGTATAAACATCTACTGTGATAATAAAAGATATTTATTAAAAGATTGGCCTCACATTTCTCAGGAAATGTGAAAATACTCAGGCGTTTTGTACAAATTGACTCCATAGGGGTCATGATAAAATAGCAAATGAGTTTTTTAATGTTATGAGCTTTTGAAAATAGTCCGTGAAAGAGAGCTAGATTGTTTTCCAGCAAAGCAATGGAATCGGATGCCCGTCACCGATAGAGGCAGAAAAACCTATTTGGGATTAGCCAGTTATTCTTTTCAGAATTCCAAAAAAGCCATATGAGATTTTAACTCTCAGTTTTAGCAAGTCTTGTTTCCCAATGCAAGTCACTGGTCTGAGAACATGTTGGAAGGATGTACATTTGCTCTCCTGTTCTAGAATGAGTCATCCAAGGAAGGCTACAGGAAGTCAACTAGGCTGATAACACAATGCAGACTAAGACCAACCATGTCTCACACATAGAAGGAGGTCAATAAATGTCTGTGTCCATGGAGTAGATGGAGACTGGTGGGGTTTGACTTTAGGACACAGTGGTAGGAGAACTTGAACTTGAGTACGAAGATCTTTTTCTCCAAGACTCAGGTCTTCTTTCAGACTCATAGTGAGCTGCTTGACTCAGGATTAGTAAAAGAATAAAGAACCTCAGCAAAAATAATCCTTGGGATATTTGTGTTTCAAATGTTACAGGGATCTGTAAACTTTGAAGGGATGAAGAGACACGGACTTTGGTGATTGCTTAGCGTACCTTGTTTCCTTCTGTTACATATATGTAAGTTTATCTTCCCCATTTTGCTCCATTCCCCCTTTTTTCTCCAAAAGAGCTCTGTCTTGTTCCTTTTTACCCTGGAACTTTTGCCTGGAAATTGAAGTTTTTTGCTGTTATTAATGCTGCCATTCAGGGTTCCCAACCTGTGAAAATGGGCTCTGCTGCCTCCCGTAACTTCCTCCACTTGCGCTTTCAAATATGAACAATCTTACACCAAGTATTCTTCTGGGACCAATGGAGAAGTGGTACAAGAAGGGACATTATCCAAGATAGGCAGAGTTGGGAAGAGTATTCCCACAGCTTACCCAATCCTCCAGTTAAGAATCCAGTACAGGGGCACCTAGGTGGCTCAGCCGATTAAGCATCCCGCTTTGGCTCAGCTAATGATCTCATGGTTCGTGAGTTCGAGCCCCGCATCGGGCTCTGTGCTGACAGCTCAGAGCCTGGAGCCTGCTTCTGTATCTGTGTCTCCCTCTCTCTCAGCCCCTCCCCTGCTTGTACTCTGTCTCTCTGTCTCTTGAAAATGAATAAACATTAAAAAAAATCCAATACAATGCAAAACTAGAACAGATTAAAAAAAGAAGCCAGCATTTCAAAGGATAAAGTAGAGATTTCTTTGAGGAGACCACCTAGCCAGTCTTTTCCACCAGCTGCCCTATAAGATCATTGAACCCACACTAGCATCTGAGAAAGGACTGGACAATTTCCTTATCAGCCGGTACATCTGGACATTCACAACAAAGCTGGATAATCAAATCAAAGGACCCGTCCTCATGATTATGCTGCTTTCCATACGCATCCTCACAGCCTTGCCAAACTCTGTCCTTAGATCAAACCAGGCCTACTCCCCAGCTGTCAAACCCTGAGGAACAAAGCCACCCAGATGCGCTGATGAGACCCATGACGGAATTTTAAACTTCCAAACTCAATTTGGCCTCAGTGGTTCCAGTAATCCATAAACTGATCTCTTGCTAGTGTCCCTAAAGTGGCTGTGCCAATTTTTCAAGACTTCCTGTGACATTAACTTAATCCCTGACCTTCACACCCTCAATATGATCTTTTCCTTATTCCAGCGGTGTTGGAAATCACTCACAGTAAACTTCTGTCCACACTTCCACTCACTTACCTCTTTCCCCGTATTTTGTAACAACTCCTCGCCTCTGTGTGTCCTTCTTGCTTACTCGGGGGACACAGGGTCCATTTCTGGTGAAAACCAATGCCATGTCTGTGTGTACTTGACCCCAGTCATTTCCTCCTTCCCTGCTGGGAATTTTCCTCCATGAAATGTTCAGTTGACTTATGTCTAGGTTGGATACACAGTGTCTCTCTTTTCACTATCTCCTTCCTGCCCCATAAAGATACCCCACACTCCCATATTGTACAGATTCCTTCAGAGACAATACACATTCTGGCAGTTTTCTGTAAGTGGCAATAGCATTTCTTGGGGGAGCAATTACTTCTTCAATCATGCCCAGAGTCTCCATCTGAGGGAGAAGAGAGGCTGATCTTCCATCTTGGAAGAATTGAGTTTCCTTTATCTGTTTTCTCTTTCAATCTATGGCCCATTCCATTTGTTAAAAACAAACAGCCTTTTTTTGTATTTTGTTTGGCTTTGGCCGTGTATTTGACCCTCTCTCCTCCCAGGGACTCTGAAACACCACCCTGGTCCAGCTTCCCTCAATGTTATTTCCAAAATTTGACCATGGTTAAGCGTCCTTTCACTATCCTAAGATAGAAATGAGGCCACGATTCAGTTAGCACCTCTGTCGAGGAAGGAAGCTCTTGGCCAGGGAATGATTGGTCAATAGTAGTTCCATGTCCTGAGTCTGATGGTCAGAAGTAGGATAGCCCTATGACCCAGTACACACGGGCCCACTGAATGAAGATCACATGTCTTATTTATCCAATGTCATTTTGATGGACATTTAGATTGTCTCCAATGTCCTCTATTGTTAAAGATGGTAAGGTAGACCCTATTCAGGACTATCATGGTAGGCATTGGAGCTGCTGTGACAGGATTTTACAGTGGGGAGAGACATTGGGCTCAACTCCAAATACAGAGTGGGCAAGTGAGAATTTATATCCAAAGAGCATGTTGGAAGCCAGTGGAGGGAAACTTAGTAAGAGGAAATATCACCTGTAAGGGAAGTCCCGGTTAACCTGACCGGCAGGATTCTTGCTGAGGCATGCCAAGGTGGTCACACGTCACCTTGGGGTGGGGTGGAGGTGGGGGATTGAGGACCCTGACCAGATGTCAATGGTGGGGGGGGGGTTTCGCTAAATTCTAATTTAGCAGAGTTTTGTTAAAACTGGATTTTACAATGTAGGGCACAGATGCACCCAAGAGAAGGCTCAAGAGCCTGACTAAAATTTCATCAACTGAAGAATCTCTGTCACTATTTCAGACAAAGCTGGGCAGACGTTCTCTCCATGTTTTCCTATCCTGATGCGAGTGGCCTTTTCTAGGCTGTATGCAGACAGTGATGACACGTCTGCACGTTCTTTGTTTTACTAGAATTATTTTCCACATTGGTTGTACCTTTTTCCCTTCATAGTAGTAACATATGTGAGTTCTCATTGCTACATATTTTCTTCAATTATTAAAACTATCAGATTTTGAAACTTTTGTGAGTGTGATAGTTTTTAAGTGACAGCTCATTGCTTCACTTCATTTTTTTTATTTAAAAAATTTTTAATGTTTTTATTTATTTTTGAGAGAGAGAGAGAGACAGCATAAGCGGGGGGGGGGGCAGAGAGAGAGGGAGACACAGAATCCGAAGCAGGCTCCAGGCTCCGAGCAGTCAGCACAGAGCCCAACATGGGGCTCAAACCCATGAACCCTGAGATCATGACCTGAGCTGAAGTTGGATGCATAACCGACTGAGCCACCCAGGCGCCCCTTTTTGTTTCACTTTATATCTCTCTGATTTCTCATAAGGTGGAGAATTTCTGCATAACTTTTAGATATTTGAGGCTCCCCTTCTGTTTATATTTTTCTATTTTGGTTGTTTGACTGGTCTGTAGTAGGTTTTTGTATATTCTGGCCACTTATTTCCTTCATGCTTTGAGCTGGCAATATGTTTGCTTTGTTTATGATCTGTCTTAGAATTTTGTTTTCAAAGTTTATTTCAATCTTCCCATATATAGCCAAACTTACGTCTGTTTTCACTTACCAATTGCATTTTAGAGTCTCGTTTAAGAAAGACTTCCAAATATATACAAATATCAAATAGTTATGTTGAAACTAATATAATGTTATAACTCAATTATACCTCAAAAAACAAAAAAAAGAGAAATTGAAAGAAAGAAGGAAAGAAAGGAAGAGAAAAAGAAAGAAAGAAAGAAAGAAAGAAAGAAAGAAAAAGAAAGAAAGGAAGAAAGAAAAAGAAAGAAAGGAAGGAAGAAAGAAAGATTCCCATATGCTCCTAGGTTTAAAAACAAACAAAAACACTTTGAAGTTTTGTCCTTCAAACTTGGAAATTCGGGCACATAGACTTGATTATTTCATACACAGAGAAATTACTATCTCAGCTCCTCAGCTTCGTGGATGCGCTTTAATTAACTTATTCTCACTTTCCCTGTGCAGCTTCTCCAGTCTCAGATCTTAAGGATGCTCTTAAGGGTTCTGGGCAGTTTTCATCCGCATCCCTTTTGTCTTCTCTCAGGCTTCTCCGCTCTCCTGATGGCGTCACAGTTGGTGGCTCCGGGCATCATTCTGGGTGTCTCTTCTAAATGACAGACTGAAGACTTCATTACATCAACCTGCCACTCGCTATTGTCATTAAGGTCCCAACACAAGGAAAACTATCTTTCCCTTCAGTTTCTTCTCTCAGTTATGGTTTTCAAGGAAAAAGGTAGAGGAAAGAAAACCAACAACGGAGGTTATTGTTTGTGTGACCATCAACCAGGGGCAAGTTCCTTAGATAAATATGTTTCCCATGTTTTCTCATCGTTAAAATGGGGATAATAGCAATACTTTCATTGTAGTAAAGGATTCACAAACTATTTTAGTGAGTGAGTGTGTGTGTGTGTGTTGTGTTGTGTTACAATTCCTGGCACATCAGCAGCACAGCACACGGGTTACGTAACACAGTTCATTATTCCTACTGTTTGTGAAGTAGGTGGTTCTTTAGCTCTTACTAAAATGAAATGAGAATATTTTACAAGCCAGAGGTACTTCATATGGTCCTTGAATTGGCAGAGCCCACTTTGAAAGAAAATCTATTACTTCTCTCTGGTAAAGACTTGTCTACATAATCCCTTCTGGAATCCTTGAGTCTCCTGGAGATGGTGTCCCAAGGTTCATCCCATCTGGTGGGCATCCTTCCTGGAAGTGATTTTCCCCGGAAACCATCACTACAATCTGCCCCCACCCACCCCCGCCCCCCGCCCCGCTCTCGTTCAGGCTGAGATTCCCATGCTTCATGGCAGTGAGCGTGACAGTGATCACGCCCTGCTGACATGTCCCTGAGGTGCCAACTGAAGTGTGACCCAGCACGGTTGTTCCAGATTCTTTTCCCAGATGTTCCTATTAGGACAATTGATATAATTAACAATAGAGGCTTTAGTTATCGATGTCTAACAAGAGTTATCTATGATTATCACCCAAACCTCCTCTAGACCCATAAGAAACTTTTATTGAGTACTTACTAAGGACTCTTCCCATTGCATCTCATTGAACCCTTCCAATAATCCTCCAAGGGTAGATGCCAAAATTCAGGACAGTCTAATTCAAAATTTAGGAATCAAGATTTGTTGTGCCAGTGTCCTGGGGTTACTGTAACAAAGAATCACAGCCTGGGTGACTTAAACCACAGAAATTTACTGTCTCACAATCCTGGAGGCTGTAGGTTTGAGATGCTGGAAGTTTGTTCAAGCCCACCGACTTGCCACCGACATCACCTTGGTTAAAGATCACACCACTCGGATGCCGAATCCCAGTGGAGAGGCCAGGTCCGGAAGGAAAAGGTGTTAACACGTCAGTACACACGCACTCACCTAATCCAGAACCTACCGTCGAAAAGCTGCACAAAAGTTAGTGGCCTCCAGAGCATCTTTCACAGGCTGTTTTCGATTGAGGGGATGGTTCCTCGGACGTCTGGGATGCAGTCTGAGGTTCTGGGGGAAGGACGTCACTCACGTCTGTGTGGCATCCTCCGCTTTGCACAGTCAGGCTCTGGCCTCTGCCTTCCTCCCTCCACCCCTGCTTCTTCACCGGCCCCTCCACTACCTCCCCTGCCTGCAGGGTCCAGGCCCTGGATGCACCCTGTCACTCAGTCACCCTGCAGAAGGAAAAGGGTCTTGAACAATAGCCTGTATTCAAACCGGGTTAATTATCCAGTGACATGGGTTACCGTGGGAAGCAAGGTTGGGGTTGGCCGGCTTCACCAGCAGACCCTCCTCCCAAAGCCGACCCCCACGTGCACAGCACACAGATCCCAGGGATGGGAAGTTCATAGCAGTCCCTGTGGGTCCAAGTTCTAGGGGGGGCACGGAGCATCCTACCTCCCTGGGCTGCCTCTGTTTACTGCGTTGTCAGATGAAGATGATCACAGGCCCGTCTGCAGGATCTGTCAGTGATCCAATCACCAGCACAACACATATGCCGCCGACAAGGACCCTTCAAGTCCTTTAAAAATATATGGGGATTTTAAAACCTCCTTAAGAACACCACATCCTCTATGTTGGTGTGATCCTTCTGGAATAGAGCCACCAAGGCTCGTCTTGGAAGGGGACAGACTCTCTTCAGATTGCTCTGTTTCCTTCCTCCTTTTTATTGCTGTTCTTTCTGCCGGCACATAGAAACAAGGTTTCGATGTTCCCTACACCTATTTGTTACTAGATTTTTGAATGATATCAGCCAAAATGTCACACATGTTCGGTTTTGAGGAACCAGAAATTTGATTGGAAGTTCTCCTTATCCGGAATATCCAGAATATTGGCGAGAATTGGTGGCCTTGCAATTCTCCATAGTTCTTTGGACCTTTCCCCCCACCTCCTGAACATGCCTCGCATCAGGGCTTGACGGTCACCCCTGTGAGGAATGCCTGGCATGACCTCAGCTGGAATATCCAAGAAATTTCTGGGAAGCACCTGTAGAGCAAAAAGCAAAGGTTCATCCATCCACGTCAATTTTTATCCGTAAGTTTCCCCACCCTCCATGGGATGGTCTAACTTCTGAGACAGGAAGACACATTTTTCTCATCTTTGGAAGGAATCTGTCACTTCAGAATTTCCTAACAAATAAGGCATTTGGGAATCTACATCTTTTCTATTGGCTGCTATTTGTTGACTTGTGCCAAAGTGCCAGGGACCGGGTTAGCCACGGTGCTCAACAAGTCACGTACATGGTCTGTTCCTTTTGAGTAGTTCCGTAGAGAGGCTGTTATATGAGCTGAAGATGCAAAACCAAGACACTAAGAGGGTCAGTGCCTTGCTCAAGACCAAACTAGGTAAGTAGATCCCTGGTGTAAACTTGTAAAGTCACTCTTAGAGTTGTTCTATGCACTGAGATTAGAGAGCAGGCTACTCCAGACCTCTTGCAGCCGTGCAAGGGGTCCTCTCCACAGTGGAACATTCCACGAGGCTCTCCTATCCTGACTTTGAAAAGGACTATAGGAGGAAGTGGGGGCACCTCAGAGCAAAGCAGCAATACTGCAGCAGAGCTTGGAGGGTCCCAAGTTTGTGGCTCAGTCTTCCTGGCCTCAGTTTTTACTTTCATGGTCTGAAGTTATTGGAACATCACGGTGAGGGAACCTGGCTCACAGTCAGTCACTAAAGCAATGCACAGGACTTTAGTTAGCTCCTGGCAGGCAGAAAGACATAGAGACATTGGAGAGGAAGATGGGTGGGCGATGTGTTTAGTGTGTGAATTGCATCCATCTAAGAAATTTACAAGGAGTTACATAAAGAGCAGAATAAATTTAGAAATCTATCCAGGTGTATAGTTGGGAGGTACCTACTTCGTAACAAGCATGAAGGCAGATGCAAGGCATCCAGGCATGCATAAGACAAAGTGTTCCCCACTGAAGGGTTGGTCTAGTGTGGACTCCAGAAAGGCTTTACTGAGACAGAAAGAGAGAAATTTGAGCATGGGCTCCACAGGTAGATATGGGGTCAAAGAGCAGAGGCAACATGCGTTGCTGGCAGAGGAAACGGTGTAAGCTCAGGCACAGGACGTCTTGAGGAGAGGAAGGGAAAGCTTAAATACTTAGAATGTGTGTGTGGGGGGGGGGTACAGGCAGCAGGAGAGCAAGCTTCCTGAGCAGGTGCATGTCAGCCCTCCACGGGCACCCTGTCTGCCAAATTCCCAAGGCACATTGTAAGCTTGGATTTAAGGGGTGAAGAAACAGGCATCCTCTTTCCCTGTAATTCCTGCAAAATTACATTATAAAGAGGACTCAAGAGTAGGAAGGCAAGAACCCAGGCCATTTTTGCTACTAAGCATGGCTAATGAAGACCAGCGCTGTCCAGTAGAACATTCTGCAGAGATGGAAGCGCTGTTCGACACCGCAGCTGTAGTTACATGTGACTGTTGAGCCCTTGAAAAATGCCGAATGGAACTAGGAATCCAAATTTTAATTGTATTTGATTATAATGAATTTAAATTTAAATGGCTGCCCTGGCTAATGTTTACTGTATGAAAGAGTGAACAGCATGTTCAAACACTTTTGACGGAGTCCGGAGTCTAAAATTTTATTTGTAATCTTCCCCGTGTTAATTTGAGCAGGCACTCAGTTTTCTTAAGCATCATCAGCAAAAATTGTCCTCTTCCCACAAAGTACCAGTCATTTTGAAGCCCTCAATCCTGAGAATCCTGGCCTGTGTGTCCTTGAAGCTTCTGGCCATGACCGTTGTCTCTTGCAGACTCCTCAGTGGTGTGGCAAAATGAATTCAGAGCCACGTGTTTAGGAGAGGAAGACTTCCCATTTCACTGGGCTGCCTTGGGGATGAATGTGAAGACTTGGGAGTTTCTAACCCAGGTGAAGACCAGAAATGTGGAGGTGTGGTGGATTTATCAGCTCCAGGAGCCACCCTCTGGTGATGGGACCAGAAGTCAGCAGATAAAGGCTACAGCCTTCTATCTTGTACGGACAGGTCTGAGACTCCATCTCTGGTTCCTTGGAGCGTCCACAGGGCACTGGACTGCAACCAGCTGTATTTGAATCAGCTCAAGAAGGCCTGCTTCATTGTCTTTCTCTCATTCTTTATTTCTCTCCGACTTCTCCCTCATTTCCACTTCCTGGGATACACTGCCATGTAAATTAACCTACAACCAAGTTTTTGCCTAACGCCCTGCTGTAGGGAAACCCAAAATGAGATATGAGAAGATGGCAAAAATGCCCTTTCATGGCCCAGGTGATGGAAGTAACAGTGACTCAGATGAGTTAACAGTGGATGAAGAACAGGGGACAAGTTGGATATGCATTTTAGAGACAGAGTGAAAGAGACAGGAAAGTTGATTTCATGCATGTAGCAAGGCAAAAGGAAGTATGTAGTGTTATATGTCTAGTTGGGGTTGCTGAGTGACCAGAGTGTCTTTTGCAGGGAGAGACAGTGGCCTCTGGAAAAGTTCAGATTTGAGTGAAAGATCATGAGTTCGATCTGGGGTAAGTTAAGGCGAAACGAAGTTGAACACACAAGAGCCGTGTGTTGAACAAAGTATGAGCAAAGCAATCCATTCCCATGCTCTTTAGTTGTCTGATGTGCACAAGGAAATGGATGACACCTACCACATAACAATTCAAAATATTCAAAGTTTTCATGACGGCAAAGTAATGTAATTTACTTAATAGAGAGGACATTATACAACTTGCCCAGAGATGCCTTTTTGAGTTTATCACATCTTCCCCCTCCTAATGTAACTTACATGGGCTTAACCCCTTTGGAAATGGTTACCTCCATTTCTTTTTTCCTTAATTGCATCTTCTGTGGCTTCAGATAATGCAGTAAAAAGGAAGCAGCGATTATCATTTAGTATGCAGATCACGGGTTAACAAATAAGGAATAGTGTTCAGTTTCTAAGGTCATATTTTTCAGACACTCCCTTATTTAATCACCCAATAACTGTGCGAGGCAGTGGCATCTTAGGCATAGATGGTTGATTGGCCTTTGCACGTCACACCTCAAAAACTGATTATTAGAAAAGTGCATTGTCCAAAATCATACATGAGGATGTAGAAAAGACAGGACTTGGACCCACATGCTATGAACTTAAGTCTTGCCTTGCCCAGATTATACCTTACCTTCTAGAACCTCCAATCTAAATTGTGGGTTCAAAGCTTAGTGCAAAGGAATCTCAAAATTCAGAGAACTTCCCCTTACAAATATTTAGTCTGCTTTGGCATTTTGATTTCCAGAGTGTGACCTGAAACTCCTGCCTTCACCCCCAACAATTCCCTTGACCATATATCAGAACGGTTACAATGGCAGTTTCAAATTTTGGCCGCAGTCATTCAGAGATCCTCCCCCACCACATTGTACCAAAAATCCCCCCAGGGAGCTCCCATATCAGGCCAAATAATTTACTTGTGTTTATTACGGACAGCTTGCCTCAGAAAAATCACAAATTGTCAGCATAGCCTTCTTATTGTCATTTCTGCTGTGTAGTGCTCCAATCCCAGGAGCTGGGTCGATTTCTCCCATGTGCAGATGGGAATGAGTGGGGAGCTGATGGGCCGGGTCGTGGTTCTTGAGCACCAGGTTTGTGTTGAATATTGTGACTGCATCTTCCCTTTGATTCTCCACTTAATTCTTCCAACAACCCTCTGGATGGCCATGTCATACTCGTTTTTACAGACGTGGCCACCAGACTCAGGGAGGGTGACATGCTCCCCACCACACAGCGGTTAAGGTTTCAGCCCATCTTCTCATTCTCTGCATTGTGAACAGCTCTACAAGAGACCCAGTTTGGAGAGTCCTGAAAGTTGGAAACCAAGATATTCTGAGTCCTGGTCTATAAGGTTGACCACATGCATTCCTGACTGTCCACCTTATTTGACGGAAGCAGCAAGTCCACACAGATCTGCTCCAGCACTAGCATGGCAGTCCCTACTGAAACTCCCATCTCCTACCTGCAGGTTCGAGTCCCTGTTTTCCTAGAGTTTGTGTATGTGCTCAGGCTGCCTACCCGTCTGCCACTCTGGCCTCATCTCTGCCACTGATTAGAGAGGCAGTTTGGTGCTCTGGTTAAAAGTGTTGATTATTTCCCCGAAATTCTCACAAGAAATCATCATCTTTCCTAAATGTCTAATGAAGAGATGGCCATTCAATAACAGCCTGGTTCGCCATGACAGTCTGAGTCTCTGCACCGCACGAGTCTACCCTCCTTCTATTCCCAGTCCTGCTCTCCCCAGTCAGGCTGACAGGCACTGTGCATGGCCTTTACCGACTTCAACAGCAGTGGAATGTTTACTGGGGTTCTGGAACCAGATAGACCTGGCAGGGTTCATTTAGGTCCCGTTAGGAGCAGGCTTTGCAACAGAGTTTTGAGCATAAAGTTTGTTTGGGAAGTGATTCCAGGGATGCACCAGGGATGGGAAGAAAACCATGAAAGGGTTTGTTATCAGACAAGCTACAACTACAGCTAACTCATTTTGATTCTTCTGCGGAAATCCGAGGGCTGGCCAATGTGGACTGCATGCCTCTGTGTTGATGCAGCAGAGGGTCAAGGGCACTGGGGCATCCACACAGTCAGATGTCAGATGGGTATCATCTCAGGAGAGGCTCATCGTCTGGTTTGCACAGCACACTTTGGGCAGACCGAGTGGGTTTGGGTAGTCAGAGAAAGTCCACAGGCAAAAGAAACGCAGGCTCCAACACTTAGAATTTGGACCAGCTCTGCTGAAGCTCTCAGGGATTGGGACTGTAGATGAGGCAGCGACCCTGGCTTTGAAAATTCAGACTGCAGTGCAATGTGGCCTCGAGCAAACCTTTAACAAGCCTGAGCCTCCATTTTACTGGTAAAACTTTAAAATAGTGAGCGTTCGCTAACGATGGCCAACAGGGAAATCACTGCATTTGTTCCGTAATCAGCTCGAACGCTCTGGGTATGCAAAGCGACGTCTTTTATCCCACCAGGGCTGTGCCTTTTGTACTGAATTTTTCCCGATGTCTGAATTCTATTACTGAAGTTTGTGCACAAGAGTCCTGTGTCCTACAAGTCTCTCTTAAAGTTGAAATTGTTAGCCTTTTCCGTTTGGAAATATCTACCCACTCTGGTTGGGCAATGAAATGGTGAGGTTCCTTGTTTTTGCTTGTTTGTTTTTTGCTTCTGCTTTGAAGTTTCTTCCTGACATGAATCATGGCTTCCCCAAAGCAAAGGGGCCTTTACAAAGCTCTCGTGTTTGGCTTTTGTTTGGGGGTAATCGCTTTTCAAGAGTATTTTATACTGGCTCAGAACTGACCTGAGACATAAAACAAAATGCAAAGACAAAAGGTCTTGGTGAATTTAATTTAGGCAGAGACTGGGCTCCAGTTCAGTCAATACTGAGCCCTTAGTCCCCAAGTGGGGAATGAAGATGATCGGGGGCTCTGGGGTAGGATGGATGACCCAGATGAAGAAGTGAATGACAAGGCCCTCCCTTCCCCAGAGAGAAGCCCGGGTCTGGTGCTGTGCCCTCTAGCGCGGCCCCCTCCACCATTCAGATCCATTTCAGTGGTGCAAGATTCTGCAAACATCGAAGACTCAGCGGGTAACCAGCAGGAATGGTGAGTTGTAGGGGAAGGGGGTTTAGACTTGAAGTTTATCTGGTTTGATATGGGTAGAGTTAGCCTTTTGCAACTTCCAAGCAACTTCATCTTTGGATCTACTCGAGTCTTTGAAGGGAGATGGACTTTTGTGCTCAAATTCAGGCTCTGCCCCTCACAAGCTGAGCCGATAATGTATCTCTCTGTCTTCATTTTTATATAAAATGAGAACAAAATTGTCTATAGGATTATTGGGAGACTTAGAAATAAGTCTTGTAAAATTTTTGGCACAAAGTCTATTCCCAATAGCATATGAACATTTCTATCCCTTTAAGACATTTCTGGTTAGATGGACCGTATCATGTTAAACTCAACGTGCCAAATGGTTTACTTACTACTTCCCAAACAGATTTCTCTTCTGATTTTTTTTCCTAATACTTTTCCCCCACATTTTTCCTATCTTCCCTTCTGAGTAAATTCGGATTTTGCTGCTCTTTCTTTTCAGTTCTTCCCATTTGGTGAGCTGCAGAGTGACCTGTCGGCAGTCACTGTGAGTGACCTGTCCCCACTCACCTCAAATACACTCTAGAGACACGGGGTCTAGTACTCTCTCCGGAGCACACGTTTACACAGTGGAGAGTGGCACTCCGTCCCCTCCAAGGGAAAGGTCAAAGGCCTGCATCTGACGTTCAGTCCTATTTCCAGGACTGATGAAACTCGAGTTTGCCGGGAGCCGTGCAGTGAGCAGGGATGTCCAGCGAGCGGACTTTGCAAAAGCGAACGCCAATGATGGAGACGAGCTGGGCAGAAAGCCCCTCAGGGCAACGATGATTATAACGGACTGGAAACGTGATACAGGAGGATACAAACCTCATGAATTCCAACACTTGTGAGGAGGCCACTAGAAAGGAGGTTTATCTCTCAGTGTCCTAAGCCTCAGAGCATCAGACCTCGTGTTTCTGCACATAAACAAAGAGCTTAGTCAACACAGAAGAAAGAGGGCTGAGAAGGAAACCTCACAGGGTCCTCCGACTGCCGTCTAGCCCCTGGGTCAAACTTTTCTCAACATATAGGTTTTGTTTTGCTCAGCCAGTGGTTTAGGTTTTCTGTTATAACCAAAACACAACAAAATTCCCTAAATGAAGTGTATGCCACCAACGGCATCAATGTATGTGGATATTCAATATTCAATACTGTGGCCACACATCACTGAATTAACCTTTTTGTGACTTTCGGATTTCTTGCTCCAGTCGCCCCTGCACACGGTGTCCCGCCCGCAGAGAGCGGCCACTCTCTTATGGACATGGTCGCAGTCCTTGGTCAGAAAGGGCCCCTCGTTGAGTCAGTAGCCAGCCGACCGTGTCCGGCTTTGAGTCCAGCCTTTGCTCCTTGATGTCTTCGTTGACACCTGCATTGACCCGTCCTTCCCCCTCCCAAATCAGTCAACCCATTAAGGTTAAGTTAATTTTTCTTTTGATCAGTTTGGCAAAGTAAGATCGCTGGATCGTTCATTAGGCCTACGGTTTCTCTGATCGGCCCCTCTGAATTACCAAGACGTCTATTCCTTACTCAGTCCTCCCCAGGACCGTTTCCACCGGGCAGCACCTGATCTCCCGAGTCCGACCACAAGCTCCTTCAGACGCACCATGTATGCCGTCTTCTGGGTGGGTGAGTGGTAGTGCTCCACCAGCAGAGCTCAGCGCCATCCTGGAGGGGCCAAGGCCAAGCAGAGAATATTTGGTCACAGGTGCAGCCTGTTCCTACACGTTTATAATTTTATAAACTATAATCATATAGGCTGTTTTTTGCCTTTCAAGCAGTGTGCCTCACATTATTGGGACGTTGAACCAGCTGTGATGAGAGGTGTGCCATTAGTAATTACATTTTCCCAATCCCCCCTCTCCCTCTCCCTGAGTGCACACACACCCATGCTCACCTACACTCACAGACATGCACACTCCCACACACGCTCACACGAGCGCACACACACGTGCACATGCGCATTCAAAGGGTTAATTGATGGAGAGATTTTTCTCTATTTTAAGATTTACCCCAGTGACTTTTTTAGGTTTCCTTGCAAATAAATCTGAAATATAACAAAAATTTGAAGAGCCAGTCTGTGGTAATTAAGGTCCTCAAGACCAGATGATCATACTTGCTTTACCTGGGGGTTTCTTGATGTACATCCTCATGGCTGAAATATCATATTGCATGCAGAGGAGACACTCATGATTTCTACAGAAACACTCTTCACAAGAGGATTAAGTATGAATGAGCACTCCTCTGTGCACGACAGAGAGAGCTAGGACTTTCGAGGGCTCTACTGATGGAGTGAGCTTTGAGAACCCTTATTCTAGACTCAACGGACGTGACTTCACAGCGGAGATGAGGTGAGGTTCTGATGTGTTTATGCGATACTCCCTGGGCATCGTGAGACATGAGCAGTTAAAAAGCAGCTACTGGTGGTTGTATAAACCAGATGCATTACCATATCGACTAACCCGCGATGCCGCTCCTATATCCTTAGTCTTGTCCATCTCTGAGCAAACTTATTCTCTTGGGGATAGTGATTAAAAGTCCAAAGCATGATGGCTTGAGGCTGGGGTTGTAAAAGGATATCTCAGCCACTATTTTGTGTGAAATGCAGATTTCGGGCAGTAAGAGAAATCTCGCAAAAACACATTTCCTCTGGGCAGTTCCTCACTGTCTCCTTGGTTTGGACAAGTTATCTGTGTGAGTAAACGCGTTTTCTGCTGTTCTCTCAGGTTTGTAAAGAGTGAAGTCAGGGTGTGGACTGAATGCGTCTACTCAACATCAGACATGGAAACTTAGGCCGGCAGTGATGGTGTCAGGAGGGGTGGGGGGCAGCGGGAACTGATTAGACCATGAGGCTGAAGCCTCCGTGATGGGATTAGAGTCCTAGGGAAGAGACCCAGAGAGCTCCCTATCCTTTCTGCCATGCGAGGACACAGCAAGAAGACATCTGTGCAAAGGAAGTGGACCCTGGCCACGGCTGGCACCTTAATCTTAGGCTCTCCCAGTGCCCAGAACTGTGGGACATAATTGACTGTTGCTTGAGCCCCTAGTGTGTGGCATTTCTGTTACGGCTGCCTGCATGGACTAAGACAATATGTGCCTGTTCCTGGGTGCAAACACGTGTGTGTGTGTGTGTGTGTGTGTGTGTGTGTGTGTGATGGAATCAAGCCTATGTGGACTTGTTGCAGAGAAGGGGGCCCTCGGGCTGGGCCAGACCATGGCTGTGGGTGAGCTGAAGTTGAGCTCATGGGGTTCCCTAAGGAGAAGATCATGTGCAGATCCTAAAGGGACCCAGTTTCTGCACAGAGAGTGTGTCGCACAGGAGGAGGCAGGGTGGCCACTCTCAAGGATCTCCCTCTGTCCCCTCCCTCTCATCATCTGGTGCAAGTGCAGGTGTGCAGACAAGTTCTGTGCACCTTGGAGTGTGTCCAGTGTGGAAAAGCCCTCTTTTCCTTCTAACAGTCCCAAACACCGTGACTAAGACAATGCGTAACGTTGAATTTCCAATAACAGTGGTTCATTCCAGGTGTTTAAAGCGGAAGCCGTGCAG
>NC_043703.1:161826194-161857995 GCF_006229205.1 Suricata suricatta
GCATCTTCCGGACCAAAGTGTGGTCCCCGGTACTCCTCGTGAGGCAGGCGTCAGACCCCTGAGGTCGTGCCCACGGCATGCTGCTGTCCCAGGGCCGGCCCGGCTCTGCAGCTGGAGAACAAGCCTGTTCCGCCAGATGCCGGGAGCTGTGGGAGACGCTGGTGAGCACCGTCCACGGGCTGGTACTGAAGCTTCGCGTGAAACCAACCTTTCCTTGAGCTCTCGCCGTGTTGCCGTCCTGGCACCAGACCTGTCTGATCTCCACGGTGGGTGGGCCTGGGCTGAGGGCTGCACATTCAGGATTCAGCCTCTGGCTGCTTCGTAGCAGAATCCAGAGGATTTTCACACTCACTGCTAGTGTCTGAGAGCCACCCGATTATGTTCTGCAGGGAACAGTTCACCCTTGCGTTTGTTCTAGCGGGAGCTTTATTGAGCTTTCATCAAGGATGAGGCATGAGGCCGGGCATTGGGGGTGCGGCTCTGAGCAGCACAGTCTCTGTCCTTGATGGTGTCAGGTGTTGAGTGAGGTCACTCACAGGAACACACAGTTTAGTTGGTGCAAGAAGAGAGGTAAGAACATGACATCACACCTGCATGGTGAGGATGTACCTCAGTCTTCCCGTGTTGAGGAAAACGTCACAGAAAGGTGTCTGTGAGAAAGAGCACAGGTTGATTGGCCGTGACCATGAGAACCTCCAGACTTTCTTGTTTCCAGGAGAACTCTAGGAACTGAGAGGAAGAAGGGAATCCAAACCCCAGACAGGGAGTCACTGTGCCTGTTTGATTTCCTCTGCATCTCTGGCATTTGAGACCAATGTTTATTAGCCTCATTACTACAAGGGCTTCAGTACTTGAGAAACTGGGTTGAGTGTGAGGACGGAGTGGCGCTGTAGAGTGTCCGGAACTGGGTAGCCCGCACAAGCCCACTGGTGTCCACACACAGCGTCTCCGCTGGGTCATCGTTTGTTGTCAAAGCGTCCGGTCCCCACCTCCACCTGTTGTTGGAGGCGGACCGGAGCATCTCAAACTTTGTCATCTCAGAACTCCACTGCACTCTTAAAAATTATTGAAGTTCCAAAAGGTCTTTAATTTGTGTTTGCTTTATCGAAATTTAACGTATTAGAAATTAAAACTGAGAAATGTTTAAATTACAAGTATGAGGAAGCACACATTCTATCCTGGCCAGATCAATGGTGTCATCTCACGTCAGGTAGCTTCTGGAAAATTCCACCATATGCTCAATAGGGAGTGAGGTTGAGAAGAGCAAATGATATCTTCGTTCTATTACAAAAATTATTTTGTCCTCATGGATCAACTAAAAGTGTCTTGGAGACGCTGGGGAGCTCCTGGGCAGCACCCTCAGAGCCACTGGTTTGGACTGACCCTTCCATCCCTCCTGGGCCAATCCCAAAATGACCGGAACTGTCCGTAGTTAGCCGTTGTTAAGGTCATGGCTCCTCCTGTCTTCCTTCTGCCTTGCGAGTCACCTCCCCATCCACCTCAGTGTAGACCCAGCCCATCGCGTTTCAGTTCCAAGTACCGCTCGTGACTCTCTTCTTGCACCTGATTAAGGGTAGCTTTCTCCAGTGTTCCAGGCAGCCTCATAGATGAATTTTTAATGTTTTTTTGAGATACAATTTACATATTTAAGCATCACGATATTCACTTTGTTAAAGTGTACAATTCAATGATTTCAGTATAATCACAGAGTTGTGTAGCCATCATCACTGTCTATTTTAGAAACGTGTTCTTTGCCCCCAAGACACCTTATACCCATTAGCTCTCACTCTCTCCACCCCCTCGCCAGGTCACGGAAGTCATAATCTACTTTATGTCTCTAAGAATTTGCCTGTTTTGAACTTTTTGAATAATTGGAACCATAGCACGTGTAGCCTTTTGTGCCTGGATTCTTCCACCAGATGTGATGCTTTCATGTGTAACATGTGTCGATATTTTATCCTTTCTACAAACGAATCATCGTCTGGATGCACCACAGTTTGTTTATCCATTCACCTGTTGGTGGACATTGGAGTTGTTTCCACATTTTGGCCATTGTGAGTAATGTTCCCATGTACGTACAGGTTCTCCTGTGGACACCATCTGCCTTTCTCTTGGGTTTATATCTAGAAATGAACCTTCCGGGATGTATGGTAACTCTATGCTCAACATTTTGAAGAAATGCCAAACTACTTTCCAAAGCGGTTGCACCATTTTAAAATGTCCATGCCACCGATGAATGAGGATCCTGACTTTTCCATGTCCTGGTATTGTCTGTTTTTATGATGATAGCCATCCTCGTGGGTGTGAAGTGTGTGGTTTGGGTTTGCATTTCCTTAGTGATGAATGATGTGGAGAATATTCCATGTGCTTATTGGCCATTTCTATATCTTTCATGGAAAAACAAGTATTAAAATCCTTTACCTTTTTAAAAATATGCATTTTTGATATAAGTACCTCCTCGACTATATGACTTGTAAATATTTTCTCCCATTATGTGGGCTGCATTTTCATTTTCTTGATGCTGTCCTTTGAGGTTTAAGTGTGTTTGATTTTTAGGAATTCCAACATACCCTTTTTTTCTTTTCATTGTTTGTGCATTTTTTATCATGGCCAAGAAACCATTTTCTTTTTTTTAAATTTTTAATAATTTTATGTATTTTGAGAAAGAGACAGAGAGAGAGAGAGAGAGAGAGAGATAGCGTGAGCAGGGTAGGGTCAGAGAGAGAGGGAGACATAGAATCTAAAGCAGGCTCCAGGCTCTGACAGCTGACACAAATCTGACACGGGGCTTGAACCCACAAACTGTGAGATCATGACCTGGTCCAAAGTTGGACACTCAACCAACTGAGCCACCCAAGCACCCCTAAGAAACCATTTTCTAATGCAATGTGATAAAACTTTACCCATATGTTTTCTTCTAAAAATTTTACAAATTTGGTCCTTACATTCAGATAGTGTTGCATTACCTTTTGCATTTGGTGTGAGGTATGTGAGCTTGAAATTCGACTTCATTCTTCTTCATACAAATACTCAGATTTCCCAGCACGATTTGTTGAAAAACTATTCTTCCCTCATTTTACAAATGAGTTTTTAATACTCTCTCTTCAGCTCTGCCGGTCTCGAATACCCAGATACCATCTCAAATGAGTCAAACCTTCTCCCTCCCCTTTCAGAACTTAGCTCCCTACTTAGCATCTCTTGTGAGGGAAGCGTGAGTTGCCTGATTGTGGAAAGAGGGTAAGGCAAATCCTGCAATCTTTCCTAACCCCAGGATGGTATCGGCAGTGACCTTGTGGACCATGAGGCACACTGAGCTTAAAACTCTGAAGGAAACAGATCTAGACTAACCTCTGCTTTAACTGACTCTGTAAGGCAGATTTCCCATTTTCTTCTTTTAAAAGTATGGAAACAAAAATAAAATAATGTTCAAGGTACTTGATTATTGGCTCTTTTTCAATATCCACAGTCATATGGTGAGGACAGCGTTTCCAGAAAACAGGAGAGGAACTGCCACCTCAGTTGGCTGAGAGTAACAATTAATATAATTTTCCTCATTTTTTCTTTACTTTTTTCATTTTTGACATATCCTAAATAAGGAGTTGAAACACTATCTGCATTCAGTCTAGATATGTCCCTGTTGGATTAGTCAGTTCTGATACGTTGGGAGTTTAGACGTTTTTTTCTTAATAAATGATAGTAATTGCTTGCTAGACATTATTGAGTGGTCATTATATGTCAGGTGGTTTGTGAAAGATTTTACATATTTTTTTTTATCTAACCCATACAACTCCTCATGCAATAAGATTAGTCTCTCTTGACTGTACTCTTCCTTTTTATATGAAGACAAAGAAGGTGTGCAGGTCATCAAAGACCACAATTTCTATATTGAAGAGCTGAGACATGACCAAGAAGTCTGAGCGGAAAGTTTATAATTTTAAGCATTGTACCAGGAAGTTTGAGGAGACTTACCTCACAAATTTTCTATGTTGTCTGGGGTTCCAGACAAGAACATATCTGAGGACTTTATTCTTTTTTAGATGGGAGATTTGATTAATAATTTTGCTTTGATTCACCATTAAGTTGGGAAAAAGGGGCTAAAAAAGGACTACAGGGACATTTACCTTGAAGAGCAGGTATTGACCTGAATGTTTGAGTCCATATCGTAGTTGGGAAACATGTCAGGTGTAGTGATCATTCAAGTCTGATTAGAACTCATGGGATGGATCCCAGTAAGAGACATCAAGGATGGGTGATTACTGTAGGGTCCTGCAGGTCCAGGATTACAATCATATAAGCTCTCCCAGCTTTTCTGTGATGAAGATATGGAATGGTCTCAGGACCTGCAGCTGGATACTAACTCAGTGTATGGTCTTCTTGACATGAACTCAAAAAATAGAAGTCATAGGAGATTCAAGGGTGAGAAGAGTGTCCAGGCTTCTGTCAGTAGCTTGTTGAATCACAACATCTTGTGGAGGGAAAGGGCTTTGATGATATCAAGAATCTCTGTAGCCCTAATTCCTGGGAGGATTAACAAAGTTCTAGAGGTCAGTGTAAGAGATGGAAGCAGCAATATTAGACTGGGGTCCTATGTGAACTGTAGTTTAATGGACCAGAGTTTTCCTGAGACAACCATGTGGGAGTCCCCACATGGTAAGGACAGCTGGGATGCCGACTTCGAGGGGAAACCTGTGCCATGAATCTGAGAAGGAGGAACACCTGGAAAGTAAGGACCCCCAGCTGTCCAGGGAGCAGGTGCCAGCGCAGAATGGGCGCTCTTGTCCATCAGTCTGAGTGTGAAATAGGTTAGCTGCAGAGCACCTTCATGTGAAAAGCCGTCTGAGTTATGCCAGGGGTTTGGTGATGGTTTTGGCTGTAATGATGAGGCAGTGCTTCTGGATGTTTCCTCTGGAAGATCAGTCCAGCACGAGCAGGAAGGCAGACAGATCTTTTCCCATAAAGTGTTCATTTCGGTGTTATTTATCATGGAAGAAAAGCGGAAATTGTGCTAATATCCAATAGTAATGAAATATTTGAATAGGTTATTGTCTAATGACATGAGAATATCATACAGTCATTAAAATGAGGGTTGTACAGGGCACCTGGTGGCTCAGTCGGTTGAGTGTCCGGCTTTGGCTCAGATCATGATCTCGCAGTTCATGGGTTTGAGCCCCACGTCAGGCTCTGTGCTGACAGCTCAGAGCCTGGAGCCTGTCTTTGGATTCTATGTCTATCTCTCTCTCTGACCCTCCCCTGCTCATGCTGTTTCCCCCCTCCCTCTCTCAAATACATAAAATCATTAAAAATTTTTTTAAAGGGAGGGTTGTAAAGAATGTATTGCTTCTTGCTGATGAAAATTTGAGTGATAAATGCGTGATGTAAAGTTATATGTGGATGATAGGATCAAAACTTTACAAAAATAAAGTCTCTAGTTATGTGAACATGGTTAGATTTCAAGAAATGGGGGAAAAACAGGCCAAAAAATAATCAACCTTTGAATATGTAGATGTGGCATGATTCCAAGACTAAAATGGTGACAGAATGTCAGAGGTGGGTTTGATCTGAAAGATGATCACGACAGTAACCTACTTTTGGATGCAGACACTGAAGCCAAGAAATGACATGTTGCTGATTAAGTTAATGGGAGACTGGTATTAAATGTTGCACATTCACAGCCTTTCTCAACCTTTTTAAAAAACATCTTAATGTTTATTTTTGAAGGAGAGAGAGACAGAGAGCAAGTGGGGGAGGGGCAGAAAGAGGAGACACAGAATCCGAAGCAGGCTCAAGGCTCTGAGCTGTCAGCACAGAGCCCGACATGGGGTTCAAACCCATGAACCACAAGATGATGACCTGAGCCGAAGTTGGGCACTTAATTGAGCCACCCAGGTGCCCCAGATCTTTTCTCAAGTTTTTAAAAGGTGTTTCCAAGTTCGCTGATGTCCTTACCTGTCCCTTCCCTCCATCCTCCCCCACCTCCTGCAGACCTGCCAGGGACCTCTGCAGAGGTGAGGCAGGCCGAGCTGGTGACTGGTGGCCAGGCTGCCCTGGGAAGCCCTAGTGGACGGACCCAGAAGAGGAAAGGATGCAGGAGCAGGAAGGGCTCAGGGTACTGCCCTGGAGCCAGTCATTCACAAGGTCATTGTCATTACCTGACATCCACCTGAAATGTTAACAATTTGTTATCAGCCACAGACTCCTTCATGTCCACTCTTCCCACTCATCTAGTGCTGACCTTGGGGCTGAGAGCTGTGCCCTCAGGGTGTCGCCTGGGTCTCAGGGGCCTCCCCCCAAAGACAACTGGCTGTCCTGCTGGAAGAGGGAAGACCCCTCATCCGTGAGGAGGGCAGCTGGATGGCTGTGCATTCTGCGCACAGTGCAAAGCCCCTGTGTCAACACAGCAGCTGGCTTTCTCCTTGTCCGGAACCAGGCAGATCAACAGAACTGCAGAGCAGAGTCAGCTGTTGAGAGCTCGTCTTGGGAATTGGGGTCTTCACCGACATGGGGCCAGTTGTCCTCCGACTGTGTCGCTCAGGCTCCCAACCAATGGGCATCTTTCTTATGTTTAGAAGCACGACTTACCAGAAAGGCAGAACAACCCTAAGCGTGTGTGTGCGTGTGTGTGTGTACGCGTGTGTGTGCGCACATGTGCCCTTCATTGCCAGCTTTGCACCACGTGAGGAAAGAAGCTCACAGAGGTCAAGAGACAAATAGACAACATGCACAGTCACAGGCAGAGGCTTTGCCTTCTTCTTGGTGTTCCACCCAACAGTAGGCTCACCATGAATTAAGACGGAGAACACTGGGGTGCCTGGGTGGCTCAGTCGGTTAAGTGTCCAACTTTGGCTCAGGTCATGATCTCAGGGTTCATGAGTTCGAGCCCAGAGTCAGGCTCTGTGCTGACGGCTCAGAGTCTAAGCCTGCTTTGGAATCTGTGTCTCCCTCTCTCTCTGCCCCTCCCCTGCTTGTGCTCTGTCTCTCTCTCTCTCTCTCTTTCTCAAAAATAAACAAACATAAAAAATTTTTTTAAAAAAGAGAACACTGGAATGATAGATACTATTAACCGAATGTATCTAATTGACATTATAGAACGCTACCTCTGAAAATAGAATAGCTTCTTTCAAGTGCTCATGGATCATTCACAAGACAGAACATAAATGGGGCCATAATTTACATATCATTAAATTTGGGAAATCTGAAATCTTACAAATTATGTCTTTTTATCACAACATTTGAATTACAAAGTAGCAGTTTTATATACACGAAGAAACCCACAAATAGTTGACACCACACTTCATAATAACCCCAGGGTCAAAGTAAAAAAAAACTCGACAAGGGTGTCTGTGTGGGTCAGTTGGTTAAGCGTCTGACTTCCGCTCAGGTCATGATCGCTCAGTGAGTCCATGGGTGCAAGCCCCATGTCAGGTCCTGTGCTGACAGCTCAGAGCCTGGATCCTGCTTTGGATTTTGTGTCTCTTCTCTCTGTCCCTCCTCTGCTCCCCCTCTGTCTCTCTGTCTTCAAAATAAATAAATAAATAAATAAATACATAAATAAATGTTGGAAAAAGTTTTTAAAAAACTGACAAAGAAGGGAAACTAGAAAACATTTCAAACTACCTGAAAATAAAAACAAAACACAAAAAGTGTAGAGGATGCTTCCAAAACAGAGTTTGTAGGGAAATATAATCACAAAATTGAAATAAAAATAAAATTGAGATTGAAGACCTAAGATTACATAGTAAGAAATAAGAAAAAGAAGGATAAATCAAGTCTAAAATAAGCAAGGGAAAAAATAATGAGAGCAAAGCCAAAATCAATAGTAAGCAAACACTATGGAAATTACTAAAACTAAAATTTGGTTCTTTGAGAAAATTAATAATTTGAATACATTCAGGTAAGCTGATTAAGAGTGGAATAGAGGCACCTGGGTGGCTCAGTCGGTTAAGCATCCAGCTTTGGTTCAGGTCACGATGTCGTGGTTCACGAGTTTGACTCCCCCATCAGGCTCTGTGCAGGCAGGGTGAAGTCTGCATGGGATTCTCTCTCCCTTTCCCTCTCTCTCTGCCCCTCCCCTACTCATTCATGCACTCTTCTCACTCAAAACAAATAAATAAATAAACGTAAGAAAAAGAGTGAAAGAGAGAAAGCACAATAAACCAGTGTTGAGGGTGAGTCATGGGACTCTGCAGATCCCGTCGATAGAAAAATGTCATAAAAAAATGTCACCAGCTGGATACCAGTAGATTAGAAATGGACTAATTCTTTGAAAAACATAATTTCTGACACACAAGAGATAGAAAATTGTAATAAGGTGCGTGTGTAGGAAAAATTGAATTTATAATTAAAAACCTTCCCACAAAGAGTAGTCCAAACTCAGATGTCTTTGCTGGTAAATTTTATCAAGCATACACAAAAGAAATAATACAAATCTTACCAAAAATCTTTGTAAGAACTTGCTATTGATCTCTAGATTTTCTTCCTCTACTTGATTCAGCGTTGGCATTTTGTTCCTAGAAATCTCTCCATTTCTGCTAGCTTCCTCCAAGTTTTCAAGGGTGTTCTCTCATAATTCTTTTCATTTCTGTGGTGTCACTGATCACATTTCTTCTTTCCTTTCTGGTTTTAATGATTTAGGTCTTCTATTAGTTTTTCTTAATTGAGCTAAGGGGTTGTCAGCTTAATTCATCTTTTCAAAAAGCTACTTCTTGATTGGGTTGACATTTTTCTATTGTCTTTCCATTATCTATTTTGTTTACCTTTGCCCTAACTTTTATTAATTCCTTCCATGTGTAGCCTTGGGTTTAATTTTTTCCCAATTTCTTGAGGTGTAAAGCCTGGTTGTTAATTGGAGATCTTTCCCTGTTGTTGCTGCTCAAACTCCCTCTCAATCCTGCTTTCCTGGCTTCTCATAAGTTTCAATATGCTGTTTCCAATTTTATCTCTTTAAGCTCTATTGTAATTACTCTTGGGCTGTCTCTTTGACCCAACTGCTATTTAAGAGGATGTTAAACAATAAATTCTTTTTGTTTTATCTATTTATTATTTATTCTATTTCCACATATTGTGGATTTTCCAGTTTTCCTTGCGCTACTGATTTTTAGTTACCTTCCATTGTGATTGGAGCAAATATTTTGTATGATTTCAATCGTCCTGAATTTTTATGACTTTTTTCTGGCCTAACGTGTTGCCTACTATGACGAATGTGCCATGTGCACCTGAGAATTCACATTGTGCTCTTGCTAGGTGGAATGTTCCATACATGTCCGTTAGGTCCACTTGGTCTACACTGCTATTCAAGTGCACATTTTATTTCCTTTTTGATCTTCTCTCTGGTTGTTCTGCCCATTATTGAAAGAGAAGTTTTGAGGTCTTCTATTAGTGTCTACTTTTTTTTGCTTGAGTCTTGTCAAAGTTTCCTTTATATACTCAGGAGCTCTGAGGTGCGGCTCACAAACACTCAGAATCCTCAGGTCTTATCAGTGAATTGACCCTTGAATCATTGTATAATGTACTTCTTTGTCTCTTTAACAGTTTAAAGTCAACTGTTTGATTCAAGTACAGTCACTCCTGCTATTCTCTGATTTCCATTTGCATGGATTATATTTTTCCTTCTTTTCCTTTGCAGCTTATCTGTGCCACAGACCTAAAGTGAGTCCCTTGTGGACAATATATAGGTGGACATTTTTAAAAATTCATTCAACCAATCTATGTCTTTTATTGGGGAATTTAATCCATTTACATTTAAAGTAGTTACTGATGAGGAAGAATTTATTGCTGTTTTGTTCATTGTTCTCTGTATGTCTTCTAGCTTCTTGGCTCTTCTTTCCTCTCCTACTTCCTTGCATTCGTGTTTCATTGACTTTTCATGGTGATATGCATTGATTCCTTTGTCATTTCCTTTTTTGTATATCCTATAGATATTTTCTTTTGGTTACCATTGAAATTACATAAAATATTTTAAAGTGGATGGACCTCGAGGGTGTCATGCTGAGTGAAATAAGTCAGGCGGAGAAGGACAGATACCATATGTTTGCACTCAGAGGTCTAACAGGAGAAACCTAACAGAGAAACATGGGGAGGGGAAGAGGGAAAGAAAGCTGGGGAGAGAGAGGGACACAAACCATGAGAGACTATTGAATACTGAAAATGAACTGAGGGCTGAAGAGGAAGGGGGAGTGGGGGAAGGGGGTGATGGTCATGGAGGGGGGCACTTGTAGGAAGAAGCACTGAGTGTTATATGGAAACCAATTTGACAATAAACTATTATAAAAAATAAAAATAAAAAAAGCAAAAAAAAAGAAATTACATAAAATATTTTAAAATGTTTGTATTGTATTTAAGGCTGATAACAACTCTAATTATGTGGGAAACTCCCCTTCTTCACTTAATTATATTTCTTTTTACGCAAAGAAAATCAGTTAGAAAGGTAAAAAAATATTCAATTAATTATGTCTTCAAGAAACACGAAGCCCATGGTAGTAGGAAAAGGTCATGCAACAACTCTCTACTGAAAAGCGTAAAACACTGCTGACATGTACTTTAACATGGTCTTCCTTAAGAGAGGTATTTCATATCCACGAATCGGAAAACTCAGTGTTGTTATAATGGTAACTTCCCAAAAACAGTGTCAGGAAACTGACTTTCATATTGCATTGGTTTTCACCAAAGGTTACAAAGAAATTCAGTGGGCGGGGCACCTGGCTGGCTCAGTCAGTTAAGCATCCGACTTCGGCTCATGTCATGATCTCATGGTTTGTGGGTTTGAGCCCCGAGTCAGGGTCTGTGCTGTCAGAACCTGTTTTGGATTCTGTGTCTCCCTCTCTCTTCCCCTCCCTCTCTTAGACATGCTCTGTCTCTCTTTCTCAAAAAAATAAATAAACATTGAAAAAAAAACACAAACAAAGAAATTCAGTGGGAGATACTAAAGTATTTTTTATCATGTAGTAGTAGAACAAATAAATAAATAATTTAAAAAATTACCTGCACCTCCACCTCACATCATCACATCACTGTATCATGACATAAAACATAACACTTCTAAAAGAAAATACGTACTTAAAAATAGCCTTTGTGACCTTAGAGTAGGCAAAGGGTTTTTATATAAAACATAAAAGCATTAGTTATAAGAGGAAAAAATAATAAACTGGACCTCACAAAAATTAAAAACCTTGAAAATACTCTCTTAAAAAGATTTTTAAAAAAGATTTCAGACTGGAAAATATAATGGATAATACATACAATTAGCAAAATTCTTTTATCATAAATAAGTTATGTAACGCCTACAAATCAATAGCAAAAAGACAATCAAACCCAATTAAAAATGAGCAAATTGTTGGAACAAGCATCTCACACAGAAACATGTAGGTGGCTAACAGGCACATGAACAGAAGCTCCCTACCATTAGTCTCCAAGGAAACACCAACTACAACCACAATGAGATTATGGAATGAGTCCCACTGTCTGCATGGTCAGAAGTACCATCAACTAAGCCAAACTACAAACAACAAACCAAAAATAGTATTTACTTTTAATGAGATACCACTGAACCCTCTTTAGAACAACTTAAATTGATAAGATAGGAAATAGAATGTTGAAGAAATAGAACACTTAATCAGTGCTTGAGGAGCATAAAATGTTAAAAGCATTTTAGAAAATTGTGTGTTATGGCATATATATGATTTAGCAGTTTCACTCCTATGCATTTTTCCAAAAGAAATAAAAATGTATGCACCCAAAATAACTTCAACAACAAAAAATTATTACATCTTTATTCATTATATCCCAAATTGGAAACAATCAAAAAGTCCACAGACAGAAAATTTATAAGAATTTATAAGGAATATGGAGATATTTATACAATAGAATACTATTCAGAAATGAGAAAAAAAAGAACTACTGATATTTGTACTAACATGGATAAATCTAAAAACAAAAAGCTCACTTTATGTCATATAAAAAAAAGAGGTAGAGTCAAAATAGAGGTACCTGGGTGGCTCGGTCCTCTTAATTTTAGCTCAGGTCATGATCTCACGGGTCATGAATTCGAGCCCCTAGTCAGACTCTGGGCTGACTGCTTGGAACCTGCTTGGAATTATCTCTCTCCCTCTCTGTCTGTCCTTCCCCTGTCATGCTCTCTATCTCTCCCTCAAAATAAATAAATAAAAGTTGAAAACAAAAGATATGGGCATGCAATCCCATTTAGATGGAATTTCAAGAAAAGGCTAAACCAGTGTGTGGCCCTAGAAGTCAGAAAAGTGGCTGTCAGCGTGGAGTGAGCAGTCGGGCAGCTAGAAGGTTTGAGGACTCTTCATCTTGAGTAGGATGGTTGGGACACAGTGTACCCGTTGGTATTCACATGTGTTAAAACTCATCAATTTGAGGGGCGCTTGCGTGGCTCAGTCAATTACGCATTCGATTCTTGGTTTCAGTTCAGGTCATGGCTTCACCGTTTGTGGTTCGAGTCCCGAGCGGGGCTCTGGGCTGACAGCATGAAGCCTGCTTGGGATTCTCTCTCCCTGACCTTCCCCACCTCAAAATAAATAAATAGACTTTTAAAAAAAGCCTCATCAATTTGAAATGTAAAACTAGTGTATTTTACTATGCGCACACACACACACACACACACACACACACACACACAGATGCACACACACAACCGGTCACCTTAGTCAAAGCTTTCATTGTTCCGACCCCCACACAAGACTGGCACTGGTTTTCAGCCAAAAGCCCCAAGGTTGTTGGTTTTCTTTCTCCAGAAGGAGTGGGATAGAATGCAGAGACCACTGGCTCTGAGCTCCTTCCTGGCTCTGCTCTGTCTCTGTCATTTGCTTCGTCCCGTAAGGAGGCCTGATGGCTTAAGAATAATTTTCCTCAGTTTTAGACACTGAAAGGTAGTACCTAATGCATAGGACCATTGCAAGAGTTAAAGATTTTTTTAAAAAAAATGTTAAGTGTAGTGTTAACCACATTTAGGCACACACAGCCAACACCCGTGCTGCTGCTTTGTCTAAACTCAGGGATGCGCTACAGGGAAAATGCTAAGGGAAAAGAAGAAGGAGAAGGAGGAGGAGGAGGAGGAAGAGAAGAACACTGAGTGAGCCATGTTTTACCCTGTTGAAATGGTCTCTGTCGTTTTGCAACTTATATTTCTATTCCTTAGTGCATGTGCCAAATTCCAAGTGCACAATCACCCGGCCTCCTGTGGGAAGAGGGCTGTGCAGGCTCATGGCCTCCGTGCTCCCGGTTCTCACTCCTCACCTCCCTTCAGCGAACAGGCGGCAGCCGGTCTGCGCAGGGAGAGCGGCTGTCAGAGCGACCGCGAGGAACATGATGCCGTCTCCACACACACAAGTTCGTTTTCTTTCTGTGGATTATCTGACCCAGGGATGAGGAAACAGAGCAACATGGACAGTTAGTTGATAAAATAGAACAGATCAAACACATTTCAGAGAGCAAAGCAAACCTTCACTTCAACTATAGATGTTCCTAATTTGGAAACATCTGAAAATGATTTACTTGTGAGATGTTCAAGTTCCGAAATGGAATACGGGCCTTTTCTGAAAACACTCATCTGCATCGCAGTTTATAATGCAACCATGTCAGAAACACTGCGTAAGAAGTTCTGGGAGGAGGAGCGGCCATCTGGCCCGTCATTCCGGACTCTCTGTCTTCCTCTAGCCCTGCCTGCCTGCCTTTTCACTCTGTCTTTAATCCCTTCCTCTTCCAGAAAAAGACGAGAGTGGTTATTGAACACATTTTATACTGTTGCCTTCAGCAGGCTCTCTGCTAAGCTTGTCCATACGTTTGTTTCTTAGCCTTCACTTAAAAATGAAAGGAATGCTTCTTACCTCCCTTCAGTATTTATGCATGTTCAATATGTCAATTTTAGTCTGTAGTCTTTTACTCTTTCCCAATAAGAAAGGTTCAATTTCTATCTGTTTGGCTGAAATTTAGTTACTTATGTTGTACTGTGATACCTTCAAGACAGATTTCTAAGGTCTTTCAAAATAATCTGATGGCTTGACACATTTGTTCCACTCTCAAACTTCCTGAGTCGGAGAGTTTTGCCTTGTAACGCACAGCCCTGGGTGTGCGTGTTAGTTAGGACACAGGAGGCTATGCCACGGTAACGAGCAATTGGAAATTTTCAATTACTCAGTGCGACCCGGGAGCTGTTCCTGCATCCACGACCCGTCCCCAACGGGGCAGCCCCGGAGCTCCTACCTCCTGGCCACTCGGCTTTGCAGGGTAATGGATGCGCCATCTCCACACGTGCCTTCGTGGTCACCCCATCCGCTTGATGAAAATACGGCAGATGTTCACTGGTTTTTCATTCTCCTTGGAAGTGACACATTTCGCTTTTGCTCTTATTTTACGTTAGTCTTACCACAATTCGATGTTAAGGAGGTAGAGAATGATACCCTTTTAAGCCAGATAGGAGCCATTCTGTGATTCGGCGAACAGTGTCACCGACTCCCACGGTGGGTGGTGAGTGACATTGAGTCTACGGCTGGATTCCCCGGCTCGCTGATGCTGGTTTGGGGGCTATTTCGGGAGTTCAAGCTGTTAGAACAGACTACTAGAGACGCTGTGGCTTACATAGCAAGCGTTTCCTTCTCGGTTCTGGAGGCTGGAAGTCCAAGATCCAGGTGCTGGCAGACGGTCCCATGAGGACCTGCACCGTCTTCTCTTGCTTCCTCACGTGGGGAGAGAGAGGGTGCAAGGCAGGTGGGCAGTTTTGGGACAAGGGAACAAATTCCATTCATGAAAGCCCCACCCCCGTGGCCCAATCACCTCCCCAAGGCGCCACCTCTTGCTAACAACACAAGCAGGGTTTAGGCTCCTATCTATGAACTTTGCGGGAACACAGACATTTTGTCCACAGCAAAGAAAGACAATGCTTGGCTGGGATGAAGGGTCCTCCTGTGTGAGCAGTGCCAGCGCAGTGCCGTCCAGGACGCCTTCTGCAGTGTGAGTCGTTCCCACGCGTCACCGCCACCTACCTTCTTCTGGTCTGAGCATTTCCTCCAAGGGGCCCCAAGCTCTTTTTAAATGTGCATTTTAACCTCCAGCAAGACCGTCTACACCTCGTGTGCAGCAGTTCCGGCACCACGACTGCTGTCATATCCATTTGTCATGGCGGGTTGGTGCTCGAATCCAAAGCAAACGGCAGCAGGGAGGCATGCAGTGGTATGGCATCGCACCCCATGCCAGAAGGGCACAGCGGAGCCTCTGTGACCGAGGGCCCATTAGCCCGGGGCTCCTGCCACGCCTGCTGGTCAGCCTCTCACTGGTCCTGGAAGCCTTGCTCAGTGTGTGAAGAGCCACATCAGTCATTTGGTGTGCACAAAACACATCCCTCCCATCTGGGATGGGTGGTATCGTGTCGCCAACTTGCTTTCTGGAAGAAGCTTCTGACTCCCTGTCATGGCATGGGAAAGCTTCCGGAATCCACTTCCACCAGCACTTCCGGTGTCTCCAGTTACGCACAGTATATTTTAGCCACAATCTCCTCCTTGCCAATTTTCCAAACACAGAGGTTGCCTTCAGGCCTCTGGCCTCTGTGCTTTCATGTCTGTCTGTCTTTCTTTCTTTCTTTCTTTCTTTCTTTCTTTCTTTCTTTCTTTCTTTCTTTCTTTCTCTTTCTTCCTTCCTTCCTACCTTCCTTCCTTCCTTCCTTCCTTCCTTTCTTTCTTTCTTTCTTTCTTCCTTCCTTCCTTCCTTTCTTTCTTTCTTTCTTTCTTTCTTTCTTTCTTTCTTTCTTTCTTTCTTTCTTTCTTTCTATCTTTCTTCATTTCTTTCAGAAAGCTGTGTTCTCAGCACAGAATACAGTATCATTTTCTGCACATCGTGGACTCCTCTGTTTCAAGCTTCAGGGTGAGTGACATCCTACCATAATGACTATTTTGTTCCCTTGCAGCCAAAGACATCATGTCTTTCCTTTAGATTGTACCTCTATTATAGGACTTATTGAATCCTTGCTTGTTTGGACAGTGGAGGATACAGGCAAGCCCACTGACGACCAGAACTAATTTCGCAGATCTGCTTGCTTAAGGACTGCCTGTTACTGTTCTTCAAGTGAACCGACTGAATCTCAGTGGGAGAGAATCATCGTTCCAGAGAGAAATAAACCGAAAGAAGCAGACCGTTCTGTTTATGGAAGTGGAGCTCCCTCCAGCTGAGTCGTGCTGGGGCTTCGCAGCATGGCTCACGGAGTTCAGTATTGTTGACGAGCCCCGTCTTGTTATTTCAAAGTGGCACCCAGGATCCAAGGACAAGAAGTTGAACTCTGTCCTTAGTGTCAGATGTGCTGGAAGGGCCGGGACTGGGGGAGGGATTGGCCGTGGAAATCAGACTGTGAAAGGAGCAGTAGGATCCCTTGGAGGGGAAAATACATCACATTTACCCCCCTCTCATGTCCCCAGTATGGCTGGAATGTGGCCAGTGTTAATACTATGCAGAGGGTCCTGGGAAAAGTGGAAACAGAGCTCTCAGGCAGAGTGATGCCTGATACTTGAACTCACTGAGTCTCCACCTTGCTGAGGGTACCTGCCAGGGACGGACAGGTAGAAAACTAGGGGAGACACCAGCTGAGTGCCCAAGCAAGGCCTCTTTGGGAGCATCTCTTCCTCCACCTTCTCCTCTTCATAGGCCGAGGATGAGACAGGAAAGTCGTCCCCTACAGGATAAGGAGTTCATGAGCAGGAAGTCAAGAGTGGATAAATGCCACCACACGAGTGGGCAGGGCAGAGCACAGACAGATCATCAGATACAGGCCAGTGAGTGATGCAGGGAAGACCAGCACAGCCACGAGGGCAGAGGCACCAGCAGAATGTGACATGGATAGAAGACAGCATCATCACTGTTTTCTGCCATAGTTTCACAAGGGGGAGGAGGGGCTAAAGTCTTACAGTTTGGTAGGTGAGGGGTGATGGGCTATGACCCGATGTTCCCAGGTGTAAATTCTCAAAATGATCTTATCAAGAATCCTCACACATTGGGCTGTTGGCAACATTTGGGTTGTCTGAGTGTAATTTGCAGGTCAAGGGTTTTCCTTATCATGTGATGAGCCCATGGGGGCTACACTGTTTCCTGTTCTTCTTCTGTCTTCCACCTTGTCCTCTGCCTCTCCTTCTTCCTCTTCCCCTCCCCCATTTCCTTTTCTTTTTCCTCCTCTCACCTCCATCTTCTTCTCTTCCTTTCTTTCTTCCTTCTGTCTCTTCTTCTCTCCTCCTCCTCTTTCTTCTTCTTCTTCTTCTTCTTCTTCTTCTTCTTCTTCTTCTTCTTCTTCTTCTTCTCCTTCTCCTCCTCCTCCTCCTCCTCCTCCTCCTCCTCCTCCTCCTCCTCCTCCTCCTCCTTCTCCTTTTTCTCCTTTTCCTTTTCCTTCTTCTCCCCCTCCTCCTTCTTCTTCATAATAGTAACAGAAGATATGGAATCTTAAACCACATGTATAATGACATTTCCATTTCAGCTAAGAGTTTTTAAAATTTAATTTTACACTAATCTCCAGATTTTTACTGATTGATTTAAATTATGTTCCCATTAACCAGGGGTCAAGTTTCCCTCCTAATGACTTCTATGATTTCTATCATCGCTTCTTCCAGAACTTTAAGAAGCCTAGGGCTTTACATATTCTCACTCATGTTTACTTATGCTTACATAACTTTTGCTATTCAAATTGTAGTTGAATCCCCAGGAGAAATAGTTTCTATCCCTTCTGCTCTCTTAAATTTTCCTTTAAAAAACACATGAATTTAGGCTACACAGAAATTAATGAATGCCAGATTTCCCCCCATAGTTTTGTCCCATTTTCTCATTTTCTGTAGTTTATTTCAGACTCAAGTTGATCTCAACTCCTCTGAAAATGATGAAGCTTTTGACAAACTTGACTACAGTTGTACCACATCTGAAGTGAAGGAAGCACATATATCACTTTCCTATAATTTCACTATTGTTTGAAGATGACTTTATTTATTATTTAAAAAATATTTAATATTTATTCGTTTTTTAGGAATGGAGAGAGACAGAACATGAGTGGGTGAGGGGCAGAGAGAGAGGGAGACGCAAATCCAAAGCAGGCTCTAGGCTCTGAGCTGTCAGCACAGAACCCAATGTGAGGCTCGAACCCACTGACCACCAGCTCATGACCTGAATCGAAGACAGACACTCAACCAACTGAGCCTCCAAGTTTCCCCTATTTTATGTATTATTTTAAAGTTTATTTATTTATTTTGGAAGAGAAAGAGAGCACAAGTGGGGGAAGGGTAGAGAGAGGAGAGAGAGAATCCCAAGCAGGCTCTGCACCGTCCATGTGAAGCCCAGCATAGGGCTCCAATCCACTGTGAGATCATGATCTGAGCTGAAATCAGGAGTTGGATGTCTGACTGACTCAACCACCTGGGCACCCCAAACATTATTTTATTTTTGAATAAACTGTTTTATTTTAAATTCAGTGGTCATAGGAACATGTTGTTGTTGGTTTTCCAGAAAAAATATTTTCAGAAAATAATTGCTAAGAGAAGCTTTGCTCTATTTGTCTGCCCAGTGATTTTCTGGAGTAAAGCAATTAAAACGTTGGTTATCTGGACCCTCTGCTTGTGGAAAACAGGGCCAGGGTTAGTTCCTGCCTCTCAGCCCATGAGGATCCTTCAAGAGCAAGTGCTAAATATTGAAGTGACAGAATTTGCTGTGTAACTAACCAGATCCCCGCTAGACTGATGCCAAGACCTGAAGGAGCTTACTGAGCTGCTCAGAGAATTTCACAGAGCATTTCATGCACATGAAAATTTGTCTACACTTTGCAGCCTTGGCAACAAGCATACCTTAAGCCTCCCTCTTCCCACTGCATCTTTTCTCTTAATTCAATTCGACATGAATTTTTTTGGAGGAACGAACATGAATGCTTAGGAGGAAATAAGAGCAGCAAAATCCTTAGACCCAGTTCTCTGGGTTTACGAGACTGTAGACCCTAAATATTTTCAGTACTTGTGAAATAAGTTAATCTATGAATCTTGAGTGATATTCCACGAATGTTGCATTTTCAAAATGGTTAGGTTCTTCTGAGCAGATGAAATAAGATTCATGAATGTATTTGGACAGAAAACTAGGTGTCGGGCTCTCTAACAAACAAATAAATTAAATAGGAGGTAGAAAGGAAGGAGAAGGAGAAATTAAACACAAGACGCCGTCTCCTTTCTGCGCACCACAGAGATGCCGTTTAAATAGTATGTATGCACCACCGTCACACCAAGAGCTTGAGGAACATGGTTAGAAAGTGTTCTATCTTATATTAAACTTTCACTACATTATTTTTTTTTGGTCAACATTCAGCTTTGCACAAAAGAAATTAACCCTTAGGAATCAGTATTAGAATAAGCCTATACTTGCAAAACCATGAGTAACACATTTATAAAAAAGAGTGTAGCTCTCTCTTCTATTCTCTCTCTCACTCTCTCCTACTACCCTGCTCATGAGGTGCATGCTCTCTCTCTTTCTCCTCCTCTGCCTTTCTCCCCAACTTGAGTTCTCTCTCTCTAAAATAAAAACATGGTTAATTTAGTATATGTATTCATACCTACGCCTATGTGTGTATGCATATACATGCACATACATTTACATGCACAGGAGGAAGTGTTAGATGCCCACTGATAAGCCCCCAGGAACAGTATGAGAGCAAAGCACAGTTGACGGGGGCTTTGCTCCGGCATTCGGAGTATTTCTGGCTGGTGACATCCTCCATCTCCCCTTGCAGACCCTCCCCTGCCATTGTCCCTCCCCTCCTCCACGTGTTTATTTTCTGTGCTCGTGTATTCCCGTGTTTATTCTGTATCGCTTATCCTGTAGGAGGGGCGTGGGTGGTGATTTTTGGAGCATGTCCAGTGGGCTCTGTGCAGAGGCCTGGGGCCCAAACGCCACACTCTGCGCAGAACTTGTCAGTACCCCCCCCCCCCGCCACCCCATGGTAACAGAGCACAGACAGCTCACGCCCTCCCCAAGCAAGTGCTCTTAGACATGCTGCTGTCCACCTGGCAGATGAGGGGGGTGGCACTCAGGCTAGACCTGCAGACGAGGTCCCTTCAGGAGCCTGGGGAAGGCTGAGTCGGTGACCCTGCTCCCAGAACCTGCTTTCTCCCGTGTCTGCCGGACCGGGAAGCCTGTGTCTGGCAGCTTCCCCGGGGCAGGGCCATCCTGGTGCTGGGCTGTAAGACGTCCCCGCGTGCTGGGACTTTTCTAACACTGCCTTGCGTGGGGACTGCAGTGACACCTCCACTGCAGACTGGACCATCATGCATTTATTCTCTTTGTGGAGTTGTAAGCAGCATTAGGAGTGTAAGGAACCCGGGAGAAGTGGGTGGGCCCGAGACCGTGGGTGGAAACAGCCCATGTGGTCGGAGCCCCTGTCACCCAGAGGCTGCCCTGCCCCGTGGGTTTATCTCACATGCCTAGGGGTTCCAGTCTGCCCATGGTAACGCTGGGGTGGGGATCCCCAGACCAACCTACAAGTGCACCTTCATAAAACTTCGGTCCCTGCTTAGAAACAGAGAGCCAAGGCTTGGCACTAGACCAACTTCATCGTGTGGGATATCCGGAGGTAAATCGAAGTGGGTTTTGAATGCGGTTCATACGTGTATACGTAAGTATGTATGCTCTGAGTTTGTATTTTGAAAAGAATTTTTTTTTAATGTTTTTTTATTTATTCTTGAGAGGCAGAGACAGCGTGAGCAGGGGAGGGTCAGAGAGAGAGGGAGATACAGAATCCAAAGCAGGCTCCAGGCTCTGAGCTAGCTGTCAGCACAGAGTCCGACGCAGGGCTTGAACCCACGAAACGTGAGATCATGACCTGAGCCGAAGCCGGCCGCTCAACGCCTGAGCCCCAGAGGCGCCCCTGAGTTTGCATTCTGAAATTTGATTCAATACATGACAAAAATGGTGCTTGTTTGAGAGAGGACTGTATCCGTGTATTTTTGTTGTTTTCCTCTGCTGTGCTGATCTCCGATTTCTGCATAAGTGAAGGTACTTTACTTGGAAATTTGAGACAGTTCAGAGATGAATGAAACCCTGTTTATTTTAATCTCTTTCTTGAAGGGTGGTTATGCCTTACTGGAAGGGCAAGTTTTGAAATATGGAAGGTAGAAATTTAAATATTCTGCCTCATTTTCCAGAAATAACATTTACTTTGAAAGACCCATCTCTCGTGAAACAAGGGTGGGGTAGTTGCTCGCAGAAGGCCAGGAAGGTTTGCCCAACTATGACGACAGTCCCTTGGAACCTGAGTTAACGCATAAGAAAAGTAGGTTTCTCTGTCTTCTAGTGAGGCCTTCACCCCATCGTCTTCATCGATGGGGGCCCATCTGGCCAGCTGCCTGGGGTTTCCTGTGCTCTGTCTTTCACACGGTAAATAAAGGTAAATGATAATAGTCGTTCGCTACTGTGATGTCGAACTCTCCTAAATGGGGTGTATCTGGTTTATTTGCCATTGAAATATGAGGTTTGCAATAAAATCTGTCAAGTATTAGACCTAATGAGATCTTTGTTACTAATGTTTGTTTTAACTTTGACTTTCTTTCTTGGAGAAAATAGTAGCGGGATTTTGCCAAACACCTTAAAAATATACATTAGTTATTGTTGAAATCACAAAGCCTTTCAATTTAATACATTTTCCTTTATTTAAATGAAGTATATGCTTATAGGGCAGGACAGAAAAGATACGTTAAACTGGAATCAGTTTTTTAAGTTGGCAAATTTCATTATTTTATTTTTCATTGCAAACATTATGCACTTCCCAGGTTCCAAACCTAAGACCTCACAGTGAGGTCTTTCTGTTTTATAGTCCAATTTCATTAACGTAGAGCCAAAATGTGGATGTCTGTTGCCACAGTGCCTTAAAGATCTCAAATCCCTGAGCTCAACCACGTCAGCCAGTGACCTCGGGCACGGAGGCAGCTCTTGGGGACTGAGCACAGTGCCTGGAACCAGTGTGCACAGGGGAGACCGAAGACCCCCGACACAACAGAACACGTGTGCAAATGCCAGAAGCCCGCTCTGCTTTTAGAAAGATTCTGGGGGGGGGGGTCTTTCCACTTAAAAAACAAAACAATGTGTAAGTACACACACACACACACACACACACACACACACACACACAGAGCTAGACCCTGGAGTGAATAAAAACTACAGTGAGCCCGTCTGTTGGTCCAAGATAAGGAGAATTGCATGTGCATTTCCACACATGCAAATGAATGTTCCAGATTTCTTTTCTTTGCTTCCTGAAGGACTGTCTCCCGCAGTATGCAGGGGGAGAGTAGGAGAGGTGTTTTCAACAACTACAGCGGGACCACAGTGCTGTGTTCGAGGATGCAGTGAAAACCCACACCCCATCCCAGAATAATAAGGGAGCTGAAGAAAGAGCGGCCCCTTGACCTTTCCTGGGCTCCTCCCTTGAAGAACGCACACACCTGTCCCTCATCACGTGGCTCTTCTCGGAGGAGAAGGAGAGGAGGAAGGGAGAAAGCCCTCCTTGCTCGGGCCCCATCCTGCACTCTGTGACTCCCTCTTCGTTTCCTAGGAGCCCCGCCCCCACCCCAGGAGACCCGTCCAGCCACCATGAAGACTGAGGGGTGGCAGGAAGGACAGGACCTCCCTGGGGTCAGGCCTGCCCTTCGTGGTGCGGCCCCACATGACTCAAGGCCCAGGCCTAATGGTACAAACGGTGTGCTAACGGTGTGCCAACTGGACAAGTGTGTCTTTTGGGTTGACGGGGGAGCCCAGGAAACGGAATGTTTCTAAAGCGAGGGTCTCTCTGAGGGTGAGGTCCAGGGGTCTGGAGCTCTGCTGACTACGTGCCCTCCACGAGCAGGTGCTTGGGGGGCGTCTGTGTCCTGGGCCGCTACCCAGGCAGGTCTCCGTGGTCCTCTCCTCTCCAGGGCCTCCCAGCCCCAGCGTCTGTGGCCCTTTCCCTGCATGCACTTTGAACACGGACCCTCATATGTATCTTGCCTTCTCTGCTTTTTGCGCTTTTCTGGAAGTGAAGGGCATGCCGGGGCTGTGTGAGCCGGTGAGGCAGGCGGGCAGAGCCACCACGGGCCCCAGGTCTCCAGGCCTTTGTGAAGTGGCCGCAGACACTCCAGCCCAGGCTCTGGGGACTCTGCAGACTCGTCATCACCTCCTGTCTCCTGAGGCTCCTTTCTGAAAAATGGCTTCACATCGGAGAGCGGGCTGGCCAGTTCTTTCTCCTGCTCAGAGACACGGGTGTATGTTCACACTGGTCATAGCATCCCGAAGGGACTCACTTCTGTGAGCGTCTCGTTGCTGCGTAGTCGTAGAGGGGAGGATGTCTGGCCCGGCCGAGGTGCCCCTGTTCCCGCCTTCTGGGCCCTGATGGAAAGGGCACGTGCCCGTCACACAATAGCAAGTGTGACGCACTGGGTTGTTTCCCAAGATCTGTCTAGTTTTACTTTTAAGAAGAGCCTGTCTCTGAGATGCTAAAAATTAATCATCTTGGTCAGGTTTTAGTGAAGGATAAACATTATTTGAAAGAGAAGGACTCAACCCAGCTGATTGTGTGTGAAAGAAAGGCCTACCCAGCAAAATCTCAGGAGTTAACAGAGAGGATTTAGGGCTGTATCTTTCCATAAGTTTCCAGGAGACTCTCTTAGCGGCCAAGGCCTGACCAGACGTTAGCCTGGACATTGACCGTTGACCGACGCATCATGACACATGCACCGTCCCCCGGGGCCCCGTCTCCGTCATGAGGGCTGCATTAGCCTGCTGAGTAAGTGTGCCCTGATGTCACACGGCTGCTGCTGTGCTCTTATTGTTTGGAGGGTCTGTTCGTTTTACTCGTACCTGTTTTTCCTGGTCAACCCCCTCCGTCGGCAGAGACTCAAGTTTCAGCCCTAGTAACTGTCTGAAAAATGGCAAAGTTTTACCATAGAGTCATTCTTGCATAGGAAAAAAAAAAAACATTAACTACAGGGTTGGAAACAGAAATTTGCAGTCACCCTTCCTTGGGTGCGCACCCTGCACCCAGTGAGGCGTGGGGGGGGGGGGCTGTGGGACATTTCCCCCGAGCCGTCGCCTTGACCAGGGCTCTTCGGAGCTCCAGGGCACTCTCAGAATGCTCGTCTTCCACTGGATTTTCCGTTGACGTTGTAGGATCCTCACACCCTTATTGCATTGAAGGCGTGATGTCCACACCTTTGATTCAGTTCAGCTCTACAAACACTTAGCGGGCACGTTCCAGGCTGGGATTTGATAAGGTCTTTGACCTTATCAAGCTGACAGTCCACCTGTGTCTTGTGTCTGTACGTCCCCTCTCACTTCCCTGACCCGTGTATGTGTGTGTGCCCCAACTCCCTGACGCTCCAGCCGGACGCCCCAGTGGTAAGGGAGTTCCAGACAGGGTGCTGGGTGGGTCAGTCGGTTAAGCGTCCAGCTCTTGGTTTTGGTTCAGGTCATGATCCCAGGATTGAGCCTCAGGTTGGGCTCTGCCCTGAGTGTGGACTCGGCTTGGGATTCCCTCCCTCTTTCTGCCCTTCCTCCCTGTCATGCATGTTCTCTCTTTCTCTCTCTCTCTTAAATAAAATAAAATAAAATAAAATAAAATAAAATAAAATAAAATAAAATAAAATAAAATAAAATAAAATAAAAAGTAGGTGAGTTAAAGGCAAATGCTGGGCCGCGATGCCTTTAGCAGCCCCATCTCTGGCTCTGCCTGGAAACCTGCTACAGACATGTTTTGCGACATGAGGAACGGATCCGCCCTCAGCCTCCCAAACTCAGCCGCGTGTGTAAGCGGCTGATTTTGAGTCTCCCTTGTTGCCCCCTAATTGCTCCGTCCGCTTCTGCCTCTCCTCCGCGGGCTGAGGTCTCATGGCCGGCCGCCGGCCTGACGAGGCTTCTCCCTGGGGCTGCTCTGCCGGGGGCCCACGCCCAAAGGCTTAGATGTGTGGCCCAGAGCCTCTGTCCCGAGTCTTCACTTGAGTTGGAAGAGCAATTAGACAAATAAAAATTTAAAATGCTCTTCACTTAAGAAAAACATATTTTCTTTTTAGGTGTCTGTCTCCTTGCTGTAGTGACCGGAGACCACACCATCCTTTGTGGAGAAGACACAGGCAGAGAGGCCCCGCCCAGAGTCAGTGGTGACGAGGTTCCTGGAGATGGTGGAGGTGGTGTGTGCTTTCCAGTTTTTTTTTTTTGAGTTTATTTATTTATTTTGAGAGAGAGAGGGAGACTGATGGGAGAAAGAGAGAGAGGGTGTCAGCAGAGAGGAGCAAAAAGACAAGGAAAGAGAACCCTAAGCAGGCTCCGCACTGTCAGCGCAGTGTCGATGCAGGGCTTGAACATGAGAACTTTGAGATCTTGACCTGAGCCAAAATCAAGGGTCTAACACTTAACTGACTGAGCTCCCAGGTGCCCTGATGATGCTAGTTTTCGATTGGTTGCCAGGAAACTTAGAATCCAATTGTGTAGGCTCCTATGGCCTTAATATATATACATATTATATACACATATATATAATATGTATATATATATATTTTTTTTTCTGTTTATGTCATCGTACCTTGTGTGTGTATTCATATTTTCTACTTCATTTTATATATTCTTGAAAGTCAGCTTGAGTCTTCATAGAATGAGTTTGGATATTAATACACAAGATGCAAGAGTCACGATTACATGTCTACTCCTTAAATAACTGTGGCGCACCAGGAGCACAGCATGATGGGTGCACTATCAGGTCCACAGAAGGGGCTGCTCTGGGGAAAGGAGTCTGGCAGTTTCTCAAAGAGGGGGACACGGAATTATGCTATGACCCAGATTTTGCTTCCAGGCATACACGTAAAAGATCAAAAGCAGAGACTCATTAGATACGTGTACACAAATGTTCGTAGCCTCACTATTCGCAGGAGCCAGAAGATGGAAAGAAACAAGCCAAGTGCCCATCAGCACACGAGTGGATAAACTGGATGTGTATGTTCACACAGTGGAGTATCATTCAGCCACGAAAAGAACGAAATTCTGATACATACCACAACATGAGAAACACAGGACGCTAAGTGAAATAATCCAGACACAAAAGGACAAATCTTGTCTGATTCCACTTGTCTGCAATTTCCGGGAAGAACAAATTCATAGTGACAGACAGTAGATGAGAGGTCACAGGGGCCAGACGGAGCAAGGATGGTGAGATATTGTTCAATGAGTGCTGTTTCTATACTTTTTGTTTGGTTTCTTTATTTACTTTCAGGAGGAAGGGGGCAGAGAGAAAGAGTCCCAGGCAGACTTTGCACTGTCAGTGCAGAATCCAATGAGGGGCTGGAACGCAAAAACAGCGAGATGATGGCTTGAGGTGAAACCAAGAGTCAGACGCTTGACTGGCTGAGCCCCCACAATGCTCCTCAGAGAGTGCAGTTTCTGTCTGTGATGATGGAAAGTGCTGGAGATGGATAGCAGTGATGGTTGTCAGACAACGGAGTATGACTAACGCCAACAAATAGCACACTGACAAATGGCTTTGGGGCGCCTGGGGGGCTCAGTCGGTTGAGTGTCCAACTTCGGCTCAGGCCATGATTTCACAGTGTGTGAGTTTGAGCCCCCATGTCAGGCTCTATGCTGACAGCTCAGAGCCTGGAGCCTGCTTCAGATTCTGTCTTCCTCTCTTTCTGCTCCGTCCCCACTCATGCTCTCTCTCCCTCTCCCTCTCCCTCTCCCTCTCCCTCTCCCTCTCTCTCTCTCTCTCTCTCTCTCTCTCTCTCTCTCTCTCTCTCTCTGTATTCCCAAAATAAGCAAAGACTAAAAAACTTTATTTAAAGGCTAAAATTAGAGTATCTGGGAGGCTCCATCGGTTGAGCGTCCAACTTTGGCTCAGGTCATGATCTTGCAGTTTGTGAGTTCCAGCCCCGCACCTGGGCTTGCTGTCAGTGAAGAGCCCGCTTTGGATCCTCTGTCTCCCTCTCTGTCTGCCCCTCCCGTGCTCGTGCTTTCTCAAAAATAAATACAAACACTTTAAAAATGGCTAACATGGCAGGCTTACAATCTATCACTATCTCACCACAGTGAAAATTAGTTTTTGAAAAAGGAAGTGCTTTGGCCATTCATATTGTTCTTGGGTTAATTATAAGAACAAGAAATTATTTTGGAAAAAGATAGCTTCATGAATTGAAAGGTAGGTGACATGTGCTCAGGCTTCGGTGTGTTGAGAGGCCATTGGGTTTGAAGCTGAGCCTGTTAAAATGCTGATTCCTGGATGCATCTCAGCCTGGAGCGTGAGACTCTCCCCAGCGGGACCCAGAGGCAGAAACTGAGGCAGAACCCTCCTGTCCCTGAAAGATGCTAATATTCACTGAAGGCTCTGCTGCCCTGGCAAGGGGGCAGGGGACAGGAGTCCTGGAATCCCCCTTTCTTCCCGGGATTCTGCAAACTGACACCTTTGGAGTAGGTGATGTTTAATGACTCCTTCGGTTCGCAACTACTGTGATGCAAAGAAATGACACAAATAACGACATCTCTTTGTACCCATAATAAACAAGCTTATACTGATACAATAGAGCACGTTAACATGAGTAGAAACCAATGGCAGACTTAGTCACAGAATGTGATCTATTCCTCGGAGAAGGTCTAAGAAATCCAAGACGTGTCGGGTGTAAGGAATAGGGTGGAAAGTCCTGGATCTTACCGTGGCGGGAGGGATGGGGCGAGGTGTTGCTCTGATTGACAGGCCTCAGCCCCGCCCCCGTGCTTGGTGCCCACCGGCGCTGGGGGTGCCTTGAGCTGCACTCAATTTACCGAGACCAAAAAAAAAAAAAAAAAAATCCCAGGTCAACGCGGGCTTCTTTCTCTCCTGACTGTAAAGGCTTCGCCGGTAATCCTCCCGCCTGATGTGAGTAATGTGTTTCACATGAGTCGAATTCTGTTTGAACAAGCCAAGGGTCACATTCCTTTTGTCCAAATGGCTGTAAAGAGCGTATTTTAAAGTAAACCAATCAAGAATGGGTTTTCGAATGGTCTCCCTGAAAGAAGGTGAGAAATCAGGGCCGGGGAGGGTCGTCTGGACGAAGGAGTCCCACCGGGAGGAAGGGCCGGCAGCCCCTCTCTGTGTGGCCCGCGGGCCAGCCTGAGGGCCAGCCAGGCCGGGAGCGGGAGCTGAGGGCCCGCGTCCTGGTCATCGGATCCTCGCAGTGACACAGCAGGTGCAGAGGCCGGGACCCGCCCTGGCCCTCGGGCCGCCCGCGCGCCTGTATTAATTCTGTGCGTCAGAGGATGGAACCTTCCGTTCTGCCAAGGGTTCGGGCCATTTCAGTGTTGAGTACAGATAATCACTGCAGCGATTGACCCTGGCGTATTTAGAAAAGGGACTTCAGCAATCCTCATCAAAAAAAAAAAAAAAGAAATATATATATATATATATATATTGCACGCACAGGGCCCAAGCCCTGATCAAGCACTTTTGTAAATGTCATCTGTGAGCCTAAGAAATGCCTATCGTTTTTGCTGGATATTTCCGATGTGCCATCCATTTCCACCTGGGGATTCTGGATTGACTGCTGGGGGGATGGGACTTGTCAAGCGGCTGAGGTCATCCGTGGCCACGACACAGAGTGGGGCCCCGGGTTTTGTGGTTTACAAAGAGGCTGAAGCCTGCGTCGCGTCTGAGGGTGGCCTGGTTCCTAATCCATCACTCAGTGAAGACTGATGTCCACTTGAGTTTACTTAAAATGTTTTTCCACCTTTTCTTTCTCCCTCTACCGGAAGAGTTCTAGTAGAATCGCAGAGCATCGCACTCACAGAAAAGATGTGATTTTTATTTTATCGTTTGTACTGCTCCTGACCTAAACAGAAAAAAAAAAAAAGAGAAGAAGTCACTGGGAATCTTCCTAATTTTTCGTGAACCTCCCCGTGGGCCTCGGGTGCCCTGTGGAGGTGAGGGCATCGATTCACCCACCGCCAAACAGGTGACATGGGACAGGTCACTTAGCCCCCAACCTCCGTTTCCTCCATTTGAAAAGAAAATGTGTGTTGGGTCAGGTGACGGGGAGCCCCGTGGCAGACGTCCCCACATGCAGGCCTGATCCTCTGCACCAGACCGACATCGGTGCTTCTGGACTAAGTCACTGAGTGCTGCCATTCTGGGGCTGACCCAAGCTCTCCGGCCACTTGGAATAAGGTGGCATGCGTGCCTCAGGTCACCTGAAAACAGAATAGGACCTTCTAGACCTGCAGAAGCTCACGCACCTCCTTCCCTTTCAACTGGAGCCAGTTCCTAAGGGCAGAGCGGGCGCTGCGGTGCTCACCTCCTGAGAGAGGACTCTTGTTCCTGGTCATGTCTGCTTTCTCCCACGTGCCAGGTTCTGGTTCCCAGACGGTGCTCTGACTGGAGCGGGGAGGTGAGCCGGGGCGCAGCCTGAAATAGGAGGCCTTCTTACTCCCTAACGTGCTGTGAGGATCCCTGTCTCTTCCTGCCCGTTGGAGGAAGGTGGCCGAGGGCGGATGCGCCTCCAGGAGACGCCGCTGGGAAGCCGGCTTGTTCCAGCACAGCAGTGCTGCTGTGTCCACCTGCCCAGCAGCCCTCGGCCAAATTAAATGATCGATCTGCTTTGAGCACCTAATGGAGCCACAGGGGCGATCACCAGAGGACAGTCTGCCGTGCTGGTCGGTCTTAGGTGGGCTTCCCCCACTGTCTCTCAGTGAAGTCCATTCCTTAGGCCTTTCTCTTCCCAGGGATGAAGCAAAAAGTATTGGGATTAATGACTGGCAAAGTTCATCTTGGAGCTGGAAACTCCCCGCTTTGGGGTGGATGTAAAAGACGGTTTCACCTGAGGGGTCTGCATTTTGGTGCCCGAGGAAATCTCTGGGGGGCTCACTGCATACGTGGGTCCCGCGTCCCTTTCCAAGAAATTCAGACTCTCCCATTTGTGGCGGGACCCACAAATCCGCCTTTTAAAGAATCTCCACAAATGATCAAGAAACCGAGTTACAAACCATAAAACGCCGGTGGACGCAGGATGGCGGTGTTTGGGGGGCGGCTTAGCTTGGGGCGCCGTGCAGGCTCCACAGGCGAGCACGGGGGACCCGTCAGCTGACGCACAGGTGGCTGGGGACACAGACGGGGCCACCAGTCCAAGGCAGCGAATGACTTGGGGCCACAGCCAAGGGGTATTCCAATTAATGAAGCGTCAACATTCTCTACGTGGACAGGTTTTAGGTAACATCCAAAGTGCAGCCTTCTCTTCAAAAGCACAGAAGGCGGCACAGAGGCCACAGTCTGCCCGCTCCCTCTGGAGACAGTCCACAGGGTGAGGGGGCAGCAAAGCCTTTGGGGACCGAGGGCGGGCTCTGTGATGCATGTCCCAGGGCTGTGCCGGCAGGTGCCCTGGCCAGTGGGGTTGACTGCTCCTCCTTTAGGCTGTGGCTTTGAGAGCCTGGTTATGTCCTGGATGGGAAACAGAGTCGTGTAACCTGGCCTGGGTACTTCAAGGATTCTAAATGGGATCGAGAGACCAGGCCGTTAAGTTCAAAATAACCTTCAAGGTGAACTGACCCAGTAGTTTTTCAAGTTGACTTCCTTAAGGTCTCCGTGGGTATTAATACAAATAACGTTCCGATGACCAAGGAAACTTGTTAAGAGAGTGACAGATCCCTTCACGACAGCTTTTTGGAGGCTTCAGCATGTGGCGTTCAGGACCCCCCGGTATGGGTGGGGTGCCTGCGGGAACTCCTTCCTCCCCTCCTCACCCCTCCATGCTTTTAGAAGTATCCTTTGCAGGGTCCCCTGGGTGGCTCCGTTCATTAAAGGGCCGACTCTTGGTTTCAGCTCAGGTCTTGATCTCATGGTTTCTAAGCACTGTCCTTGCAGAGCCTACTTGGGATTCTCTCTCTCTCTCTCTGCCCCTTCCCCCATCCCTCCCTCTCTCTCCAAATAAATAAATAAACTTAAAATAAAAGAAGTATCCTTTGCAAATGGAAATCTATTTCGCCTCCTTTCTCTTCCGAGTCTCCAAGCACCCTGAACCCTAGAGTGTGTTTAAGAATCGAAACTCCATCTTGCTTTTTGCATCCCTGTGTCGTACAAAACCAGTCACCTGCCAGTTTCAGATCAGTCTTTCGGGTGAGATCGGATGGATGGCGTGTCCCTGGATACAGTTAGTCTCTTGCCCATTCGGACGGTGGCACGTGGGGAAGAGAAGTGACTTCCCTACAGGGTTAGTCAAGGGTTTGAGTCATGCCTCTGGGCAAGTCTTGACTAATTGCCATCCGATTTTTACAGTTTGCTTGACTATTAATTTTATTTAAGCATCCGTAAATGTAGTTTCCCTTGGTGCATGAAAACTGGTTACATTTATTTCTGTGATAGAACGTGTTTCTCTTGGCATATAAAGTAGGGCAATTAAAAATTAATTAAGGGACTGCAAAGTTGTATGGTCAAAATTAAAGCCAATTTTGATGTGTTTTTTTTAACAATCTCTAATTTTTTCCCCAAAATCTCTCACATTTGGTAGTCATCTCTAAATATCACTTTCAGATGTGACCACTTTTTCTCCCTCTACCTCTCCACCCATCCACTCCATCCATCTCTGTGGAAAGACAAAGTATCCCTCCTACTAGGCTTTGCCAAAATATCATCTTTCTCTTAAAACCTTCTAGAAAATCTCTCTCCTACTTCTGAGTTATGGTGTTCTGAATCCGGCAGTTTTGTAAAACGTATTCCTTGTAGTCTTGGGAACATGGTTGCTTGCCAGATTCTTACCTCTTTGAGATGAAGACAACTGTGTGTGGCGGACTGCTCCTCGGGCTCTGACGCAGTGCCAGG
>NC_043703.1:161858095-161898232 GCF_006229205.1 Suricata suricatta
GGAGTGAAAGACAGGAAGGGAGGGATGGAGAGGAAGGGAAAGAGGGAGGGAGGGGTGGAGAGGGAGGGGGGAGGGAGAGCTCTCTGGTGTCTCTTCCTCGCGCTCACTAACCTGCATCACGAGAGCCCCACTCTCACGACCTCGTCAAAACCACAAGCCCACAAAGGTCTCACTGTACTGAGAGGCAAGGTTTCAGTAGGCTCCATATGTGACTTTGGAGAGAGGCCCAAATGCTCAGTCCATGACAACTGTGTACTCAAATATTTACTGAATTAGTGGATGAGGAGCCCGTGCTTCACGTCACTCTGTATTATGGACGAGACCCTGGGGACGGGCCGGCACGCTCCAGGAACTGCAGGTTCGGAATCCTTGACAACAGTGCGGTCGCCGTCCCTTAGCCCTGAGTGGGGACACGTTATGTGGTCCTGGGTGTACCCCTGCACTCGCTCCTGTCTGGATGGTCACGTGACTTTCCCGGGGAGGGGGCAGCTCTGTGACCAGAGCCCGGATCTCACATATTCTTACCTTCCAGGGTCGTCCCTCTGATTCCACAGCGGTTCCTTGGAAAAGCCACTCGTTTCCCAGACTTTGATGAATCCCAGAAACTTCGGATAAAAAAAAAGTACAAGTACAAGTAGAGAATGTTTGGGAATTGCTGGTTAGATCTTTTGCGATCTTGACAAACCGACGGAGGCAGGCAGTCAAAGAGAGTCACGTCTTGATATTCGCTTACCAGACTCTCTAACACACACGGGAAAGAAATGTGAGAGCCGCTGTCCGTGATGCACCTGTTCTGTGCACATTCAGGGTCCTGTGATGTTCAAGGTCCCACCAGTCCCGACCCCCATCCCGGAGGCCGTGGGCCTTTCCCGCCGAGGCCAGAAGGAACGCTTGCCTGAGGTCCCGGGGCTCACAAACAGAGCCTGGATTGGAACTCAGGGGTCTCTCATGCCAAAGCCCTGCTGCTTTCACAGTTGCAGCCTATGGGTGGAGGGTGTGGGGTGGGGGGAGCGGGGTCCAGTGGGGTCACTGTGGGCTCCCTGGGAAGGATGGGCATGAAGCACCGTGGTGGCTTTCACTCTTTCTTTGGTCGCCTGTCCTTCTCCTTCCCTCCTCCATTTCTTGTCTTTTATGCCTCTTTTTGCTTGAAAGCCAAGGATCTTTTTTCCCCATCTAAAACAATATATGACCGTGGGGAAAATACACAGGAACAGCAGTTTGGGATGAGATGGAGACACCCTTCCTTCTGCGGATAGAAGAGCCGGTCTCGTCCCTCCTCTTTCCGACCGTTGTGGATAATAAGTTACAGACAATGAATGTGATTCTAACTGTCTGCAGGGCTCACGTTCTCACACCCTTAGTGCTCAGATCCACCGGCCTCCAGACTTCAACCACATTCGAGTTTTACGTTTTCGTTGATTCTGCATCAAAGCTGGAAGGAGCGTTCATCTGGAAAAGGAGAACTAGAGAAATAACTAAGACAACTGAGGCTGGAGCTCGTAGGCCTGCTGTCTGGTGCTGCGGGCCCGGTATTTATTAGCTCGGCCCAGGGCCTCAGGTTAGCTGTGCAGCCCTGGCGGAGTCTGCTGGCCTCTTTATCGTGGTACCCTCCCCGCTAGGAGCCCGGCCAGCTCCCCAAACAAGAAGCTACCGGCATGTAGAGGAAGACGTGGGTCCGGGGAACTTTCCCCTCCCTGGGGACGAGCATGGATGCCCTGGATTGCCTTTCCCTAGATGGCTTGTTTCCTGTGTTCTTGGAGAGGTGCATACCTGTGAGTCAGAGGACATGCAGGTGGGGACGCGGGGGGTGGCTCCGTCCGACTCTTGGCTTCAGCTCAGGTCATGATCACACAGTTGGCGAGTTCTAGCCCTGCATCGGGCTCCAAACTGACAGCATGGAGCCTGCCTGGGATTCTGTCTGTCTCTCTCTGCCTCTCCCCTGCTTGGGCCTTCTCTCTCTCTTTCAAAATAAATAAACTTTAAAAAATAAATAAAGGGATACACTTGAGGAAAGCATTCTGAGACTCCTCTGAAGCACCGACCTCTCCTCTTCTGTTAAAAATATAAACAACATCCATGACTTCTTTGTTTTTAGTTTAAAAATGACAGAGATGCTATAATCTTTTCTATCAAGGTTTAGCTTTTCCTGATTTTGACAATGATGCATTTTCTGACCTCCACAGTAATAAAGTAGGAGGTGAGGTCTAACACTGGATATTTATATTTTGCATTTTTTAGGCACAACAAACAAAGCTGAGAACCTCGGGGGCAGTGTCAGTAAGAGGCGAGGTTCCTTCTCTACCTTCCGCAGCTGCCCCTCCGTTCCTCTCCTGCAACTCGGCGACACTCTCGCTGGCGAGTTTTGAGGAGTCAATGAGAGGTCATGCCAGGCGTGGGGCCCATGGCAGGGCCCAGACTCTGCACAGCCTCCTTCCCTGACTCACAGGAGCAAACCAGCCATCCACAGACCCCCAGGCATCCCGTGGGGGGATGACCGTGTTGGGGTCTTGTTTTCTTGAGACAGTCGTAAAGTGTGCAAGTCTTAAAGTGTGTGAGTCATAAAGTGTGTACACAAAGCTCTGCCACTTGGACGAGGTCTTGAGAACTCAGACTGGACTCAAAACCAACACTCTAGGACCAGACGAACAACCCTCTAGTCTAGCGCCACCATGGCGTGGTCGTCTGACAGCCTCAACACGGGCAGAAGTCTCCCCCAACCCTGTGCCTGGATAAACAAATTGTCCCTTGCCTGCCCGTCCCCCGCCTGCCTGTTGGTCAGGAAGTCTGTGAAGCCCCACTTCTCTCTCCTTCAGGCCCACAGAGCCAGTAGGTCGGGGGGTCCTCCAGCCCCTGCCGCTGGGAGCTTCAGTCTTGTTGTGGGCAGATCCAGTCTTTTTCTTTTTTAAAAAAAAATTTTTAATGTCTATTTATTTTTGAGAGACTGAGAGACAGAGTGGGAACAGGGGAGGGGCAGAGAAAGAGGGAGACACAGAATCTGAAAGAGGCTCCAGGCTCTGAGCTGTCAGAACAGAGCCCGACTCGGGGCTCGAACTCAGCAGTAAGATCATGACCTGAGCCTCCCAGGCGCCCTGAACTTGCACAGACCTGAGGGGCTGCTTCCGCAGGCAGGGAGGACCCAGCATCCTGCAGGCAGGGAGGACTTGGTGCATAGCTGACCTTGGCGAACACTGTTCACTTGTCCAAGGGGCTTTGTGAAAACTGCTTCCATAAACCCCTCCACCAAAAGCGGTGGCAGCTCACACTGCTGTCACCAGCTGAGCCCACGGAGTTGGCTTAACTGATGGTTTGGTCTGGGGCCGGCGGCTCATTCCTCCCAGTGCCCCCTGTGTCGGGCTCTGGGTTCAGGAGACGCCCCTGGGCTCTTCCCCAGTGCAGGTGGACGGACCCTTCGGGAGATGGCAGCCCTTGCACTGCCCAGCGCAGGACGAAGCTGTGCTCTGCCTAGCTCGAAGGTGGCAGAGCGTCGGAGCCCGGTGTCCCCAGCGGTCACTCCTACAGCCTCTTCTGTTGCCACCTGTCCCGAACTTTCACCGTGAGGCAGAGGGTGGAAAAGGAAATGTTAGGGCTTTGGCTGGACATGAAGGAGACGTGGACACAAAGCAGGAAGCCTGTCCCCTTCCAGCAGAGCCCTGGAGTCACAGGAAATGGACACACGTGCATTTCCTTTTGATTTCATGGAGGCTGCGCTCAAAGTATTCAGTCACTGACCCAGGAGGGAATGCTTCTCTCTCTTCTTGCATAAAATGGGCTACATTACACTCTGCTTCTTAAGTGGGTGACAGTTCGGCTTGAGGGAAGGTGGTGTGTGGCTTCAGTACCGCAATGTTGGGCCATAAACCGGCTCACTCCCACACACAGCCTGCTCCTGGCTCCGAGGCACCGGTTCAGACGTCAGCCCGCAGCACTGCCCGGGCCGGCAACGTGCAGGGTGGTCACTGCCATGGACATGCAGGGTGGTGACCGCCACCGCCAGGCAGCACAGTGACTGCCACCGACCTGCAGGGAGGTCACTGCCACCGGCGGGGGCCCTCGTGTGAAGCTGGAAGGGAGTCTGCTGACCCCACTCACCCGTGTCTAAGGGAAGACTGACCGCCCTGCGTTTTCTTACGGCAAATTATACATCAGGAAGCAGCGGCGTTAAACATTAATTCAAGATTAATTTAAGGATGATTGCACCCAGAATTATTCGGCCAACTGATGAAAAATGAAATTTTCACTGCGAAGAGGGAAGATTGTAGAAGTGTCACATTTTAATCCCCTTTCCCATAAAGGATTATCACATCACAGGACCTTTCTGGGAACCCCAATCCATCACCCAGGCACCTGTCTTTCCTGCACCCTTGGTGAGAGAGCACGCGAAAGCCAGAGTGCCACTGGGGTTTGCTAAACGATTCGCATAGCGGGGCAGGATAAACTAATTAGCTCTGTGCCAACCATGAAACACAGATAAAAATACTGGAGAGATTATTGTAACCAGATCTAGGAAACCTTGTCACTTTTTTAAGCAAATGGGAAATAAATAAATCAACAAATATCAGAAAGCGCAGGACACCTTTTTCTTTTGAAGTTCTGTTAAATTTTAACGACTACTGGAAACAACTTATGCCTCATTGTCCCCATAAATCAAAAAGGAAGTAGCAAGTCAGGAAAATTCCATCTTGTAAGTGTGAAGGCACTTTTGGTGATGGTGGGGCTGTGGATAAACTGAAATTAACACACACACACACACACACACACACACACACACACACACACACACCAATGGAATCTACTAGAATTAGGTCCTAACCTCAACTAATGTTTTGCCTTGAAGAAAAATATACATATTTAAGAAGACAGAATTACCCATCTAAGGCATATGCTGCACAAATAAACAGCCAGGCAAAGGAAATCATCCTGGAGAGGCTGTCCTCTATTCTGAAATATTAAAAGCTGAACTTTCTCTGCACATCTCCCAGCTTTCAAAAGCAGAATGCATCTGGACAGCTTTTGAAGGCTTGCGTTTTCTTCCCCTGCAGCTTTCTACATGAATGCACATTTGAGAGAGGAGATACCCTAAGCAGTAGACTAACCTTCAATAATGCATTTTGTTTAATGCCCTATTTGGTCCGATCATTTCCTGAAAACTACTCATGTGATACCTTATTTTCAAAGCACTGGAACAAAAAAATCAAATGAATTACAATGGGGCTTTGGAAGAAATGGAACGGAATGGACTAGGATGGGATGACATGGGAGCAGAGGGGATGGTATATGCTTTCTGAATAGTACACTCTGCATTCAAAGTTCCTTCCGGAAAGGACCCAGCAGTGAGCCCTCACACACAGGCTGTGCACACATGAGGTGAACCACCTTCAGCTACATGCCACCAGATCAGGGGTTTTCCACCTGCTGGGAACAGTCTTCTTCATCTAGACCTCATCCTGCTCCATCCGGCGCTTTTTGACAGCTGATCACCTCATTAAAGAAAATCATCTGAAAGGGACTCTTGTGGTTAATGGTCATCATCTTCTTCTCCTTCTCCTTTTTCTTCTTCTTCTTTTTTCTGAATTAGCAAGCTAGATGTTGACTCAATTTCTACAGCTTCTACCTTTTCAGACTTTTTGATTTTTTAAAAATTTTATTTTAGAGAGAGTGAGTAGGGGATAGGGAATAGAGCAGGGGAGACCGGACAAGGCAGGGGGAGAGAGAGAGAGAGAGAGAGAGAGAGAGAGAGAGAGAGAGAGAGAGAGAGAGAATTCTGAGAATTCTCAGCATGGAGCCTGATGCGGGACTTGATCCCATAATTCTTGGATCATGACCTGAGCTGAAATGGAAAGTAGGATGCTCAACCAACAGAGGAAGCCAGGCACCCCAGCATCTTCTACTTTTTGAAAGCAACAAAAAATATTTAACAGAACAATGCCCTTCTTTTGCAGAATATGCAAAGGCAAAGGAGAAGCAATAACAGAATCTTTTTGTGTGTAAGTGATTAAGGTTGAGCTCATAGTTTCTAGTTTTATCCTTGTTACAATTTTTCTCACATTTGTATTTTTAAAATAGGGTAGGAGAGTGAGGATCACGTAGCCTAACAGTTTTTATCATTTTTAAAACCACCTTTACTACCAACATAGAGGAGGTAAAAGAGGAAGTGGCTGGGAAATGATTCCTCGTGAGAATCTGGAATCGGGCAGGAGCATCTCAAGGCCAGATTCCTCAGTCTGGGAATGGCGTCTCCTCGCCCTGACCCACACATCCCGAGTGGCGCCTCACTTCTCCCATGATCAGCTGAGAACCCCGCTACCGCTGCTGCACCTCTTTCTTGAGATCAAAGCACAGAAAGAGGAACGAGGTTTGTGACAGGGAAGACAACATTCTGTTTGGAATCTATGGCATTTAAAGTGTCTTCAAGATGTCAGTGTGGACCAGAATGGTCCCAGAGTCTGATAGAAGAGACAAAGGCAAAGAAGAGGTTGGGTGGGTGGCCCTGAGCTCATGGATGGTGCCTGGAGGCATTGAGTAGATGGCCACCTCCCTGGGGAAGGAAGGATGAGGATGGAGTCCTAGAATCTACTCCAGAATAAAGTATTTTTGGCAAAGGGTACAAGAAGGAGGAGAAGGAGGAGGAGGAGGAGGAGGAGGAGGAGGAGGAGGAGGAGGAGGAGGAGGAGGAGAAACATCAGCCAGAGGCAGTGTGGGAACCATGAGTGCATGGAATCAAAAAAAGCCAGGGCAGAACGTGTTCAAAACCAAGCCAGTAAGGAGCGAAAAGGCCAGGATGCCACGGGAGGGAACAGCTGTGACAGAGGCAGGCCAGCGGCAGCCAGCACGCCTCCATCATCTAAATCACAAGGAGGCTGTTTTGGAGCCAACCAGATGTGCTCTTGGTTTGGTGCTCACCTGGCTCTGCACAAGTTGACGGCAGGCCAGGAATCCTCACGCTTTGGAATCTCAGCCATTTCCAAACTGAAACAATCCAGCAGCAGTGATCATCTTTGTAAGACAGAGGCAGTGACAGTAAGAGATGTTCTGTCCCTGAGGGTGGGGCCACATGGGACTTTTCTCTGTTCCCAGCAACATCCTACCTCAGAGATCATAGGAGACATGCAGATCACCTCTGTGAAATGAAGGGATGCCTATCTTCTTTCTTCTCCAGTGATGTGCATCAGCCTATCGTTCCAAATAAGTTGCGAGTTTTTAAAGGCAGAGAGTAATGAAGAGTTCTCCTATGAAGCCCACGGAACCGGTTTCTGGACACAAACAAGGTCCCGCCAAATCCTCTGTCAGTTGGATGTGTGGTTTATTCTGAATAACTGATGATACTGCCTCCACCAGGCTGAAACAAGGAACAGAATCTTTGAGACAGGGTCTGTGATTAGTGTCTGATGAAGAAACCTCTCCAGGTGCTGTTGACCAGGAGCCTCCTGACTGTCCCCACAGCCAGCAGCAAGGGGCCCCGGGGGCCACAGGGGTCAGCCATGAAGGGGCTGTGGAGACTAGTCATTCAACGTTCTGCAGCCTGGGTCACCTTCACATCAGGGCTCTGCTGCCCCACACCTGCCAGCCTGTGCAGGTTTCGGGAACACAGGAAGGACGTGAGGCTCAAGCACGGTGCTTACTAAACGATTATCAGAACAGGTTAGTGGAAAGCACTCAACTGAGAGTAAGAAGACCCAGGTTGAAATCGCCTCTTGAAATGTTTAGTTTTCTGTGAAGTGGTGATGATCATGACTATTTCTGGATGACTTTGCGAAGATCTGCCAATGGCATGGAAACTCTTTGTAAGTGGCAAATATTAATGGGGTCCTCAAATATGGATGAGGAGTTTAAGACCTCATTTTCCCACATTTTCTGTAAAAGGGGGCTCTGTGAGATGTATTTCAGTCCTGGGGACACAGTGAATTCATGGTGCCAACAATGGAACTCGTAGTGCGAAGGATGTTTCATGTTCCTCTAGCATTAAGTCCCCCTTGCAGATTGCTCTTCTCTCTTGTGAACTATGTCCTTTGTATTCTTGCTTTTGGGGGGTTTTCTTGTTTGGAAGAGGCTTACTACCCCAGAAAAGCAGGGAAGGGGGGCCGGAGCTGGGCTCAGGAGAGAGAAGGCTGAAAGTAGGGCTGTGACCCAGATGGCTGGTACCCAACATCCACGACCACTTTCCATCTGGGACATGCAGCTAGGAACTGCCTTTCCAGGCTCCCTTACAACTGGTCCATGTGGCTGGTGTCCCCCAACAGGATGTAGCAGAAGTGAAAGGAAATCTCAAGACTTTCATAGCATCCTCTAGACTTGTTCTCCAGCTAGGTGCAGGTGACAATGACATCATTAACATGGAAGAAGTTTGGGTCCTAAGTCCCTTCAAGGAAAAGACCCACCCCACCCAGAAACACCCACATTGGATGGCTACATGGGAGAGACAGAAATTTTAATCTTTACATATATATATATATATATATATATATATATATATATATATATGCTTGGGTCTCTGTGTTAGCCAACCCTAGCTAATTTCTAGTCTTTGTCTTGAGCTAGAGGGAGAAAAATAATACATGAGGGCTCACATATAGTCCAGACCAGATCAAGAGTAGAATGTTTTCCACAGAGGTTCTAGACCAAAGTCTTTACAAATTGTGGGGCATCCACTTGCTAGTACTTTTTCTTTCATCTTTCACGTATTTAACTCAGTGACCAAAGAAGTGAACTGGAACCAAGATGGGCATCTGTGCCTTGTGCCACCTGTTACCACCTCACCTGCTCTGGTTAGGGCCCATTGATCCAAGTGACAAAGAATCCCTCAAGATATCCCGAGAAGATCAAGATGATAGCAAGGGTACCCAGAGATGTAATCACAGCCCCCAAGCTTCTTGGGATTTAGAACTGAAACCTGAATTGTGGGAGGGGCGAGGACTTAAAGGCATCTCAGATTCTTTCTGCACATCTGCTCTTTCGTTCCCTTCCCTTCCTCACTCATGGTTTCCTCTCCATAACTTAGGCAAGCATATGGAAGCCATTTCTCTCCAGCCTCGACTTCACATGGCCTTTGGCTGCAACACCCAACCAATAACAGAGAGCTTTCTTCTTTTCTTTACATCAAGTTCCTGAGAGCTGGTCTGCCTGGTTTTCATTTTATGTGCAACTATGGGGCATGGTCAAGTCTCAGGGTCTTGCCTTCTCCACCAGCCTAGTCAGTTGTGATCAGGGTGAAACAAAGATATTGCTTATTTTTTAAAAAATGACCTTAGGGGCAGCTGGAATTGTGGGCAAAGTAGATGTTATGCAAGGGGAGTGTGGGGTGATGGGCTGTGATTTGTGTCTCAGACGCAATGACAGGCAGTGTAATGACAAATGAACGCTGGCTGTTATTACATAACACAAATACACAAATGCAAATACATAGCACGTTTCATACCAGCTGTGTCTTAGGCACTGTGTTAAAGTATTGAGAAAATAAGTTGTAAAATAGCCCCACATTTTAGCAGTTACCAGCTTGTTTGGGGGAGGGGAATGCAAGCATATGAATAAGTAATAGTCAACGAGTAAATATGTGTATCAATTATCATCACTCATTCATATCTCTTGAGCACTTTTTCATGATTATCTCATTAATTTTTTGAATCGATACTTTGAGGAAAATAGCATTGTTGATTTACAGAGGAGACAGTGATAATCCGGAGCCTGGTGATGGGCTCGAAGCCCAAAGTTCATCGGGGCTTCTTCTGACTCTCACTCAGCTCCTGTGGCTCTTAACCCAGTGATCTTTCCACAGGATCCTGTTGTGGGACAGACGCCACATACTCCCGGACCCTTTCACTGATCATGGGGGAGGATCGAAGGAGGATGCTTGCCAGGATTTGGGATCTGGTGATTTTCAGGAGCAGAGCAGAATGGGGGCAGCGGGCAGTCCCAGGATGGAGCTGCCCAGCTTCTGCAAGTGCAGAATGTGGTTTGGGCTGACAGTTGCACTGAGCACATAGCCGAGAACAGAACCTCTACCTGGAGTATGCCCAGGGCAGCCAGTAGGTCTTAGACCCAGCTGGATGCTCGGGGAGTTGGCTCAAGAGGCACAACTACCTGCTGTTAGACTCTGTGTTCGGAGGATGGTGGTAGGAGGATGGCGTCATTACTCTGGTTGTTAATTTCTGTAGGGGATCAGAAGGTCCTGTTTATCAGGGGCTGTGGCTTTCACTACCATGTCAGGCCCCTTGAAGTTTCTATCTGGCTTTGTTTTATGGTTTAAACATTTTAGAGTTTAATTTACCTCCATATTCTTTGAACAACATAGTTCAAAGTTCATAGTTCATAGTTGAGCAGTAGCTACACCCGGGGTCTGGGACACCATGCACGAGCAGACCAGGTTCACATCTTGCAGGAGCTTTCCAGGTCTGCATCAGGACAGGAAGAGATCAGCCTTCAAGTTCACTTCTGGTTCTGTGACCACCGATGGGCCAACTGGGCTCTGGTTTCCTCCTTCATAAAGCAGGGGCATTGCTACCCACCTTGTTCACGAAGTTGTTCCGGGAATGAAGAGACATGATCGTTTGAAAGACAGAGCAGCCATCCTGGCGGGTCTCGCTGTGGTCCATGTGCACTTCGTGCCCCAGCTGGATCCGCAGCACCCAACACAAGGACCGACACAGAGCGGCACACGAGGGATGTTCGCCCTCTTGTTTTAAGCTCCCCCACTTTGTCCTAGTACGCTCTCCCCAGAGAACATTCCTGTTTTTCTCTGATTTTACGGAATTGCTATCTCAGAAACAAGCTCCTTCCCTCCTCTGGCCATTGCTCACCGGGACCTTCACATTCTGAGGTCTGAAATAAAGTGAATTTTCCTTTAGTATCCATCCAGTCCGTTGACTACATTCTTGCTGAAGTCCATCCTGTATATTTATCCATTTGTCCTGATGAGTCACACTGGGCAACTTGAAGTGCTTGCTATTTGTTGGGCGAGCATTTCCCAATAAAGCGCCCTGGAAGCCAGAAGCACTCTCTGCACGTGTGGTCCCACGTGGCTGTTGAACACGGGACCGTTAGCCGAGTGAGTGCATCGGAGCCACAGAGGAACTACGTTTTTAGTTATTTATGTTTAAATTTAAACACTCACATGCGGCCAGTGGCTGCTGTTGGGGACGGGGCAGTTTGAGGTGATTTAGACCCCCGCTTAATCAGGGATCACCTGTTCTCGTCTTTTCTACTCCAACCCTGTGACAAGACGGTTAACTGAACAGATACAGGGGCACGGCTCACTGTCCTGAGTGCGGTTCCCTTCTCCCAGGCTGATGGGTAAGCAGCACCTTCCCCCTAGGCTGCGAACTGGCCCCCACAGGGCGGAGACGTGCAGTGGCCTCTCCGGGTGGCGTGACCTTGCTCGCTGTGCTGACCAGGCGGCTCCAGGAAACGTTCTTGACCCTGCTTCTGAAAACTGATTTGTACAGGACAGTCCATGTGTCTGTGTCTTGCTTCAAGTAGAGGGAACTAGAGAGGAAACGCAGCCCATCAGGGACGCAGGCTGTGGCCAACGAGCATGTGGCAGGAGGAGGCCTGGCCGGGGTGACCGGGGGCCTGGGCATCACGTGGTGTCTCAGCCTCTGAGGGCGAATCGCCGTGACCCCAGATGGCTGTGGCATCGCCTGCCATCTGCCAGCAGCTGCGAGGACAGTTTGGCCTGATGAACGGGAGCCAGACAGCTGGTCTCCCATGTTAGAACATGTGAGTCCAAACTCCAGCTCACTGTGTCTGAGCCTGGGCTTCTGGGGAAAGATCTCACGTACACAGCTGGCCCAGAGTGGGGGGATTATGCGCATTGATACCAGTAGTTTTAGCCACCTCCTTACCTGGTTATGTGCTCAGGGAGGGTAACTGGCGTGTGAATTCTCAAGCCCCTGTAGGCTTGTGGTCCAGCGTGGTGCTGTCACCCAAAACGTCCCTCCAGTTTCATGCCAACATGATCTGGAAAATCCTTTCCCGAAGGCACGTCTCCAGCACACCCGACAGACATCTGAGCAAACATCCTTCATCCCAACAGCGGTTGAGTGACGAGAACTCACCAGATGCGGGTCTTCTCGGAAGCCATCCCCAGATACCAGAGTCCCAGTGACTACGGCCTAGGAGGAAGTACGTTGCTCCCGAGCTGGCTGGGCCCCACTGTAACAACAAGACTCCCCTACCGTTGAGCAGAGATGCCCAGGCAGCCTCACACCAGGACTCCACTGACCAAATCCGACCCAGAAGCCTGCCCAGCCCTGCTGATGCCCTGAGGTCGGCCTCAGCACGAAGCACAGGTGATTTTGCCAAATGAGCCTAAGTCACTAACCTAGAAACCTAATACTCTCTGTTAAAAACTCGAGTTGCCATGTTCTGATGTAAGGAACAGAGCTGCCATTTTCCCCCTTCTTCTGGCCACTGCTTGGCCTGAGTTCCTAAGCCACGTCCTGGAAGGAAGCCAAGGGCACAGATCATGGCAGTGAATGTCTGAGGCACTGGGAATTTCTCAGTGTGGTACCACACACACACACACACACACACACACACACACACACACACACACAGGAAAACCGTGTCTGCCAGGCCCACGGCACCGAGAGCATTTTTAGGAAGGCGAGTCTGTGTGAGCCACTTGGTCATGACCCAGATACGCACCCCCCACTCCGAAGGCGGTTTCCGCCTGGCCCACATGGAAAAGGCATTAGTGGGACGACCTGGCCGCCAGGAGGGGTCGAGGCAGGAAGCGGGGCCCTGGGAATTTACAGGGTCCAAGGTCGGATACTTCAGACCGGCAGGCAGGGCTGGGCTTCTGGGCCTTCCCACCCAGCAGGGCCTCTCTGGTCCGGCCCTGGAACCCTTCCAAACATTTGAATAGATTGGTTTCTCTGATCAAAATCTTGAAACGCCGAAGTCCCAGGATCTTTGGGAGTTCGGCTCTAAATCTTAATTGGCTCTTGAAGTATATCAATGATTATTTTGTCCCAAGCTTAGATTTATAAAGGACTCTACCTTGGGGGCGTTTTGCAGCACATAGTGGGTCTTACGAGGCAAATGCTTTATGTCGGAAGCTCCCAGCCCAAGGGTAATGAGCTTCCCGGGACCTGGGCATTGTTAGTTTTGGGAAAGCCTTCTCCGCTAGAGTGACTGGGAACAGGAGGGGAAGGAATATACCAGAAACCAGGAAATGATCTGTTAAATGGACACAAGGATGTTTAAAAGGAAGTAAAAGTGCTCAGGGGTGAATGTCTGCTGGATCGTATCCCAGAACCCACACATTTTGTCCGTGACGCAGGGCGAGCCTCCCTCTGACTATCCACGTGCCTACTCTTGCCCTCCCCCGCCAGCCCTCAGCAGGCGTTCCCACTGTCCCCTGTCCCCTTCGCTCATCCGCCCCTTATCCTCCTGGCAGCTTCTGGCCCCAGGTAGGGGAGGGGCAGGCTAGCAGTGCCCCGTCCATCTGTCCTCAGCGATGGAGCATAAATGCATGGGTGCTGGGCTCAGGTGAACAACTTCCACAACACCAGGCCACCCAGCAGCCCGCGGTCTCTGGCACCGTGGACAGACTCTCATGTTTAAAGTCCACGTTCTCCCGCCTGTCTCCCGATAGGACAGGAGGTGCCTTGCTGTGGCACTGTGCCCCCCGCAAGGATGCCCTTCCAGGAGGAAGGAACGCCCTGTCTGGAAAACAGATGAGAAGCCGTCAGGGACCATCTTGGCCAAACCCTAGTCTCAGGATATTAAAGGGCCATTTTCCTGCTGTCCTGGAATCCCAGCTGAGGACCTCATGTTCGAGGCTCCTGCACAGAAGAGCTAGAGCCATGCGGATGGAGCCTGCGGACAGGTGCTCCAACTGCCTGTCCCCTCAGGCTCCGTCCAGCTCTGGCCTGTTGAAGAGAACCTTTAAAATTGATCAAAGACACAATATTTAGAAGGAGTTTGTAGGAGTAGAGATAACTCTTCTGTATCTGGTCACTTCTCCTCATGGGAAGTGAGGGGACTCAGACATCCACCGATTCAGATCATGCTTGTCTGGGGCGCTTGGGGGCTCAGTTGGTTGAGCGTCCGACTCTTGATTTCGGCTCAGGGTCTGGTCACATGGTTTGTGGGATTGAGTCCTGTGTCAGGCTCAGTGCTGACAGTGAGGAGCCTGCTTGGGATTCTCTCTCTCTCTCTCTCTCTCTCTCTCTGTTTCTCCTTGGCTCATGTTTTTTTCTGTCTCTCTCTTTCAAAATAAATAAATGAAATTTTAAAAATACTGGACTTGTCAACCAGAAGGCGTAACTCTTCCCCACCTCATTGGTTGTTAGGGTGCACGGACCCACCCACCACCTGGAGCTGAGCACAGAGTCCTCAGGAGTGCTGGACATTTGGAGTCTGGGAAACAGAGGGGTAGACGCCTGATTCCAGGCTGGAGAAAGGGCAGGTGCGCATCTTGTGGGACTCCCATGGGGGACACGGAAGCCAGAGCAGCAAGAACGAGGGCTCGCCCTCCTAGAGTTCAGCCTAGCAAGGATGTATAAAATTTCACATGTGCCGAGTGGCTTCAGAACAAAGAAACCCTCTGGAACCTGAGAGCATGAACAGGAAGAAAGGAGAGAAGTCTAGGCACATTGGGATTTTCAGCACGGATTTCTAATATGCTTCTCACTCCAACAGACTAAACCAAAAACCAAAGCAAACCAACAGACCCAACATAAAAATGGCAAAAAAAGATTCCTGATGCAAAGCCAGGGATCACACTTCCTTCATAACATGCATTTTGAGGAGTAGTCACCAGAAGCAGTAAAAGGAAGCAGGCATGAGAAATTGCTACACAACTCTGCTTCCTAAGAGGGTGGCATTGTGGAACAGGAAGTCAGTGAAGGAAGTTCTGGGACGCTCGCTTTGGTTGGTGGGAGGGGAAGCCAGGGCCCCAGGGGGCCAGCGAGGAGGCTGGACAGCCCCTGCTGGGGGGGGGGTCTTTTCTCCACCATGTCCAACAGCACCTTCAGAGGCGGAGGGAGCAAAGCTGGAAAGTCAAGTACAAACCAAGGTGAAACTAGGAAGACATCACATATGCCGACTAGACCTAGTGAAAATTTAAAAAGAGAGGACACCCCATGGTTGAAGCAGAGAGAGAGGGTAGCCTGGCATTTGGGGGACCTGGGAACAGTGATGCTGAAGGGCTAGACAAGGAGCCCTCCAGATAGAGGTTTGGGGTGTGTCCAGTGGTCTCTAAGCCTGAAAGGAAGAGACCAACATCAGCCAAAGAGGACACGCATAAAAGACTAGGTGACATTCTTGTAGTTCAGGGATTGCAGCCTAAAATAGGAGGGCCTCATTGTGGCCAGCACTTCCTGCACCTTCTAGAAGGACTGACTTACTGAACAGATAACTTGAACCCTGTCACTCAGCACTCTGTCCCATTGTAGAGGGTTAGTGCAAATGGTGGCAGGTGGCCAGGCGGGAGGGGAGGGACAAACATTGACCCATGGTGATCTGGGACCCAGGTGGGGGCTGATGAAGCATTGTCTCCTTCTGATGACAAATAAACAGCCGGGGACAGAAGTAGAGGAGAATAAACATAACACGCAGAATGCATTAACAGTATTTTTTGGAAGATTAACATCAGGAAATAAATGCTTTATCTAACATATCATACATTCATGAACATTTTTTAAAAAAAGAGCCTCGGAAATAAAAGATTATTTGATGACATCGTAAGACATAAAGGGAATTTTTGTAATGAAAGAAATGAACTCGGGAGGCAGGCATATTTTTACAGCATTCAGTGAAAATTAAAAACACCCAAGTTGTTATTTGTAAGTGAAGTCGATGAAAACAAATTCCCAAATGCAATATGAGGTGGTGTTTGTTCTCTCTACTTTCCTTTCCTGGATGCCTATATGAAAGCATAACGGGAATAAATAATCCACAAATTGGAAACTGTGATATAAAGATCTGACAATGAGGTTGAAACCATTAATACATGAAATTAAGTCCAAATAATTAGGGATTGTGGTTGTTTTAATATGTCAGTGTCATCCTTCATGAAGAAACCCATGATAATACGAATATTGCAACAGGGATGCATTGACTGAATGCAGCTGTATGTGCTTAACCGCCCCCCCCCCCGCAAAGGATTGGGGACCTCAACTTAGTGGCATTAATTTTGCTCTTTAGAGATCTCAGGTGTGTGCTTAGGACGGGTCAGAAGGGAGGTACTTCTGAGGTCACATGATTCCCAGACGATGAACATCTTCTGTGCTGTGGATCCAGCATTGAAGAGAGCTACTTGGTACTGTGGGGTCCCTGAAAGCAAGCCACTCTATCTGGTAATAACCCAAAAAAGTAACTGTTATTTTCAACATTTTGAAGGAAAGCGTGAATTTGGTCGGCTTATTGAAAGTCTTGATCAGCTTCCAGGAGTACAACTTCCTAGGGAATTTTCAAGGATAATTTTGAGAATTATTATGATCTTTGTCTCATCCGTGAGATGTGGAATGGCTCCAAGTAGGAGCAAATCCCACGTAAGGTACAATTCTGCAAAAATCATTTAACTACAATAGACTGAAGAAAATATTTGAAAACTTCATTGCCAAACCTCAGATGTGAAGTAGGCAAGAATGTAGATATTATAATATTATTTTCTTTTATGGGAAGGATAAATATTCCTCTGCTTACTATTGGTTTGTTAGTAGCATAAGTAAGATTATTCCCTCAAATTAAATGGGACAAGGAACAGAATGCAAAACACAAGACCATATAGCAAATGATTAAAGGTAACAGTCACACAAACAAAAACAAACAAAGGCAAACTCCAGAAAACATAAAAACGTAATTTGCACTTGAGAAATGGAGACCAGGCACGACCAATTATTTACTGGAAAAATCATGGAAGATATTCAGTTGTCCACAAAATTGTCACCCTTGGTTAACCCAGGTGAGAAAAATTTTGGATGGTTTTTACTGTCCTATTTAAACTTTTCTGTTTGACAATTAAAAAAAAACACATATACTCTTTTCATGGTTAAACCCAACAATAAAGTCATCTCATCAGATAAAAAAAGGAAAAAGAAAGATGGGCAGTATCTTGATGGGATTGTTGAATCTCCTCCTCCTTCCACAGTAAAATGGCCAGTCCTGAATAATAATAACATCTGAGCTTCCGAACAAGAAGGCTGAGAGTCTGAACGATCTTCAGCCTTTGGAGAAAGATTCAGCTATGCTCAGAAGGGAAGCTTCCCTTGGTTCACTTTACAAGAGAACTTTCAGCAAGAGATTTTACACCAATAGAGTTCTGATCACACAGAGCATTAAATTAATCAGTATTTCACCCAAACACATTCCAATTAATGAATGGACGGAAGCCTTCATGTCCCTTCTGGAAGAGACACTGTCCATTTACCGTGCAAGAGAAAGTCCGTCCATCTCCAGCTCTCTCCCCTTCAAGCTCCCACTTTTCCTTTTTGTCTCATCTGATTTACACATTTATTACTGTATCTCTGGAGAGATTAGTGACGTCTCTGGATTTTCATAGGCAGAAGCCTTGCCGTTTTGTGAAAATTTGGGAAGCAACGTAATTATCAGTGTACATTTTCCGTCATACTCCATGTGTGTTCTTGGAAGCTCTGACTCTGGCGTTGCCTTGGCTCAAGTCAGGTAGGTCAAGCTTTGTTTCAGCTTTCACCAGATATACTGAGCAAAACATGGCCTGGTTTATATTTCTTTTCCAGGAAATAAGAAAATAAATTCTTCCCTCTGTAATAAATGTGAGAAACGACTTTGGTTAAAGCTGGGGGAAATTCAGCAGAAATCCGTTTCATGAGTTCTCTGTGCCCCTGGGGACAGAATGCACTCTGGGTTCAAGAACAGACTGACGGGCATCCACGTTGGTCCTGTTGATGCTGCACTTCATGCCTGGGGAACCACATGCTGTAACTCAAATCTACTATTTGACATTGTAAAGAGGGTCAGAGAAATATTCCCATGGACTTAGGATATTACCAACTATCTTGCCAAAAGTCAAAGGATAAGATAGTGGCCTGCGTACTTTAATGAGCACTACTTTTTGTGATTTAGTGCATGTTTTAACAACTGTCATTTATGTGACTTATTGGATTTAATCAGAGCCTTCTATGCAGCATTCCTGACCAGAAGCTAGGGTGAGTGAGTATTTAAGACCTTCTTTAGCTTCAGCTTCTACCCCAGTTGTTTTAAAGGTATCAGTGAAGACAAATTGGCCTTTATTATGAATGATTTTTAGTGACATGCTGATGTCAGAAAAATAAAGACATTAAATATGGGCCAACTTTGTAGCCTTTTTCCACTGCCTTGCTGACACTTCAGCTTGATTCCTTATGCTAATTTATATGTAAATAATGAGCTTGGCTCCAAAATTATTTATTTTTGGGAAAGGACACAAATTAATAAAACACTGAAAAGCTGGGGGTCTAGGGAGCCACTCTGGCCATAAATTAACAGATTTAGGGGCTCTGCCCTTTCTGCTTAGTTAAGAAGCAATAATGACGCAGGCCTGTCCAGGAGGCAAAGAATTTTCAATTAGACTCTGTGTTGCTGAGCCCATGGGTCACCTCTAACACTCAGGAGCCTCTGCCATGTCCCCTTGATGCCCGAGGGGGCCAGCAGCTGGCTCCCGGACAGAAGTCAGATGGACAGAAATTGTCATCTTCTCACGGTGCCGGGGGCTCACGAAGCCTCAGCGACAGAAATCCCAGCACCTTCTGCACCAAATTCCCTGGCTTCCCTCCTTTTCCCCAGGAATGGCAAGGCGAAGGCTGTTTTCATTAATACACAGCATTCAAATGACCACAGTATCCAAATTCAGGGTTGATTTTTAGGGCAAACAAACCCACTACACTTCAAGGAAAAAATAATAGACATCGGTATGGTATAATCTATTTGAGCGTTATCAGATGTTGCAGGCATCTAAAAAAACCCAGGAAAACCAAGTCAGTCTGAAAAAAATTATTACATAGACAAAGTTGTGCAAAGAAGCCTTGTGATATAATTGCCTTTAACAATTATCCTAGAACGGTCAGTGTCCAAAATGTTCATCTTGTGGCTATTCTTTCCTTTTGAAAATAGTCAAATAGAAATATGGCTGGAATCATTGCAGAATTCCATTTTTTTAACATTTATTTATTTTTGAGAGAGAGAGAGGCAGATCATGAGCAGGAGAAGGGCAGAGAGAGAGAGAGAGAGAGGGGGACACACAGAATTGGAAGCAGGCTCCAGGCTCTGAGCTGCCAGCACAGAGCCTGACGTGGGGCTCGAACCCATGAACTTGAGATCATGACCTAAGCTGAAGTCAGATGCTCAACCGACTGAGCCACCCAGACGCCCCCATTGTAGAAATCCAAATTTCACAATTTGGGCTCGCACAAACATGAGAAAATAATTAAGGACATTGCTTTGAAAATTCTGCTGACTTTTAGTATGAAGAATGTTCTGGAATGGTTAATGATCTATAATAGGTCATCTTCTTACAAGTTGCCTTTTCAGTACAGAAAGCACCTTCTAGTTGAAAGGTATGTTGCGACCACTCACTCTGAAGTCGGCGCCCTCTGCTTAGAACATCAGTTCTCCAGGGGGCTGTGCCCCTGTTCTGTAAGCAATCCTGGGAAAGGCTGATTTCAAGACTATTCACTCTTTGACTTCTCCTCTGAGACCCCCAGAAATTGTGCCGATGGGCTCAAGGCTGGTGATTTTCTGGTGGGCCCTGTGTGGTGAGCATTACTATGCAGCGTACAAAGCCTGAAGTGCACGGAGGGAAATGGTTTGGAGGGGTCACACGTTCACTCACTGACAATTCAGAGAGCCCTACTCTGGCTGAGCTCTGTTCTCAACAGGGACAGAGCTCTGTCCTCTGTGCGTGTCACTCCATAAGGTTCACGGAGCAAATTCTTGGAGGAAGGGAGACAGCCAGCGATGGTGCAGACACACGAGGGAGAGCTGGTGACGGGAAGGAGGCAGAGGGAGGGACGGGCAAGGACCAAAGCCCTGTTGTTGTGAGCGTGAACCTTGGGAATGTTCAAGGCAGAGCAGGGCTGAGCCGATGACTCTGGAACGGCATACCTGGCGTGGGGGGTGGGCAGGAGGAAGTCTGAGACCCTTGTCAGCCCTTGGGAAGATTTTGGTCTTCATTCTGAAGGGCTCTGGGAAGTGATGGCGTCTTTGACTGGATCGGGTGCGTTCAGGGTGGTATGGCCGTAGACTACGGTGTCATTGAGAAGAGCAATGATGCAATCTGGGAAGTTTCCGTTGGACAGTTTGGGCGTCGTGTAAGGAATATTCTAGAAGGGCGAGCAAGGAACAGGTGGAGTGGGTAAGAGGCCGGTGCCCCTTCCAGGAGGGCAGGACTCGGTCGAGGGTGAGCGGTGGAGGGCGTGAGACTTGGCCCCGCTTCCAGTGGGTATTGGATGTGAGCGTGTGAGGGGAAGGGTCGCAGGGGAGCGGGCTTCGGGCTTCAAGCAACCAGAGGCATGGCGGCTTCGCGTGAACTCGTCCGCTAAGGCTGCTGCCTCATGGCTCCACATGCTGAGGGCCCAACAGACCCAGGTCACCACAGCTCTGGAGGCCGGGAGTCGCAGATCGAGGGGTCTGTGGGGCTGGTCCTTCAAAAGGCCTTGAGGGAACTTCTGTCCTCTGTCCCTCCTGGCTTCTGGGGGTCTCTCTGGCTCCTGGGGCATCACCCCCGTCTCTGCCTCCATCTTCACCTGCTGGTGTCCCTGCATGACCTCCTGTGTCCAGATCGCCCTCTTCTTGTGAGGACACCTGTCCCCCAGCTCCAGTGTGGCTCTGTCTCACCTTCATGGATGACACCTGCCATGGCCATGCTTCCAACAGGTCACAGTCTGAGGAACGGGGTGGGGGTGGGGCGGGTACGGTAACACAGGGATGGAGGGCATGATTCAATGCACAACATGTATGGACGTTAGAGAAAGACTCAGGGGGAGGGGGTGTGACGTCATTCTGACTGGAGCTCCAGATTGAGACGCCTCGGAAGCAGGGGAGCACGAATCCGGAGCCCAGAGAAGAGGCAGAGGTTCAATGTTGGTGTATCAAAAGCCACCCTCCCTGTCGCATGGCCCATGGAGGGACATACGTGGGAAAGGGAAGTGAGCAGAAAACTAAGCTTTGGGGAGCCCCGACATTTAGGAATTAGGGAGGTGAGGAAGGACCCCTAAAGGACCCAGGAGAGCGTGACCCTCGGAACAAGTGAAGCCCGGGCTTCAGGGCAGCGAGATGGCCACTGGGTCTACTGGACGCTGTTGCCACCCCCCAACAGCTGCGGTGACATCAGCGGCAGATGTCTGTGTGATGGACGTGTGGTGTCAAGGGGGCCATCGGGGGCACGAAAGGTTAGTAAGTGAAGCCAGATAGAATGGGGAGAGAGGCGGGGACAGTGAGTACAAACACTTTTGGGAAAGCTTTGCTATGAAGGGAAATAGAAGAGTGATGATTGGATAAAAATGTGACAGGCAGAACGTTTTTTTACAATGAGGAAGAGTCTGGCATGTTGATGGGGTTGGGCAAATACAGAGAGAAAGTGGCGGTAGAGGAGAAACAGAGGGGCAAATTGCTGTAGAGCGTTGTTGTGTGAAAAAGAAAATTAAAAAGCAGGTGAACATTCCTCACAGAAGGTGCTGGTTGTGTGGTGGGCAGGGCCGGGCCCTTGCATCTTGAGGGGAGGCCAGGGTGTGTGCTGACCAAGGCTTGGTGGCTATGGGGTGTTGGTGTGGATGGTGTCTTCTAATCATTCAACAAGTTCTCGAGGAGAAAGTATGGGAACTGGATTATCCCTACCCCCAAATCTGATGGTTGAAATCCTTACCCCTAAAGGTGACAATAGGGCCTTTGGGAGGAGCTCAGGTCCCCAAGAACAAAGGAGCAGCTGGCTCAACCCCCCTGTCCCATCCCTAACCTCCTTCCTGCTCTGGTTCACTTTCCATGAGCCTTCTATGCAAGCTGTCTACGCAAGTTGTCTATACAAGCCGTCTACACAAGCCTGCCCTTGCTCACGAAAACCCTGGTAGAATTGAATTCTCTGCCTCCTCGGTGTGCACCCAGGAGTCTGGCTGCAGATGAGGGAACCCCCTTATCCTCAGGGACAGACCTCTCTCTAGATTCATGACCATTCTCTTCACTGCCGTCTCCATGGCGTCCAACAAGCCGTGTCTGAGCTCGATTCCGTGGTTGTCCTCCCAGATGGGTGGCTCACTCCCCCTTCCCGTCAAAGCTGCAGTGCTCACCCCTACCCCTCATTCCCGGCTCAGGGCTTTGCCTCCTGCATCCCGGGAGAGCTTCGTGTTCTACCAGCACACGGCTAAGCAACCACACCCCTGCCTGTCCTCCGTCTATTAGGTGGCCTCCCCATCCTCCTCCTGTGTTAGGCAAACCCAGTGAGAATTCGATCCCATAGCCCTTTGTCTGCTCGTGACCCTCACTACATTTTGACAAACACCAGGTTTTTCACACCCCATGACATCCCGACCCTACGCAAGCATGCGGTGATTTCCCTCTTCTTAACAACAAAACGTCTTTTTGATTCCACATCCATTCCAGCTACCGCTCTGGTCCTCTCTTCCCTCTTTACTGCAGATCCCTGGGGTATTGTCCCACCCTTTGCGTCCAGGGTCCCTCGTTGGGTCCGTCTCTGGTCGCTGAATGCAGGCTCTTCCTACATGACTCGAAGGAAATTGCCCTTCTCGAAGTCACAGATGTTCTCGTTCTTGTTAAGTTCAGGGATCAAGCCCCATATTTATCTTATTTGATCTCTGAGCAGCGTTTCGTGTGCTCCACCGTTGGCCCTCGCGTGAAACACGTTCTCCGCGTGTGCGCACTGACGGTGGTCACCGGCCATCGCTGCTGGGACCCGCGGACCCCGGAAAGGCCCACTCTCGTGCCTCACGGGGCGGGCGGCTCAGGAAGTGGCAGGAGGGGGCAGGGCACACGGCCGCTCCGGGGACAGGGAAGGTCCCAGGGCTGGATTGCAGAGACGCTTCCAGAGAACGGAAGACAGTGGGGGTCCTGCCGGGCTGGGGGACTGGGCGGAGGGCAGCATGCGGTGGAGTGGGGTGCAGGGGGACCGAAGAGGGGGTGCATTTGAGGGCTCCCCCTGCCCTGCCCGGCTGGGGTGGTAGCTACCTTTGGGAATCAGGAGAAGTTAACCTTGTAAACAGGCTTTACTCGAAACATCTTGAAAGGATTTAAATTGCTGCCTGAAGTTTTGACTCCATTCTGTGGAGAGCAGCAGACAGAGAGCTTTCTTTCTAGGTCCCTGAAGACACATGGCAGCCCGCGCGGGCGCACACACACACACACACACACACACACACACACGGCACCACAGACACATCACATCACATACACACACACAGTATCACACACACACACAAAACAGGGCACAATACACATGGCATCACACACACACCACATCGCACACACAGGGCATCACGTACACACTATCACACACACACACTGCACCCCACACACAATACACATATACACACTTCATCCCACACACACTGTATCACACGCACACACTGCACCACACACACACACACACACACACACACACACACACTGCACCCCACACCCGTGTTCTATCACAGAAGCACACAGATGCATTGGATCGTGTTTCTGAAGAAATAAATACCAGATATAGTTAAAAAATAAGAAATAGCAGCACGTCTTGATTACATTTCCCCTTCAAACTGGAAACCTCTTGGGGGTTTTAAAAATAAGTTAATAGAAGATAGAAGAACAAAGTTGGAAGAGAAACATTGATTTATTTAAAAATAACAATGTTCTTAAATGTCTTCCCCCCCACAGAAGTCAGAGAAACAATCTTTAAATTAGCAAAATAAAAATAAAAACAATAATGAACCTTTGTCATGTGTCTCTTTTAAAAGTAGATCTTTATTAAACTAATGTATTTGGATACATCTGGATATTTGGATATCACGATGGTTTTTATGATTTACGTGCATTAAAAAACAGAATGTTACCCGAAAACAAAGTTTTAGTCTATTTTAACTTCGTAATTTTGAGCCCAATGTCAATCCGCTCCCACCGACTCATGTGAAAGATACAGAAACCACCGTGTCGATGTTTGTGCTTTTCAGTCACACGTCTTGGAGATGTGGGGGATCTGCTGACCCTGACGGTGGCCCTGACGTCGGGAGGAAAATCATGGCCCCAACTTTAAGTTAATAATGGCCCGTGAGCTGGATGCCTGTGCCTTAAACATGTGCCAGTGCCCACGTGGGTCCACACGGAGTCTGAAAGGACGGGGCGGTGACCACACAGCCGTCACAGAACAGGCGTGACCCTCTTGCAAGGTGCCACCTGCGTCCGGCAGCACCTGGGTCACTCCGAGGGTCTGCAACCCGCAGCCCAGGGCGAGGGGCTGTGCTCTGAGCCCTCGGCCTCCTTCTGGGCCCCCCGCTCCCCACACAGGGAAGGGCATCTCACCCTGAATGGCAGAGACACTCCATCTCCTGGACCTTGCAGTGGACAAGTGTTCTGGGTGTCCCTCCTCGGGACGCGGGCCCCGGAGAAGCCAGCCCAGGGGCCCGTCCCCATCAGACCAACGCCTGTGGCCTCGCGGGGGTCGGATTTCAGGGCAGGCCAGGACCCTCGCACATGCCCACAGCACCCTCAAGCATTAGGGGAGGCCAGTGGGCTGGGGGGTCACAACTTCCTCACTCCGGACCTCAGGAACCGTTTGGAAACAAAGCTTATGTACTGAGCAAACTCGGGTTGTTTGAGTCTCTCTCTACCTCTCTCATCCCCTCTCCCTGGCCCCTTTCACTCTCTCTCTTTCTCTCTCTCCCTGCTCCCTGCCCTACTCCGGCTAGGAGGCTCTGAAGCACCCTCCCACCCCAATGGCTAGTGAGGTTTTGGAGTTGGAGCTCAGCAAACAGTCTTGTTTTTCCTTCTGGGTTGTTAAAAGGATCGCAGTCCTCAGCCCCGCCCACCGCAGGGAATCAGGTGCCAGTGCCCTTGGGGGCAGGGGGGTGGGTTGGCAAGGTTGGCCTGGAGCATAACCCCCTCTTCTCCAAAGCCCAGATGTTCCAGGGGCGACTGGAAGGAAGGCGGCAGCAAAAGGCAGCCCCAAACCGTGATGGTAACTTAGTCCTTGTGTTTCTGGTCCACCCACCACTTAGAAGCTTCTGGTACTCTTAAGTGAGAAAAGTCAAGTGACAAAATTCTACACACAGCATTACCTCATTTTGCCCAACACTTTACAAGAGAACCAGGAGCGAGAGCGATAGATACACCAACAGGATCCCCAGGAAGCACAGACAGGTGCTAGCTCGCTGGCTGGGTGACCGGGGACGCCTCTTTCCTTTCCTCTTCTCTGCTAAATACCACTTCTCAGTATTCTGCCGCCGCTGAAGTAAGTTCCCCTTTGTTGGTTTATTGGTCAGCAAGTAGGACATAAAACTGTGTTTCTAGAAAGATGTGGAAGATAGGAGTAAACAGAAATACAGTAAGACGTGGCAGTGACTTTTCTGGGGGTGACTAGCCCTTATACACATATATTTTTTTTTTGGTTAAGTTTTCAATCCTGTTACATACGCTACCATAACGATGGGAAGGCAGAAGACCCGCTCGGGTTGGCTTTTGTGCTGAGTCTCTAGGTGGGGTCATCGCCTGGGAACCGTAAGCAGATGATTTGGTTTAGAGTTTAAGATACCATTCAGAATTAGGAATCCGGCTGCTAACAGGGAAATGCAGGTGGAGAAACCTTCACTTTTGTTTCCAGGTAAGCTTTTCCATTAGAAAGACAATGCAGCCTCCCAGGGAAGGAGAGGGGAAGGGGCCTCGCTGACCCCAAGGTCCTAACCTGTTGGCAAAGTGGAGCACACCTCCCCCACTTGAGCGCGGAAGCAGCGAAAAGAAGAAAGTCAGGAGAATGAATGCCAATTGACCTGCATTAACATTAAAATACTCTAAACCCTTAGATTGGAATAGCCATTTCTCCCTGAATTGATAAGGCCTCTTTGTAGCCATTTGCTGATACTCTTTGCTCCCCAACTTCCTTCCCTGTGGAAACTCGGTGGAACTTTCAAGAAATCAAGGGGTGACTCAGCGCTAAGGCAATGTGTGTGTGAATCTAGGAGCCTAGGGAGACGCGCACCCTCAGGGCTGAGGTGCTGAGGTGCGAACTCCTCCGTGTGCAGGTTCAAGCTGCTGGCTCCACGGGAGGGGTTCACGGGGGCCAGATGGGAAATTCTCTTTTAAGTCAGTGTGTTTTTATCCCAGGGAGTCACATCTATCTGATTATCTATGCTATATAATTATTGAATATATTAAATGTTATATGATAACTACACAAATGTATAAATAGAAGTAACCTAATATACGCTAATATTGAAATAAGTCAGGTGGAGAAGGACAGATACCATGTTTGCATTCATAGGTCTAACAGGAGAGTCCTGGCAGGGGACCATGGGGAGAGGAAGGGGGAAAGAGAGTGGGGGAGAGTGAGGGACGCAGATCAAGGGAGACTACTGAATACTGAAGACAAACCATGGACTGAAGGGGGAGGAAAGGGGGTGATGGTCATGGAGGGGGGCACGTGGGGGGAGAAGCCCTGGGTGTTATATGGAAACCAAATTGACAATAAGCTATTAAAATTTTTTTAAAAAATAAAAATAAATATATGCTAATATTGAATAAGTTTATGTAATATAGTTCATAATGCATAATGTACAAGTAATATATATTACATAGGCATATAATACATACGTATATATAATATATAAATTGTATCTCTCCCAAGAAAATCTCATTCCTGGATAAGCCTTTGTACCTTCACCTCCAGGCTATATTCAAAGTTAGAGCCCTTACCCTAAAAAATGCATTTCAAGTTAAAAAACAAAATCACTTCCTAAAGAAGGTGGTCAGTCGTGTTTTCCTAAACTGAGGGCTGGAGTACAAGCTATGATCATTATCTAGCCTGGATAGCGAGACAGGGGCTCCCCTGAAATATTGACACATATGTGGGAGCCAAGGTTTCCTGGGACAGTTATGTTAACCTCCATGCGAGGTCTTTCAAAATCAGCCCTGAAAAAGGAAGAAATGAAGACCCCTTGCTCAGGGTGAAGTTAGCATTTGCAATTCCAGAGAAAACCGAGTCTCCCCTCAGCCAGACTTTGGGCATCGCCCTCTGCGCTGGCGCTGGGAAGACCTCCTCTCTCTGTTTGCTCTGGTGGAAGTGTATGTTCCCATTTTCCCGTTGGGGCGGCTCCCAAGCAGGGAAAGGACCCTCAGGTCTGTGCCCAAGACTGAGAAAGAAAACTATTTAGAAAGCTTTGCCGTGGAGGTCAGTTTTCTCTCACCTTCTGCTTTAAACTTGAGACTTCAGTAGAGCAACTCCTTGGGTCTGAATTGATCTGACGCCTGTTTGTGCTGCCTCTGTGTCCTCTGGATCTCTCCCCTCTCCTGCCCCACGACCAGGATGGGGTCCTGTGTCACGAAGACCCGCCCACTTGGAGCCTTCTGTGAAAACCTGGCCTCTGAAAGCGGGAGAAATAACATTTGTCACAGCTATAAGGAATAAGTCTATACTGGGGGATAATCACATGGACACTAATGGGCAAGGGGTTTTAATCGAGTCTTAGATTTGAAAAGCAACCTGGAAATCGTTCTCACTCTATTTTTTTTCTGCAGCAATGGCGACCCAGCTTGGTGAAGTGAGGGACCCACGATACCAGGACGGCTCAGAATCCCCGAAACTGTAACCCAGATGCCACTAAGCTGCCTCCTACAAACGAATCCCTTCTAATAGAACATGGCTTCGGATCGGGTCTGTGTTTCATTAGCTCGCAGCGTTAGCAATCCCAACCGTGGACCCTGTTTCTCTAATTATTCCAGGGCCATGGACGCCGCTCCTGACGCCTGAGGCCTCTGGTTGGTCTTCAACATTTGTTTCTATCCAGTCTAAGCCTTTCTTTATTACATGGTCTAGGAAAAAAATTGGCTCTCATAAAGAGAAGGTTCTTTCAGTTACAGTCAAAAGGATCTGGGATAAGAAAATGGATATTAGGTATTTGGAGACAGACAGAAGGTCTGGGGGCAAGGCCCCAGGAGCCCAGCTCCGTCTCTGTAACAGGCATGAAAACACCTTCCTGAGCAAGGGGCCCGACGAGCATCTGTCCAAAATTACACGCGAGGTCTGGGTGATGTTGTCAGTCAGGGTAAGGTAGCATCATACTAATAAAAAAAAATAAGGATTTCTGACGTCAGGAAGACTCGGTAAGGGATATAAGCCAGTGTCAGCGGCCATAACGAGGCTTTGCAATCAATGAAGGAAAAAAGAGTTTTCTGATTTAGAAATTTTAAAACATGCGTTGTTTGTACGCTCAACTGACTAAGGCGATGTTTTTTTGGCCTCTTCATGGGGCCGATGGGGATGGTGTCTGCGAGGCACTGCAGGTCGGCCTGAGCCGTGATACACACCCTTGTCACCGTCACCCAGCCCGCCGTTATAAATTACAATACAGGCCTCAGGGACTCGCGCCACCAGGGGTCTCGGGAGGTGGCTTCCCTTCGGTTACCCTAAAAAGGAGCCTGTACGTGGGAAAATCAAACGGGTCACGTCCTGTCTTTTTGTCTTTGGTAGAGACTCACTTTCCAGCACAAACCAAACTGCCTGCCCCCTGCACGTGACTAATCCAGAAGCGAGCCCAGCAGGGAAAAGGGGACCCACCAGCTAAAGTGACACACGCAGGCGATTGTGATCTACTTGGAACCCTTTGAAAAAATGAGCTACGTTTCAGCCACATAGAGTTTTGATTATGAAAAAACCCTTTCATATGTTTTTGTAAAGATAGTCTGTTTCACTTAATATAAATCAAATGTTCCGGGCGGGCGGCGGAGGAAAATGGCACTCAGCGTTCACCGCGGAGGGTGGGTTCCCTGCCTGCCCAGAGAGACCTTCCTCTAGTTTACGAAGAAATTATTTCCTTTAAGATGTCAGCTTACAGGCAGGGTTAGAAGTCTGAGAGCTGAGAGAGGAGAGACGGGAGAACCACCAGGTTCCCTGTGGCTGGGGAGGAGAATGCGGGGGAGGGGCAGTTCCAGACACGCAGGTCACAGCTGCGGCCACGTCCCCAGACGGCTTGAGAATGTTCCAACAGAGCAAACCTACCAGGGGAGGCCTCAGACCTCTTCCTTTCAGGAACACGGCTCTTTTTTTTTTTTAATGTTGTTTTTTTGTTTTGTTTTGTTTTGTTTTTTTTTATTTAGTTTTGAGAGAGAGAGAGCGAGCCTGAGCTGGGGAGGGTCAGAGAGAGAGGGAGTCACAGGATCTGAAGACAGGCTCCGGGCTCTGAGCTAGCAGTCAGTGCAGAGCCTGATGCGAGGCTCGAACCCATAAACTGTGAGATCATGACCTGAGCTGAAATCAGATGCTCAACTGACTGAGCCACCCAGGCGCCCCAGAAACACGGCTCTTAAATCACCAAAGAAGATTTTGTGAGCGTTGACCTAGCACATGCACGATTTGGCTTCACAAAAATGCTCTGGTTCTAAGTACGTGTCATCTCTTCCTTTTCAGGCACAGCCATAAAAGCTGGACACACAAACCATTAGGCTCTTCTTTCTTCACTCAACCAACATGTGGGTGCCTCCAGTGTCTGTGACCCCCACTGTGTCTCTGTCCGTGACAGTGTCTGGGAGGGTGGCACTGTGTCAGGGGCCCTGGGACCTGTGTCTTACCCCCTTGTTCTTCTGAAACAGGGGCCCCTCAAGTGAGCCTCACTCGGGGGCCGCAGACAGGCCGCCCCGCTGTGACGGGGCCCAGTTGACAGTAGGAGGGGACAGGGCAGAAGCAAGACGAGGTCGAGTCCTAAGGGCAGAAGAGGTCAGGCAGGGCTCCCAGCTCCCCGCAGCCCTGCCCGCTCCTGGAAGGCTCTCTGTCTGCTTCTTGGCAGCCAGCAGGTCACTGAGGGATATTTCCCAGTGAACCTGAATGACTTGGCTCTGGCTGGCCCGGTAATCCTGTCTTTTAGGTCAGGAACTGAATCTGTGGTCTGTTTATTGCTTCCTCTTTTATCACTTGGGACGGCTGAGAATTCGCAGGGACAGAGAAGGTAGGTGGGGCCCAGGGGCCGTGGACAGAGGGAAGAACGGGCAGTGGAAGAGGAGTCGCTGGACCCCGTCCTTGATCTCAAGATGCTTATAATCCAGGGGAAGGACAAAACCGTGACATGTGCACCAGTTAGGCGGCAAGAAATACCCACATACATCGTCGAGTGTTGAGTGGGCGGGAAAGAGTCCGCAGCGGTGAGAGCTGCAGAGGGCGGTCACGGCTGGTACCGCGCCAGGAAGGCAGCCAGCACCAAAGCAGGGGCGAGGACACGCTTCCTGCATCTCATTTAAACCTCACGAGAAAACCTCGGAGGCACAGGCGGCTGCTCTGATTTCTTATAGAAGCCTCTCCTCTCCTCTCTCCCCCGCCCCTGCCGTCCTCACCCCTTTCCTTCACACACACAGAACATCAACGACAGAAGCGGGGCGGAGCCTACGTGTGTGTCTGACTTGCCAGCCTGAGACTTTCTCGCATCAAGTCAGGTGAGGAGGGGCATCCTTGGGAGGTGGTGCGGGGAGCGCCCACGCCTGGTGGAACAGTCCCCGCCCGACGGGGGAGCCCACGAGGCAGGTCTGGGAAATGCCGCCTGACCACGTCGTGCCCCCGGAGAGCCCAAGTCTGAGCCCCGGCATTTCACAGCAAGTAATCAGGAAGTCGGAAGAATGATTCCCACATTCAGCTCCCAGAGTGACTTTGACAGTGACGTGGGGGCTTTCGGTTGCTCCAAGTTCAGGCCATGGACTGTTCATCAGAATCATTGAGAAGGCCTGTCCCAGACCTAGGTTCCAGGGTCCACACTGGACCCCATGGACGGGACCCACCCAGAGGACACCCAGGAACCGTATTTTTCATGCTTCCCAGCTGACTCTTATGTACTAAGTTCAAGAACAGTCGGGTGGGGAAAACCTCTCCGTGTAGGCGGGTCTACATGACACCGAACATTTAGTGAGCACTTGCTGGGTGCACTACCGCATAGCAGCTCTGTGATGGGGTTCTATTTTATTTTATTTTTTCTTATTTTTTAATGTTTTTATTTATTTTTGAGAGACAGAGAAAGACAGTGAGAGCAGGGGAGGGGCAGAGAGGGAGGGAGACACAGAACCGAAGCAGGTTTCAGGTTCTGAGCTGTCAGCACAGAGCCCGACGTGGGGCTCAAACCCACAAACCGTGAGATCATAACCTGAGCCGAAGCCAATGCTTAACCAACTGAGCCACCCAGGCGCCCCTCTGGGGTTCTATTTTAATGTCAACTTTACAGATGAGGATGCTGAGGCCAGGCAAGGCCACAGACCTGTGCCCTCTAGAGTCTTAGTTCAAAGTCAGGCATCTGTGGGTAATGGCCATCCTATGCTCTCTCCCAGTGAAGGTCCGACAAGAAATATCAGGAGCAGACTGAATTAATAATTCTTTGACTGTGTAAACATTCCTCAAAGTACTTTTCTTTATGTTTGTCTCTGGCTCTATGTCTGTCTGTCTCGGTCACTCTATCTCATGGACACTGGGATCCCACATGGAAACATCCATGAATCAGCGGGGCAGCATGGGAACAATGATGCAGTCACATTCCTCCTCAGACAAGGGTCAGCCCCTTGCCTCAGCAAAAGGGAAGAAGAAAAAAAGGCAAAATTTGGCTTTTGCAGACACTTAAAATTTTTTTAATGTTTATTTATTTTTGAGAGAGAGGAGAGAGGAGAGAGAGAGAGAGAGAGAGAGAGAGAGAGAGAGAGAGAGAGACAGCATGAGTAGAGGAGGGGCAGAGAGAGAGGGAGACCCAGAATCTGATCTGTGAGCTGTCAGCACACAGCCTGACACGGGGCTCGAGCCCACAGACAGCGAGATCATGACCTGAGCCGAAGCCAGGCACTCAGCTGACTGAGCCACCCAGGCACCCCTGCAGACACTTGTTTTGAAATGAAAATGGCCTCCTACTAACATCAGACTCTAGAAATCTATTCTTCTCCAGGGTGAGAAAAATGCCCTTTTGCATTTGCATCAGCTTATAGAAAAAAATTGTATTAAATAAAATTGACTCACTTAAAAAAATAAGTTGTGGCGCGTGGGTCCATGACAGTCTAGGCTGGAGAAATATGGGCGTGTTCATGGTCTCATTCATTCAGTAGGAACATTTTGAAGCCCTGCTTCATGGCAGTCACCTCTCTGGACAACTTACAACACTCTGGATTCAGGATTCAAAACAAGTCAGAAGTTAAAGAAATTTACACAATCAATTTTTCAAGTCAAAGTTGGAAGATGTAAAAAAAGTTCCTTCATTTTTGTACTCAGACCAGGGATGTCTTCACCCGTGATGCTGAGCCAAAACACTCACACACTGATGACCCCACTAGAGGATCGGGTCATTAAAGAGGGGGGGTGGCCCTGTATCCAAGTTGTGCAATGGACATTCTGGAAGCCAGGGCTGTCAGGGAGAGATCCATCAGAGCTGCCCTCACAGGGACTTGTGTCCCGCAGGGAGCGGCAGGTGGAGAGGAAAGGCCCCCTCTGGGAGATGCTGCTGGGGTCAGTGCCTGAAGAAGAGCCTCCCTCCCCTGACACAGAGTGAGGACCGTGGGGACCGACGCAGGTGGACAGCAGCAGGAGGGGGTTGTCCAGAGCACCGGGAAGCAGGTGGAGCAGGGGACACCTGCCATGGGACTATGGCAGCCAGGTAGACTGGACACAAGAGGGGGCAGAGAGGGAGCTGTGTGCCCTGCCGAGGAATTGGGACTTTTGCCTTTGCCCGGGGGCAGGTGGGGGAGGAGGGGACTGAAGGCACAAAGAGATCTTGGGTGGGTGAGTCCTACCTTTGTCACGGTTTCATGCTGTGGCTCAGAAGCAGCTCAGACACAAGCCACATGCACACCCCAGGAATCAATCACAGCCAATCAATCAAACAGTCGATCAATAAGATAAGGGTCAGGAGGTGGTAAAGTGGCAAGTGATCATCTATGATGCCTTGTGACCAGGAAGGGTCCTACATTCGTGGACTCATATCTTAGGCCCATTACGAAGCCAAGGATGTCGATCTGATTCTAGTTACATGAGCACTGACTGAGGCCACGGTGGCATATTGCAATCCTGAGTATTATTTCTTTTTAGAGGGGGAACTTTCCCTGGACTCTTTAGGTAACTTAAATGAATTTCTTAGAATGTACTTTATATAGTAACAAACCTATGATCATCTATATAACTCTATGGTGACAGCGTTATTGAACTATAGACCATTTTCATATTGAATACAAAAATGCCACAAAACCAGTACGCTTCAAATCAGCAAACCAAATGAAAAAGGATGTTTTGCGAAACTAAAAGTCCCAAACTGGGGTTTTGTAGAAATGGCACATTTTGATAGTTGACTTGTTGTTCAATTCATTCTTTTGATTTCTGGTACGATGGGGTCTATTGAAATCAGTGTCAAATTCACAAGACTGTAAGATTGTTGTGAAATACACAAATCATGGTACCTCAAGCTTTCGTAAGGCCTGAAGCTAATACAGTTTGGAGGAGGGGGCTTATTTCGGGAAACAAATACAATACTGTGGTTACAGAGCTGCTAGCGTCCCTCCCAGGGTCGTGGAGAAAGCCGCTTCCAGCCGCAGACCCGAGGCCCCGGCTCCGCAGCCTCAGAGCAAACCCAGTTTTGTATAAAGGACTCAGCGTCCTTCCTAGAACACAGCAAGTCCTCAATGAGCACTGGTTTCTGTTGGGGCGCTTGGGGGGCTCAGTTGGTTAAGCATCTGACTGACTCTTGGTTTCAGTTCAGGTCATTATCTCACAGTCATGGGTTCGAGCCCCATATCAGGCTCTGCACTGACAGTGTAGAGCCTGCCCCGGGGTTCTCTCTCTCTCTCTCTCTCTGACCTTCCCCCACTGGAACATCTCTCTCAAAGTAAATAAATAAACTTTGAAAAAAAAAGACAATTCGTTTCTATTAACTTGCCTGGAAATCGAGCAAACTCTGCTCCAATGATATCCCAGGGGCTAGAATTTGTTCAGCGCTCTCTGCGCTCAGCGAGACCCACTAGATGGGTGACTGTTCAGCCAGAGTTCTTAAAGTCTCCAGCACAAAACAGTTCAACTGTTGCGATGAAAGGGCCTGAGAAATCACAGTGGCTGATCCAACCCAAAGATCATTCGTCCGTGGTCTGCAGGAAGTGATCTGTCCCATCCCAGTGAGCCAGCCGGTTTGGCTGGTGGGCAGCACCTGCCTCAGGAAATGTGTCCTCCATGTCTTCATTTGTTTTCTCCATGGCTGTGACCTTGACCGTCATCAGCTATCTACAGATGCATTTACTCTAAGAGCTGCGAAAGAGGTGTCAGGGCTCCTCTTCACGTCACACCCACTTGTGAGGGGCATGTGTCTGAGCAGCCCCGGGATCCTGGTGTAATTCTAATGGCCCTGCTTTGGTTATAAATAAAATATGGATTTGCACATTTTAATGCCATTAGGAAGGAGTCAGTAGAAGCCGAAGCATAATGCCGCTAGTGCATCACTCCCGATTAAAAATAGGATCAATAAAAACCGAATTGGCATATCTGTTAAGCCACGTCTGAGAGCCTACAGGACTTCCCAGTAATAAGCTATGCAAACACGCACTCCCTGCCCCACACTCCAGACGCAGGACTCAGCCCTCAGCTCCTCCCGCCCGCCCAGCCCTGGTCTTCCCCGGACAAGGAAGAGAGGTGTGCCACAGGAGGCCGTTAGGGACACGGGGGAAACGGGTACTTTTCTTTGTTTGGATTCTACCCCCAAACGCCCTTCAGTGCCAACCTGATTACAAGCTCCCATAGAAGGTACACGCTTTCCAAGTCTCTGTCTTTCTTTGAAGTATTCTGGTCACATAGAGGACACATAAAAGGAGAAACCTCTCCTGTTGAGGCTTCAGTGTGCAGAAGCGTGGAATGCTGGAGGTCCAGCCGGGGCCAGGAGAATCTGCTGGAATCCAGAAGCATAATAAATAGAGCAGGAGACAGCCGCTTCTGCAACAGGAAAGGGAAAACTCCATGCCCAAGGGTGTCATTGACACAGAAAGCCAAAGCAGACAGGGGCTGCCTGCCCATAAAACGGGAAATGGAAGACAGAAATAAGAAGCTGGTAGGTGAGAGGAGAAAAGAAAGGAAAGGAGTTAAAAAAAAAAAAAAAGGAAGCCACAAAGACAGAAAATGAAGGTGGTGGGATCAATAATGAAAAAAGCATTTGCCAGATCTCACCCTGGAAAAAGGGTGCAAAGAATTCAGAATCAGATCGTTGTTGACAATTGCTTCCTAAACCAGGTGCTCTGGCATCAGCGATGGAAATGCCGTCTAAACCCAAGATGTCTGTTTCACCAGATTCCTGAGCCACTTTTCTCTCTCCGAGGTCCTCCTGCTGTTTGAGGCATACTTGCTCACTTTTGGACACACATGAGAGGTGCAAGGGGAAGGGCGACAGGATTTAATGACCCGGGGTAATTATTGTGTTTTCAATTTTTTTTTTCTCCTTGCAACTATTTAAAGATAATAATAAAAAAAAATCAAAGAGATTCCACACCTTCCCATTGCCACTCTGGAAGATTAAATTGTGTTTCTCAGAGATGAATACATTCAATTTCACCCTGGGAAGGAAAAAAAAATCTGCTTTTGCATGCACAAGAACGAAACAATTTTATAAAGTACTGAGATGTTTAATAGTGAATAAATATTTAAAGCAATCATCTCTCTGCATTGCATATGTAAGCACATATAAAACATTTATACCCTGGTCCGTTTATATCCAACATAATCTATCTCATAAATGAGATTTGCGGAGGGCAAGGCGTTACCTACCTGCCCGTGACCTCTCTTACGCTTCAAAAGGTGTCTGACCGGGTCACAGGCTTCTGATAATGAACTGCATAAAACACGGATTAACTCATTGTTCACTGCTTTATCTCAAACTAAACAGACTGCAGAATCATTTACATTTCAAAACAGGGATTTACTCAAAATATTCCGATAAGCTCCAGAACACCTGCTTTCTAGCCTTTGCAAATAATCTCTGTGCGCTCTTCCTGGACGGCAGTCCGGACCGATCTCATCGTTGAGTAAATGATGCTTGTGTCTGAAGAGGCGGAGACAGACATCTGTGGGGGCGGCAGGCGGGGAGGGGCAAACGGAAAGATGTCTGGTGACTTATCAGAGCCTTAGAATTTGAATCCTGTCCAGGCCACACACGTGTCCGCTGGTTTGGCTCTGGTGAAGTGTCCGCCGAGGATGCGGAGGGAAGAGGTGGCCTATGCACGCAGGGCACTGGCCCGGCCTAGGCTCAGTCATGACCGTGTCGCTCCTGCCCAGCCACTTGGCTCTGCACACGCTTGCACATGCTTGCACACGCTTGCACACGCTTGAACGCGCTCAGCTAGCAGGTCCCCCCCCAAACCTATGATAGGACCCCAGCCTGGGTCCTACCCCAGGCCCTGGGGCCCCTTTCCCATGGCTAAGCCAAGAGTCCTTCCAGAAGAGCCGGCCTTTCAGTATAAGCTTGCCTTTGAACCGCAGCTTAAACCTGAGACCTGCGAGCTCTAGGGGCCCCGCTCTGCAGGGCCTCACTTTTCTCACCTGCAAGGTGGGCTGCCGATGCTTCTCCTCAAAGCTGCAGCGAAGATAAAAGAAATGAGCGAGACCCTTGAAAACAGGGTGCGTTGGGCGTGGAGGTGTGGTCTCCTTCCCCGAGGGGGTCCTGACCTGGAGTGTGGGGGGCAGATCCGGCAGCTGCTCAGGGAATAAAGTGTGGGTCATCGTCTCCCAGCATGGCCGTGCAAGGACAGGAGTGCGGAGGAGGGTGGGGGGCCCAGGGCACCCCTGAAGGTGGGTGTGAGAAGCAAGAGGGCCCTGAAGTTGGAAGCAGACCAGAGGCCCACCGGGGCCCACGGCCTGGTGGGAACGGAGGGCTCATGAGCAGGGTCACTGGGCACCTCAGGCTGTGTCTTACCCAGGAGCCATCAGACCGACTCCGGCCAGGCCTGCGGGGCTCTCCGCCGCTGTGGGCTCGGACCCCCATCAACGACTCTGCGAAGACCAGTGTCAGGGCCAGCGTGGGCTTGCTGGAGCCTCACTCAGGGCAGGCTGCTGGGAACGCTACTCAGAGCCCCGGGCTTGGGTTCGGGGGTGCCTCTGGACTCCTGGAAAGTTCTGGATGCCTCGATGGGGGTTCCCTTGGCCCCATTTGTCTTCAGTCTGGAGTCTGATGGCCACTGTCAGGGTCACTCCCTTCAAGGCTTAAATGCTGGTCTAACCTGAGTGAGCTGGCATGGAGGTGGGCTCTGGAGGGACCAGGAGGGGAAGGGGGCAAAGGCCGAGGAGGGCTAGGGGGCCAGGCTGGCAGCGTGGCTGGGGTCGCACAGGGCTTCCGCTTCTACCCTGAGTTACCCAGCACATGTCTGTCCATACTAGGCCTTTTGCCAGGTCCGCCTAATGTCAGTATGTCTCTGAGCTACATCTTAATCCTACTGGATGGAAGAAAAACGTTGGAAATGAGAGAGATTTTTAATGTTTATTTACTTTTGAGAGAGAGAGAGCGAAAATGGAGGAAGAGCACAGAGAGAGAGGGAGACACAGAATCTGAAGCAGCTCCAGGCTCCAAGCTGTCGGCACAGGGCCCGATTCGGGTCTGGAACTCACCAATCGTGAGATCATGACCTGAGCAGAAGTCAGATACTTAACTAAAGGAGCCACCCCAAAGCCCCAGAAATTACTACTGCTTAAGCATTTATCGAATATAGGGAAGCTCGCCCACCTTTGTCCGTTATCGAAACTGACACCTGGCGGGGTTATGGGAAGCGTGTGGTCCGGGCCAGGAGCCAGTGTGACGGGGACAGACACAGCCCAGCCGGCCAGTCTGGGGCGTGTGAGGAGCCCAGACACGGCCACCACAGGACTGTGCCTTGGGAAGATCCGCCCGGCACATCTGAGTAGCTGTTCTCTGCAAGGACAGAGGCCAATCCAGGGCGGCGGGCAATGTTTGGAGAACAGTGGCCCCGGTAAGTTGAATGTACCTTTTCCTGCCATTTGATGAAAAACAATTGTTTTAAAGAATAATTTTTGGGGCGCCCGGGTGGCTCAGTCGGTTAAGCGTCCGGCTTTGGCTCAGGTCATGATGTCACCGTTCATGGGTTCGAGCCCCGCATCGGGCTCTGTGCTGACAGCTCAGAGTCTGGAGCCTGATTCGGATTCTGTGTCTCCCTCTCTCTCTTTGACCCTCCCCTGCTCACGCTGTGTCTGTCTCTTAAAAATAAATAAAACATTAAAAAAATTAAACAAGAAAAAGAATATAATTTTTTAAATTAAATTCTCCCTCCTCATGGAGTCATAGAGTTTGAAGTTGAAAAGCTTTGCACGCATGCTCACCAGCCCGAGGCACTATCATTGGCATCGACAGCCATCCACCTGCGGTATAAATGACACACACACACTCAAATACACTCCGACACATACAGGCAGCAAATAAATACATCCCGGGGGTCGGCTTAATCAGGAGATAGGCAACTTGGTTTTCTATCAGTTTATATAATTGTCAAAGCAAATTAATTTAGCTTTTTCAGAGCCCCTCGAAAACACAGACCAAGGGACCTAATACACATTTGTAGGAGGAGCAGAGGAGGGGGGCGTGGCCTCTGCCGACTGCTGTTTGCCACGTGACTGCTTCACGCACCTGCTAGGGACCAGGTCTGCCTTCATACATGTCCCCTGTCTCCCCTACCCCCTGGAGGGGGTCTGCGCACCCTGCTCTCCCCCCGGAACCAAAGGAGCTGTTGTGAAATCACTCAGTCATGTTAGAATATTGAAAGGTTGAACAGTAGCTCTTGGCTGTCATTCAATACTCCAAACAGAGAACACTTGGGGTGTCCCCCGCCCCCCAACATCGGTCGGTTGGTCCTGACGTTAAGCACCTTCTGTATGTCACTTTCATTTCTCATAGTAACTACATGTTTAGGAAGGAAGTAAGGAGCACGGCACGTGATCACCCAGAGGGAGGACTGGACCCCAGCCCGGCCTCACCCAGCAGGGCGCTCAGCAATGTGTCGCCTTGTCTGGAGGCACAGGCGTTGAGTGGCAGGACTTATTTTAAACAGTGATAAGAAGCAAAGATTTGCATGACCTTTTGAATTGAAAGGAGAGAGGAAAATTATTCTTGTATTGAAGCGCAGTGTGTCCTCACACTTGGAACACAGAGCGGGGTCTGGTCACGGCTCTGGGCTGTGTCTGCACTGTCCTAGAGCAAGATCAGAGGGGACGTTCACAATGCCAGCGTCCCAAGGAGGACACTAAGATGACCACCAGGGGCTCTCCATGACGTGGGTCTGTGCCAGGCGCTACCCATGTCCAGAGTCCCGGGCACAGAAGACCACTAGGAACTACCCACTCTTCTTACCTCTGACGCCGGCCACAGGAAACAGAGCTTTAGGTGCAGAGGCTGAGTCATTTGTTCTCTGTTAGAGATCCATAAGGTCAAGACACGCTTGAGCTTGACCGTTCTGATTCCAGACACCTTCCCCTGGGCGTTGGTTTCCTGGGGCCGCCCAAGGGGCCACAACTCGGTGGCTTCAAACAACCAAACTTAGCCTCTTATAATCTGGAGGCAAGAAGCTTCCATTTAAGGAGTTGGCAGGGCCATCCCCCCTCTGAAGCCTGTAGGGAAGGTCTTTCCTTGTCTCTTCCTAGTTTCTGGAGGTTTTCCGGCACCCTTGGCTTTCTTTGGCCTGTTGGCTGCATCTCCCCAATCAGGGCGTCACACAGGCTTCTCCCTGTGCCTCTGACTTCAAAAGGCATTTTCTTGTAGGGACACAGGTCATGTGGGATTAGAACCCACTCTCCCCCAGCACGATGTGATCATAACTAATGACATCTGCAGCAGCCCTATTTCAAAATAAGCTCCTATTCTCAGGTAGGGGAGGTCCGGACTACCACGTGCCACTTTTTGGAGGACACACTTCCGCCCCAAACAATAGGTTTTGCTTATTCTTACTTATGGGACTCAGACCCACAGAGCTGAACCTGGATATACATTCAATACAGACGAACTTCCAGAATGA
>NC_043703.1:161898332-161900281 GCF_006229205.1 Suricata suricatta
CTGAGCACTCGTTGCAGCCTGGGGGCCCAGAGCTGGAGCCCTTTCCGATGGCCTTGACAGAGCAGAGGCCGGCTCACTGTGGGGCTTGAGCTCCTGGTCCCTGACGCCAGTGTATTACTCAGCCCCCTCTGCCAGGAAGTCCACCAGTACTGTCGCTGAGCGCCCGCTGTCTGTGCTCTGGCTCTGCTCCTGCACACGGTGGGGGGAGGGGGTGACGGGGAAGCAGCTAATGTCACCCTACAAGTGGGCCCCACTTCTCCGGCAGGGGTCCGGAAATGAGCAGGCAGGGTGAGGCGACATTCTGCAGGCAGAAGGGGACCTGAACACATGGTAGAAATGGAAAGCATCGCCCTGGACGGCGCCGGGCGTCAGGAGGGTTTGGGCACCAGCCGCCCTCCCTCAGGTCACGATGGACAGTTTCAGCCAAGGGCAAACGCGAGGAGTCTTCCTGAAGATTCTGGTTCAACCAGTTGGAAAACCCTGTGTGTTTTGAACTGATGATTTTAGACATTTCTAAAGATGTTTTCTCATTAGGAAAGGCATTTCTTTTCTTTTCTTTTCTTTTTTTTTCCTTGAAGGACAGCAAGCTGACTCTGTCTCCCAGGGTGCGTCTTTAGAGAACCAGACTGCTCCCCATTTTCTCCTTTCCATTCTCCTCCACCCTCTTGCTTGGTGAGGCCGCCTTGTCCCCCAACACCACCGGCCGTGTGCCACCCAGCCTCACAAAAGACAGTGCCCGTGACCTCCAGTGTCGGGTCTCCAAGGACAAGGCAGCCTGTGCCTCAATGGAGAAGACACGCACGTCTGGGGAAGACTGACCGTGCAGTGGCAGGAGGTTCTGGAATCTGTGCCTCACAGCTGACTCTGGGGAGAACAGGGGTGCTGAGCACAGTCGTTCTGGTCCCTCGGCCTCTGGGTGCCCTGACAGGTCGGAGATCAAGACAGACCTCCCAGGCCCTGCTCTCCGAGGTCACCGACGCAGCTTGTTAGCAAGATGACAGGCATGTCATCCTAACATCCTAAGGTGCCGGCACAGGTGCATGAGCTTGGACGGCCCCATGTGGCCCAGGCATGCAGGAACGCCAACGGCCGGGGGGGCCGGCTAGGCACCCTGTCATGTTCCAGAGGAGCCGCCGCCCTGCACTGGTCGCAGAGACCAGGTCTCATGTCATCGCCATGCACTCGGGCTGCCCTGGCTGAGGGCGGGGGTGCCCCTGGGCAGCGCTGACCATCCGACTGATATTTCAGTTTGCAAGAGTGAAATCTGACCCCGACAGGGAGCACAGGGGGTGGGCACATGTGAAGTTGCTTCCTTGGGAAGCTTTGCCACGTCTTCCCCGGGCTAGGAAACCATTTTTCAGTCACTTGATTCCAGCACACTGCAGGCTCCAGTCCACCAGCCAGACGAGGCTCTGCAGCAACTCTTGGGAGATGAAAACCTTGCAACTCGCAGTCAAAGTCACTGTGCATTTCCGAGGAGGCGAGGAGAGGCAGGGAGCCAGGAGATGAGGGGACTGTTTGTCTGCTTCCTCAGAGATGAAAGGCCTCTACTCAGGGACCCTCTTCAGGTCTGCATCCCCCATTCGTCCCCCTGCCCCACAAATCCCTGCCTAGGTCGGCACGGGGGCCCAAGTCACAGGCAGGAAATGGAGTGATATGACCACAGCAGGAAAATCTCAGCCTCAAAGCCTGAACACGGCCATAGTGTTCCGAGTGTTAGAGGAAGATGTATCCAGGGAAACCCTTCCACTTCCTGCCTGGCAACATAGAGAGGTGCGTGTGCGTGCGTGTGCGTGTGTGTGCGTGCGTGTGTGTGCACTGTGGGTAGGTTTTTAAAGTACTTGAAAAGTGCTTCCTGTATTCACCGAAGGAATACTGTTTCCCAATATATGTATGTACGCCGTGTACTGGAAACTGCAATAAAACTCTTGGTTGAGATAGAGCATTGG
>NC_043703.1:161900381-161957363 GCF_006229205.1 Suricata suricatta
TGGCCAGGGAGAGGGCCTGCGGGCTGACAGAGGGACGGCCTGGCTTCAGGCCCGGGGCACCCCAGAGAGCCCCGGGGGTCGGGCCCGAGTGTCCCTTCCCTGTACGTGCTTCTCCCTTCGCCCAAAAGCACCTGCGTGAATTAAGACCCAGTTAAGCCCCGATGAGGATCTAGACCTGGTTCACTCCTGATTCCTGGACAAGCTGCCTGCGGGCCGGGATCCTGGTCTCTGAGGCAGGGAGGAAGGAGCAGTCTGTGGGGGCTGCCGGGCCACCCCGGGGGTAGGCTCCGTGGGTGCCTCAGAGAGACCTGGTGCCCAGGACCTGCCTTTCATTTGTCCTGCGTCCCTCGTGTCTTATTTTATAGCATTTTAAGTAACAGCACCTATAAATGGTTAGTCCAAGGATGCAGCGTCCGGGACCAGGGCTGGAAGGAGCTTGCTGAAGGGCAGTCCGGCCCTTCTTTCTGTGGACTGGCCTCCTGTCCTTCAAGTCCCGGGCTGTCCTCAATTCTGGTGGCGGCAGGCCGGGCCGCTGCAGCAGGGCCTGCCTGCCCCGCGGCTTCTACTCAGGGTGTCTCCCGACGAGAGCTTAGAGACCTCTTTTCTACCAAAGATACATTTACACACACCTCTGTGCGCATATGTGTATTACACACGATACATATTATAAATTATATGATTCATAAATAATATATAGCATATAATATGTATTATATAGCACATATTATATACACACATACATACACTCACATATATGTATAAGATATCTAAGTACACTTTGTCTGTTATATACTAAACACATAGGGCCCCCTGGGTGGCTCAGTCGGTTAAGTCGCTGACTTGATTTCGGCTCAGGTCCTGATCGCAGGGTCCGTGGGTTCGGGCCCCGCATCGGGCTACGCGCTGATGGTGCAGAGCCTGCTTGTACTCTCTGTCTCTGGGTCCCACCCCTGCTCGTGATTTCTCTCTCTCAAGATAAATAAATAAACCTAAAAAACATAGAAATGTATTTAAATTATACGTAAAATGCAATCCCGTTGGACTTACGTGGCCTAGAAAACATAAAGACCGGGTTATTTTATGTCAACTACATATGGCCTACCATATAAAGACACATAGAGAGAGGGTCTCGTGAGAAGTTAACCTCTTTCTCTGAGGAGTTTCGATGTAGATATTGTGAGAAAATGTATCCCAGGCGGTACGCTTCGACAGGATTTGGAGGAGGTTCGTGCATTCTAGCATCCAGCACGCCTCCCTCACGCAGTACTTCAAGGACTGTGACTGACGTTGGGCACGGCGGCACAGGAGGGACGGGGAGAAGCTCACAGCCAGCGCTGCAATTTTCAGGGAGAAAATGATATTTTCAAAGCATAACATTTACTGATCTTCCAAATCCTAATCCTTGATTAGATAGGAGCCTGTCTCCTAGGAAATATGCAAATAGAGAGGAAAGAAAAAAATCACTCTACAGACTGGAGCCTAAAAAAATCACACATGATCTAATTTCACAAATGAAAAAAAAAATGGAGGGAATCCTAGAAACACACATCCATGAGAACGTCTCCCCTCCTATTTACTTATGTATTAAGGTGCCTGAGCCCCTGAAATCCACCGCGGGCGAGGGCCAGGCTCACGTAGTCTGGACCCCACCTGCCTCTCCAGACTTTTGTGGCTGCAACCTGACACCTCCCCCAAGGCAGCTAGAAAATCCGGCCACCCCAGTGACACAAGGCTAATTAGGCTGAGCTGCCGGAGTGGGGAGAACAGTGATGTCACACCCAGCCCTCAGGGGAGGGCACTTCAAATCTCAGTCAACAGGGGCCCCCAGCTCAGGTCTTAAAGGGAAATGTGCCCACAGGCTCCTCCTACAAGAGGCGCAGCCCTGGCAGGTCTTGCTTGCATTTCTACTAACTGTCCTGGGCTGCCTGCGAGACTCGGGGCAGGAAACGGTCACGTGCCACATGCAGGAGGTCTTCCTTCCTCGTGGGGGCGGAAGAGCCCGGAAGGAACCCTGGGCTGGTGTGGTTCCGACCTGGTGGCGCACGTGAGGTCCGACGGTCCCTGACGCCCCGTGCTGTCGCCCCACCAGACGCCTGCAGGACACTGAGCCGGACCCTGGCTCTTTCTGACTGCGGGTCCCCAGACTGTTGGGAGGACAACGGGAACGACGCCGCTAGATTTACGAAGCACACTAACCCATCTCCGGAAGGCGCATTGCTTCCGCCCAACGTCAGAGGACGCTGAGCCACTATCCAGAAGCATCCACTCCTCCCTCCAGGGTCCCTGCCCACAGCCGTAGGAACGACACCCAGGCGACAGCACGGTGTCCGACCCCCGGCCCGTGAGGAGTCGGGACTTGGGAAAACAGCGTCTTCCGTTTTCGGTAGAAGGTTGTAATGCATGAATTTGCTGTCTCTTGTTTCCTTATTTTTTTAATAAATAAAGTGCCTGTTTCTCAAAACAGAAGCAAAAACAAAAACCAGGGAATGAATGCTGATTTCTCTCCTGGGTTTGTCTACGTCCCATTGGGAGGGTTTCTGGTGGAGATCAGCACGTGGCTGCAAGATTAAAAAGCAGATTAGATCATAACGTACAAACACCTGAATAATAGTGTATATATTACAAGGGCCTACTGCTATGAAATTTATTTTTTATTAAAAACGTTGATACGAAGACAGTATCCCCGAACCAGCACCTTCATGGATAAACTAAGAATTTACTTGGCAACCACCGTATACGCAGGTCAGGTGCAAGTGTGTGCACACAGGTACGTTTGCATTTTACTTCCCAATGTGTGTGAGTCCGTGAGGTGGATGAGAGATGCCTTATGGGATTGCCATATCCAACCTGACAGAAGGCTGAGAGTCCTTCTTTCCGTTTTCCTCCCTTTCCCTCTCCCCCCTCCCCCCTCCAACACTAATCACCTATCACATGCCAGATGTGGAACCAGGTATATCAAGAGACCCTAAAACAGCTACTGCGGGGAGTCTGGGCGACTCCTTTGGTTGAGAGTCTGACTCTTGATTTCAGCTCAGGGCATTGCCTCATGGGTTGTGGATGGACCCCAAAATTGGGCTCTTGGCTGATATCGTGGAGGCTGCTTGGGATTCTCTCTCTCTCTGTGTCTCTCTCTCTGCTCCTCCCCCACTCAGGCTGTCTCTGTCTCTCTCAAAATAAATAAATAAACTTTAAAAAAAACAACTACTCTCATGGAGTCTATAGCATATACAATTGAGAATAACAGAGAAACATGAAGTGCATGCTGTGTAGATGCACGTTTTTAGTTTGATGGCCTAAGACAAATGGTAGCCATGCATCGGATTTGGAATCAGAAGCTCCAATCTGGGTTCAAATCTCATCTCTGTTGCCAGCTACCTGGGTGACCTTCCTGAACTTAAATTTTCTTCCAGGAAATGAAATGATATTTATTCTGTCCTTCACAGGAATAATATACAGTTCAAGTGATTAAGGCTGTCAAAACATTGTATAAAAATCCACAACCTCAGGTAATGTATATATGCCCACATACGCCTAGATCAGTCGACCTTTAGCCCAGCATTGATGGAGAACAAAACACAGGAAGGAAAATCTAATTTGTGTATCTGTCTGTGAAGCAGGAGGGACATCTGAAATACCTGTGTAACTTTCCGAAAAGAACGGAGGGCGGATGGCCATCAGAAGAACTGGCCATAGACAGCATTGCTACCTGCTGGCTCTGTGACTGGAAACCAGACCGCTTCTTCCAGCTCAGTCTTTTATGGGGAAACGGCGAGGCTGTGCCACCAAACCTCTGGTGTCCCCTATGCCCCTTAGGTCCTGCTTTCTCATGAGCACTTATAAGAATCTCTAGTTTAGCATTGCTCTGAGCCACCTTGTTCCAAGAAAGAAAATCTAGAATGAACAAAAAGAATCCAGGCAAACACAATGGGGAAAGCAGCCGTGAGGGTCGAGTCCAGTGCAGGAGGTCCTCAGTCCTTCCTCTGTTTCACAAGATGAGAGGGATTCTCTGCCTTTTCACAAATTCAAGTAAATCCTTCCGAATGTGCAGAGAATCCGGCACACAGTCGCTCAGTCCTCAACACACGCTGTGGGGAAATTATGTAATTTATTTACTTGATGTACTTAAAGCATCCCACTGGCCAGAGAGTTAGGGGACACATGGAGAAAATACAAGTCAGGCACTCAGAGAAAACCCTGCAGGTAAGAGCCCCTGCAAAGCAGCGATTGGACACAGCTAGTGAGGAAATCGCTGATATGAACTGCATGGGGGTTCCTGGACGAGTAAAACCAAAAGTCAGTTATAGTCACCCATCCCTGACTGTAATTTCGTTTATTCAAAAGTGGACGATTCTACCCCGAAAGAGCCTCCAATGCAACACGCTTCAACCTTTCTCTAGACAGAGGACTCCAGGACCAGACAAAGACCAGAAGTGAAGATAACACTTGTGAGTTTTTACCAGGTGCTTCATGGAATTACACACTTTTTAATATATTTTTAAAGTTTGTTTATTTTGAGAGAGAGAAAGAGAGAGAGGGAATGAGAGAGAATCCCAAACAGTGCAGAGCCTGATGCGGGGCTTGAACCCATGAAGCCGTGAGACCAGGACCTGAGCGGAAAGCAAGAGACGGCCAGTTAAGTGGCTGATACACCCAAGCGACCCCAACTGCACCTTTTATAATACGGGGCAGGTGAAATTATCTGGCCTGCACACGAGGAATCTGAATTTAGAGAAGTCAAATGGACTTATCTAGGATACCGCAGTCTACAAGGTGGTGAGTGTGGCACCAAAGATGTGATTTCCAGGCTGGAAATCCACTGTAATGATGGCAGTCAGGAATGAGGATAACTTATTTTTGGTAAAAAAATAAAAAGAATAAAGTTCACTTCAGACATACAAAAAAAAACCCTTCATTTGCACAGATCTTATGTCCTGTCTCATTCACTTCATGTAACCTTTCTAGCAGAACGACGTGAACACAATTTGTGGGTGCAGTCACTCAGAGAACCTAAGCAACTTGTGTGTGATCAAACAGTGTGTGTGTGGGCCAGACTCTGGATCATGCCTCCAGACACCCACTCCAGTAATTTTTCCTAGAACCTACACTACCGACCTGAGCAGCAGGTAATAAGATTTCAACCGAAGGAGAGCACAGCTGAATTTCTGGTGATTTCTATTTGATTTGAGCACCATTGAGGAGAATAAACCAATGGGACCTCGTGAAATGCTGCCACTCACTCCAGACCAGTCTGCAGCCCCTTGCAAAGTGAAGTCCGTTCTCCAATGACTGGATACTAAACAGAAGTCCTGGGGCACCTGGGTGGCTCAGTCGGTTAAGAACGGCTGACTTCGGCTCAGGTCACCATCTCGCGGTTCGTAGGTTCGAGCCCTGCGCCGGGTTCTGTGCTAACAGCTGAGAGCCTGTCTTCTGATTCTGTGTCTCCCTCCCTCTCTGCCCTTCCCCTACTCACTCTCTGTTTCTCTCTTTGGTCACAAAAGAGACTCCATCCAGGATCAGTGAACCCGGAGACAAGCTAAATCTGCCACTTGTACCCAAGCAAACACTGATTCTCCTGCCAACCTGCCCATTAGATTTGCATTTTATAACTTCATTGCACGCACAGGTGCAATATACCTACCCATTATACCACACACGCACACATGCACATACAGGTACACCAGATCGCTGTCTGCTCCAAGTGAAAGATTCTTTGGCATCTCCTTCTGTGTCTGCGTCCTGTCACTACTCCAGAAACTTCCCTCCCATTGGGGCATTCTGAATGTACCTGCCCTCTATTGGCAGGTCTGTTTCCAGGAGCCTCCCAGGGGTAACCCCACATTCTGCTATGGTGGAGCAAGCCAATCTATTTTAGGTGGAATGTCTCTGTCCTGGGTCCTGGGGTTCATTACCTGAATGATGGCCTGTGTCTTTCTTATAAGGCTCTGCTTTTTGGGTGCCTTCCTGCTGCACCCCTTTGTCCTTGATATTGTGATTCAGCACACGTCTGAGAGGAAGACAAAATCAGGGTAATTTTTTAAAACAGAATTGTAAATGAGGGGCACCCGGGTGACTCAGTTGAGTATGGGTCCAACTTTGACTCTGGTAACGATCTCACAGTTCATGAGTTTGAGCCCCTTATTTGGCTCTATGTTGACAGTATGAAACTTGCTTTGGATTCTCTATCTCCCTCTCTCTCTGCCCCTTCCCTGTTCTCTCTCTCTCTCTTTCTCTCTCTCATTCTCAAAAATAAGTAAAATAAAACATTAAAAATTGTAAATGAATACTCCTTCATTCTGGTCCTCTAAAATAGCTGGTCCAGGAATCTTTTAAAATCTTTCTCACGTGTTATTGGAAAATAGTGCAAATTGCCTGTGTGTCTTCTCTGGGAATATTTTGAATGGTAATGATGTTACATGTGTCAGTTAGACTCCTGCTTAGCTAACATCAGGTCCTCAGGATGCAAAGATGAAAAAGATGACTTCAAGAAATGTAGACAACAACACGCTGAGTTATGTACCAAACCTTTAGAACTATCTCCAACGTGTGTATGTGTAAGACCTCACAGATGCGCCTACGCATGGCCATCAACGGGTGATTGACAGAGGGGTTGTGTAACTACTTACAATCCCTTCCCAGGAAGGCCTTGTGCACCCCTCATGCAGCACGTATAAGGGAAGCATTTGTGTCCTGATCCTGTTCAAGTGATTTTCCTCTTCCATCTGGTCAGATGCCCGATCCCTGCTGCAGTGCTTGGCAAACTCTTTGTGAAAAGGGTCACTTAGGAACGAGATCTGGCTTTCCAAGCTGTAGGATCTCGGTTGTAACTCCTCTGTTCTGCTGCTGGATCTAGAAAGCAGTCACAGGCAGAGCACCAATGAGTGAGCATGGCTTCTTCCGGTAAGACTTTATTTACAAAACTAGGTGGTAGGATGACTTTGTCCCATGGTCAGTGTGTGGGTCCCTGTTCTGGGGACTGTGTGCTATTCAGGGACACCCTGGCCAGGGTTGGGATGCTCACTTATGTGCCCTGGAACTTTTGTATCAGTTACAGAACCTTCTCTCCCTGTGACTTGCTGATGCTCACAGTTCACTTACAGAACTCTGATGAACTTTCATAACTCAGATTCTTCTGTTTCCCTCTGTTTCAGAGCAAATCTGTTTAATCCTAGGGCAATTGCTGGGCATTAAGCTTGAGGAGAAAGGGGGTGAGACAGGGAAGCAGGAAGTAGAAGATGAGAGGTGCATCGCTGAGATGGCCGGTGCTTGGAAACCACCTGGTTTTCTCAAAGATCCAACTTCAGGCGGGCCATGTAGACCCCAGATCCTTGGGAACACCCTCTATGGAGAACAGGGGAGACGGTATCCACCGGCTCCTATTTCCCACTGGCCAAAGCTCACCTTCTGGGGGAGCAAGTCTCTGTGCCTATAGATTGTGCACACGTGGGCTCCGATTGGGTCCCGCTGGCTTTCCTTTGTTTGTTTTTGTTTTTGTTTTGCTCAGCTGCAGTAAGGAAGCCCTCATCTGATATGACAGATACATCAATGGGCAAGGAGTGAGGGGCTATCATGACACGTGATGTCACAGCACTGAGGAAGCAAAGGGCCCAGGGTTAGGAGGGGCCCAAACCCACACCTCCATGACTCTGCTCAGCACTCCCACTGTATCCAGATCCCAGGAGATTTTTTTTTTCATGAAGAATGCCCTCATTTCTTCCCCGAGAGAGAAGGCAAAAACCCAGTAGTTCATAGAATTCCCTTCAAGGTCGTGTCTTGCCATGTTTCTGACAAGACTAGACCAAGCAGAAGAGAACCCTCCACTGTTGCAGCTGATCTTGAGACCACAGCTGATAAAAACACAATCTTTTTTCTTGCCTCATATTAGATTTTAGATCTGATCAGAATTCCTTTGAGGTTTTAGATTTATCTGGACACATAAGACTTGGATTGTTTGAGGGATTTTGTTTGCTTCCTTGGTGGGAAAGAAGGGAGGATGTGAGCCCTCGGTTGTCCTGCCCTTGGGAGACATCACCCTGGCTTGCATATTTCTTGGAGCCACCTACGTAATCATTGGAGCCACCCGTTTGGGCTCAGTGACACTGATACTGTTCTCTGATCTCTTGGTGCAATGGCCTGAGGAGACGAAGGTGGAGAGAAGGTAGACAGAACTTCAAGTTCAGTGTGATCTTTACTGGTCCTTCTTAAAACTGTTCCCCATTGGGTGAGAAGACAGCTGACCGAACTGCAGGTGACAGGAATAGGAAGCACACATCCCGTCAGGGAGTCCGTGAGATGGTGGTGAGAGAGGCCAATCCTCCTTCCATCTCTTGGACCCGTGCTCACACATGCTGGCTCTGGGGGACCCATCACCTCTATGTTACATCAGCTGTTGGGTCAGCACTATATCGAGTCACCAGTGTCACCTAAATCTAACACCAAACTCAGCCTATAACCAGCCACTGTACCATCCTGTCAGACTAGGTGCTTCGTGAGTGTGATAGGTGGGGTTTGTGGTAAGACCTGGGGTCACATACGCACAGACTCACATTACCTCCCCACCAAATCACTTCTGCTGGTAAGGGGCAAAATCATATGTAATCAACCTGCTAACCAAGTGGCTCTCTGGTCCCCAGGAATGGTAATATATGATTTAGCATCACCTCCTCATGCCAACCAGTAGGGTATTCAGGTAGGCATGAAGCTAGTTCAGCCGTGGTAAGAGGAAGCCCGTGGAAACAAATTGGGTTAACGATGACATTATTGGTCCATTAAATCAACTATTTCCTGAGTCCTCCTTTTAAGATATCATCTTATGTGAGTCAATATATTTCCTTACTTTTTCTTAATTTTTTAATTTTTTTAAGTTTATTTATTTTGAGAGAGACAGAGACAGCAGTGACATAGAGGGAAACGGAGACAATCCAAAGCTGACGTGAAGCCTGATTTGGGGCTCAAACTTACAAAACTGTGAGATCATGGCCTAAGCTGAAACCAAGAGTCAGACAATTAACTGACTAAGCCACCCAGATGCCCCCATCATATTTCCTTATTTTTAAAAGCTGGTTTTGAGTAAGTGATTGGGCTGGTGTGTGTCAGTGAATGAAATAAAAGACAGCCATAATGTCTGACCACATTAATCCTGCCACAGTGTGCTATAAAGGGGTCATTAGCATTTCTTGGTGCAGGACCTTTTCCTACTTCTCTTGATAGATTTTGAGTGGCAGTAGCTGAATGAAAGGGCAAATTTTATCCTGATGTTTCCAGGCAAATTCACAGACAGACTACCTATTTCAATGTTTGTAAAGCCATATTTTAAATATCAATTCCTAAAACTTCATCTGTGTACCAGTCATATCAAGGCGGCCAAAGCACTTATAGAAAAGACAGATTCACTTGCCCTCCATTGGACCACATAATTAATAATCTCAGAGAGGAAAGCTGAAGGATCTGCATTTTCAGCAAGCTCTCTGGATAATTTCCATTCACTGCCAAGATTGAGAACAAATGTTTAGAAAACATTGGTTCTGATCAAAGCCTGGGTAGGAGCACGCAAATTTAGCTGCTCAGGATGAAAAAGTCCTCACTAATCCAGGCTCAGAATTTCATATGTCTGTTTGCACTTTTAAGGTTGAACTAAAAAGGGCACTAGCTGCCTGGTCAAGAGAACTATTACAGTCTTCCTCTGCCCGTCACCGGCATGACATAACCTTGGAGGACTCACCTTTAGGGGATCTCAGTTTTCTCAACTGGCAAGAAAGAGGGAAAGGATTACATAAGATTACATATAAGAACTTTCCTCATGAGAAGTTCCAAAGCACTCAATGACATCAATCTTGGTGAAGGGCTGTAAAATATTTCTATTCTTCGGCAGATTTGTGTAATTTTTATTTTAATTCACTGATTTTTGACTTTTCTATTCCCACCACGCCATTTTTATGGGTAAGCAAGAGGGCAATGGACAGGGGGTGTTTAGCAGTAAATGGTCCCCCAGAGATGCTAATCAGTAGGAAACCATCCATGAGTTAAGAGTCCTATTCTTGAAACTGAACTTCCACATCTTGAAAAGAAATTACATGATCTTATGGTATACAGCTCTATGACATAGTTGAAAAGTAGTTCACCAGGTGAAATTTTGTCTGACTTAGATTTTCCACATTCAGAACTCACATAATTTGAAAGCAGATCATATAGAAGTCTAGAAGAATGCACACTTGCATACTCAAATTATAGTATAGATGCTCCGTGTTATTTTAGCCAAGAAGTTTAGCCAAGGACTCTGTTCTTTTCTGCGGCCCTGTAGGAATCTCCCGTCGAGTCCATAATGCGTGATTTGGAAAGACTGCTTTGGACTGGAAGAGTTTGCTTCCAACCCTATAAACCTGATATGAAATTCATCACATTTTCCTGTTTCAGACAAATCCTTGGTGTCAAAGCTCTACAACTCCAGTGCCTATGAAAACAACCCAACTGAAGTGCTGTGATTGCTTTTCTGGAAATCCCCTTCCCTCCCTCAGGCCCTGCAGCAAGTAATGGAGTCTTCGAAGTCCTCAAAGGGAGCTTTGTGAAGAGGTCGATCCCAGGGTTGGCCTAGCATTACCGCCTCCCTGTGCCGATGGACCAAACCATCTGTGGCTCACCGCAGCCTAACTTGGCATACCTCACGTCTTCTGGTCTCTTCCAACCTTGAAGAGATCAAGCTACAGAGTCAGATTCCTGTCATCGCAAAGAGCATTTAAAGTCCTTAATTTAACAGCACTCAGAAAAGACATGGGTCCTGTGTGCCCGGGCCTGGAGGACTGCCAGCTGCACGAGGCAGCTGATTTGCCAGGAGCAGCGCCAGGGTGTGGCGGTGCACACTGCCCAGGTCAGAGCTCCCCCTCCACCTCGCAATGTCCGCTCGCAAGGTCGGGCCTCTAAAGTCCACTCTCCCTGCTGAAAACATGCTCCCTGGGCCCCAGGACACCCAGGTGAATCCATACAAGTGCAGTCTCCTCCTCACACAGTCCAAGGACCTCGAGTGGCCTTGCAGTTGCCTAAGGAAACGTGTGCACACCGTGGAGGTGGCGTGTTCTGGAGTCGCACGCTGGGGTTAATGGAAGGGCTTTCTGACCCACGCAAGGTGTGAGTGGATAACAAGAGCAGGTGTGTGCCCGCTTTAACAGCTTGTCAGAGGTGTGAGTTGGAGATAATGAATTCAAGTCTGGTGTGGGGTTTTTCTCCGGGTTTGCAGGTTTATTAGCAAGGATGACAGAGATACAAGAGGCACCTGGAAAAAACCCAGCATGTTCTGGGAGGGCCAGGGACAGAATGGTCTTTTGTTAAAGGCCAAATTGACTGTGAAGATAACCAGGTCTGTCAACTCACTGTTCTTGCCCACGCAATCAATGGTTTCTCATTTTCACCGACCTCACAGCCAGCAACAAACAGCCCCAATCTGGCCATTTTGAAATACAGACCTGATGTTATGGAAAACCTTATCCATACCATCGAAAAAGGCAGCCACTGGCCACATGTGACCAATGAGCACTTGCAAAGTGATGGGTTCGAACTGCCATGGGCTGCGTCGGTGAAATGCACACTAGGTTTTAAACGCTTATCACAAAAAGTAGAATAGATCATCCATATTTTTATATTCATTGTACATAGGAATGATAATATTTTAGGTGCTGGTGATTAAAGAAAATCTTATAATGGATGACATCTCTACTTTCTTCAATGCGATGATTAGAAAACTCAGTTCTCCAGCCTGGCTCATTATCTTTCTACGGGACAAGGCTGCCGTAAATGTCTCTGACCTGACCCAAACCCTGCCGAAGGGAATTTCTTTTTCAGATGATCAAATAATGACTTAATTTTCATATATTTCATTTTCTTGGAATTACATCTGCTTGGGAGGTTTTTGGATGGTAGTTAATAAATTGATGCTTTTGTAGGTTTTCAGTCCTAGTATCTACATACCAGATCTTATATTTAAATTCATAAATGTGCATTACTTTAAACAAATGACCCTGGAGGACTTAGATGGTGCAAACTTGGAAAAAAGAATAAGTTATTTTATCATCTCTCCCCAAAAGATTTAAACTCTCATTTTCACTATCGCAATTGTTAAAAGAAGACAAATATTTTTATCTCAAATCCACTCATGACCCACTGTACCAATTATTTGAAAGACAAATGTTTTAATAATCCCAAACTATTATCACCTAGCAAAATCTTGCTCAATCTCACCGCCTCTTTCCCTGCTTTATCTGCCTTTCCTTTATCTTCAGCTAGCCAAGTAACTGGTTCCCATGCTTCTCCTTACACATTACTTTGTACCATATTTGTGTGCATCTTTTTTCAGACAAGTGCATTTTTTGGTCTTGAGCTGACATTTAGACAACACACAACTATTTAAAAGGTACATTTCATTGGCTTTTTAGTACATTTGCGATGTGCCATCACCACCTCTATCTAGTTCCAAAATATTTCTGGTGCTCAAAAGAAACCCCATGCCCATTACAGAGCCCCCTGTCTCCATAATGCCCTAGCCCTTGGCAACCATAGGTTTGCTTTCTGACCGTACGGGTTTACCTACTCCAGAAATAGGATAGAACTTTCAGAATCATATATTTGCATATGATTATATATAATATGAAATATATAAAATTAAACATGTATATATAAAAATAATTATATGTGAGTTTATGTGTTAAATATATAATCAGGTATGTAGATTATTGTATATGCTATATACGCATAGGAAATGACTATATATCATATAAATCTACAATGATACCTATGGATATGGTCCATATACAGTTGTTTTGTGTGTCCATTCTGACCGTGTCCTCTGGAACAGAGGAATTAACCACAGTGTGCATTTGGAGATCCCCTGGAGCCACTGTGAGATGCAGACCTGATCCTGACCTCTGCTAGCCCCCACTCCGACTGCTGAGCTCTGGTGACATTTTGCATTTCCTGAAATGAGTGCCATTTCAGTACCATTGTCCTGTAATCTCCCAAATCTGAGTATTTTCTTTTCCCCAATGGATGGCTACTCCAGTCGAGGCCAACAATTCCTTTAAATTTTCATATATTTCATTCCCTTGGAATCACATCTGCTTGGGAGATTTTTGGATGGTAGTTAATAAACTGATTCCTTTGTAGGTTAACAGTCTAAATTTTGGGCACTGTAGGTGAGTCTTCCCTCAAGGAGACCTGCATGCTCAGTATTAAAGGGGTTGGAGGTCCAAACACTGGCTCAGGGCAAGAGAGGCGCATCCCAAATTGCTGGCTGAAACAATAAAGGGCAACTGAATAGCCATGTGCAATAAGAAAGTAGTATTCTGAATGAAATCATAGAATTTATTAAAAATCGATTTAAAGTTAGCTTTAAAGAATAGAATTAACAAGGTGTTAAAAAAGCAAATATTTATAAAATCTTGGTACAGGGAAGAACATTCTCATCATAATATGAAACACAAAAATTATGAAGAAAAATAACTGAGACTATTGAAAGCACAAATCCAAAGAAGTTGAGCAAGCCAAGTCCAACACAAGCCGTGGTAAGTTTAGACTTTCATGACTTCCCACCAGGGAGAATGAAATGCTGACTTTACAGTGTGGCATTAAAAAGGATTCTGACGAGGGGTGCCAGGAAGGCTCCATTAGTTAAGTGTCCAACTTCAGCTCAGGTCATGATCTCACAGTCTGTGAGTTCAAGCCCTGCGTGGGGCTCTGTGCTGACAGCTCGGAGCCTGGGGCCTGTATAGGAAGGATTCTGTGTCTCCCGCTCCCTCTGCCCCTCCACCACTAATGCTGTGTGTGTTTCTCTTTCAAAAATGAATAAACACTTAAAAATTTTTAAATAATTTTGACTTTGGCTCCAGTCTACCCTTCCAGTTCCGTGTCCTACGGACTACCGTTTAATCGCTGACTCTGGCCACACTGTCTAAACTCATAGAGGTACGGACAATCTTTTAAACACAGTGAGCTTCTATCCTACCATTTTTCTCTTGCTCAAACTGACTTTTCTGTCATGCAGAAAAGTTCTATTCACTTATTAAGGGCTATCTTAAATGCCGTCTCCTCAAATCTCTTTGTATCCCTCTGCCCTCTGGACTGGGCCATAAAGTCTCCTTCGGCCCGTGAGATGGTAGAGGCAAAAGTAACAGGAAGCTCTTGTACTTCTGCCATTGCCTAGGGAATACCCAGGACAGGGTGACGAACACAAAGTAAGCCATTCACACTACCTGAACACACAGACTCGTGAGCCCAGCAGAGAACAGAAACCCTTTAAACCCAACCCTGGCAAGTCATGACTCATAGACTACTGTCCTAAAAAGAGCTTCCTTTTTTTAAGCCCCTGAGCTAGGGACGGCTTCTTAGTAGCAGGAGGCAGAACCGATAACTGAAAGGAGCCCTTGGAAGGTGGATGTGTTCTCCTGGACTTTGGTGGCTCGCCTCTACATGGATACTGGCAGAGGTTTCTGACCTGGGGTGGTGTCTAAAGGAGCCAGTCAGGCTTTGGGCTGGGCAGTCTACACTCCCACTGTTTGTCATGTGAGGCTGTGGGATTCCTTTTGGGCTCAGTGGAGGGAAGTGTCAGTGGGAAGCACTTCCCCATTCTGGGTGCTTCCCTCCAGTTCTCTCTGGGTGCCATGGTCTTGGCTGTGCTCAGCTCCTTTACCTGTGCCTTCCTACAGCAAATCGAGTGACTTTCTGGTAGGTGAATAGGGAAGAATAAGTGGGCATTTTGTTCCCACCCTCTCCACCTTCATGGGGAAGCTGGGGGGCCAGGGGGAGGGCTCCACTCCTCCGGAGGCAGTGCGTGGTCACCTGCCCCTCGAGAGGCCCATCTCTGTTCATAGAGGCCATGACCACTGGGCTCCCACCTGCCCAATTCTTCATCTTGGTCTCTTTTTGTAAGAAGGTGACTTTGTGCCTGTCCCTTATTCTTGGATGACTTTTCCATTTTCCATTTCCAATCTGGGCAGGGAAGAAGGGTGCTATAGATTGGATCCCCTTGGAGACCCAGCAGAGAGTTTGGGTTACCTCTAAACAAGAGGTACCAGTGTGAGAAGATTCTAGAAGCAATCTAGGACAGGCAGTCAGAAGGAGGAATCGGGAGCACTCAGAATCCTCAGCTGGGGAGTGCAGCATCCTTTCAGGCAAGGTCTCATTAGTCCTGTCCTGCTGCCCTGAGGCCCCCCCCACCCCGCCCCCCAGCCCCGCTGGCCATGTCAGACTCTGCATGGCGAGCTGTGTGAGGAATGTCAGCAGGGCAGCTAAGGAAAGGATTTTGCACTTTTCCAAATCAGCCCCTTTACCCAGCCCCTCTCTGGGAGAGCCAGGAAAGGGGAGGGCTGGGCACAGAGGAGGGAAGGGACGTGGTGCCCACCCACCGTCTCAGCGGAGGGCTGGAGACAGCCAGGGTCTTGGACAGGATGCTGGGTCTAAGTCACCCTGAACTGCACTTTTTCACAGCTGAAAGGGTGACTTAGTTCCCAAAATGACACCATACTTCTAACTGAAAGTGATTGGAAAGCTTCGGAGCCTTCCAAGATGTCAAGTGGTAGGAAATAGGAGAGATTATGGAGAGAATGAGAAGGCAGAGTTTGGAGAAATATACAGTAATTTCCTTTCCTTCCACACCAAGTCCAGACTGTGCATTATTCTGGTTCCACTACACATGCTTAGTGCTACTACATCATTCATTCCCCGACACCAGGCTGGTCTTGTAGGTATGACCCTCCCTCAGGGTGACACTTCCTCTTTCCAGACCTTCCCCCTAGATCCTCCCCACGGGTATCTCATCGTCGATTCCCTGCATCGCCCGCTTGAACTGCCAGAGGGTGGCTACCCAAGGCCAGTTAAGTCAGCATGCAGAACGGTGTGGCTCTTTCCTGGCCCCTCAAAGTGCTTTCTAAAAATTAAAGAAGCCATTCTGTCCCCAGGTAAAACTGCTCTGACCTGAGGAGTGAGGGGTCAGGCTGCAGCCATTTCTTAACACACAATTCTTTTTTTTTTTTTTTTTTGACTCAACACAAGAACACTGCCCACAACTCAACATCACGACAGGAGGCTCCAGGAATCCCATGGTACTGGGGTGCCAGGGAACCCCAGGGGTGGTGCGGTTTTCAGCAACACAAAGGCACTGAGTGGGCACTAAGGAGGGAAATCCTGCTCACTTTTGAGGAGAGAGTTTCAAGTTTATGCAAACTGCAACAGAGCGCATGGTTTTTGATCATGACCCCAGAGAGTTCTCAGCAGCCAGCAGACGGGGAATGCAGTGGTGTTCCCTAAGCAGCCTTTCCGTCCACACCCCCAGCCCCAAGACAGGGTAAAACTTTGAATCGGGTTTTAACAAACTGGTATTAGCCCAGGTAATTTTCTATTTGGGGCTTTTCTCAGTTCTTAAAATATAACTAGTGGACATTAAAATTATTTTTAGGTTTATTTACTTATTTTGCGAAAGACAGAGGGAGCACAAGTGGGAGAGGGACAGAGAGAGAGGAAGAGAGAGAATCCCAAGAAGGCTCCACACGGTCAACGCAGAGCCCAATGTGGGGCTTGAACCCGTGAAATCAGGAGACCGTGGCCTGAGCCAAAACCAAGAGTCAGACGCTTACCTGACTGAACTGCCCAGGCGCCCCTGCTCATTCTTTTAAAAGTCCTGTCATGTTCCGTCTTTTGAAACCAAGATCATGGCTTTCAGTGGGAACCTCACATTTCACCAGTGAGATCAAGTACAACGTCGTTACTGACTTTTCTTTGTCACAAAAGCAAGCTCACTTCTCTCTTTCAGCATTTTTGTGCTTCAGGAAAACTGAAGTCACATTCATTTGGATATAAAAAGACTTTCAGATGCAAAGATGCTCAAATCGAGAACATTTCAAGATGCTCATTTCATAAATGGCAGCCTACAAATACACAAAGAATAATAAATCATGGAAACTGCATTCCCTGCACCAAATGCAACATAGTGAAAAGGAGAGGTTGTGGTATCACTGAATTCCTTCTGCTCAACCAGGAGAGAACCAATTAAATTCTCCTGGAAGATTGCTTTGTCCCACTGAGCAGCATGATCAAAAGGGCTTGGTCGCTCGGTAAGGGTAGTAGCCAGGAGCGTGTGATCACACAGCAGAATGGTGTGCTTTCTAATTCTTGCTTATTTGGTGCTGTCCTCACTTGGAGGCCATACTAACGTGATGAGTTAGGACAGAAGAAAAATTAAGGAAAGATCTTGATTTCCTATGAACAGTTTTGTATTTTATATCCTCATATAGTTGCAGAGTCTCATCTAGATGCCCACTCACTGGTCTGCCTTGCCCGGCGGAGACCCTGAACACCGTAAACCTTCTAGCTGCTGCTAGAAGCATCATAGCCCTGGACAGACAAGGGTGGGAAGGAAGGCCCTGAAGAGATTTGTAAGACACAGAGGGTCGAAGTAGAAGGAGACATGTGCCTGGTGTCTGCTCTCCCCTGTGCCTGGAAGTCTTGTCAGTTTTTTCCTCCTTGATGTGCCAATAACTCATCTCTCTTCCTTCCACATGGTCATGGGACTTTCGTCCCCTTCGGCCAACATGATGACATAGCATCCTGCTTCTCTCTCCTCTTCCAGACTCCCCTGTGTCTGAAATGTTTTACGCCGAAGCCTGGAGAATCACGTGGACCCTCGGCGGTTTACGCGTGCTCCTTAACTTCTAACTCCCAGGAACCTTATACTGCCTGGGTGGGAGGTCCTCAGACACGCCCGTTTCTGGTACCATGTGCAAGTACCATCCAAAAGGAGCCCTCTGATCCATACTCACTAATTACACTGCACTTTTCTTCCCTCCTGACATCACATTTTCTTGTCCTCCGCTTGGTTTAAGCAGAAGCAGAGATACTGTTTTCCCTGTCTTTCTACAGCCTTTCCAAACCGCCGTCTCTCTCTCTGCTCCCTTTGCTCCCTGGACCCTCCTCAGACCTTCCAGCTGCTTCTCACGGCCCCTCAGAGCCCTTGTTCCTTGTCGCCATCCATGTCTTTGGCGTTCATCACGTGCTACTCGAAATGCTAGTTCATCCTCCGTGTGCGGTTCCCATCTCCCAACTCAGTTGTCACCCCTTCAGGATAGGAACTCAGGCTTCAGTTCAATTCAATTTATTGGAAAATTGAAAAACATTTTCTGAGCATCCGGTGTTGAGCGAGGTACAAGAACAACAGCAAAAGGAGGACCAGTAGAAAAACAAACATAGCAGCGGCCTCGAAACATCCCAGTTCTCATGAAACTCAAATGTGGAGAAACTTTCAGCACAACCTGCTTGTCTGAGCTCTGAACACTCAGAGACACATGCAGTGTCTATTTGATTGTTTGTGGTCGGCACTGAGACTTTAAAAATGTTCTCATGATTGAAGTTTTACTTAAAAGGATCTATTTGATGGAAACATTAATATAAATAATAATACATAATTACCTAGACAATCACTCCAGAAACTAGCTGTTGCATGCATAGAGGAAAAATATTTAAATGCTTCTTAAAGGTCACATTTAAAAAATTTATTGTGGGAGCAAACTAGGCTTTCCGTGCTATAACCTCCAGCCAGTAGGTTTGCCGTGGTGTGTTTTTAGACCTCATCGTGAGAAGCTGACTGCTCAGGGTATTTTGGGGAGCACAGACAGAACCAGAGAGCTAAAAATACCCACCTATTCTGTCTTCTCCAGCCAACTCTCCCAAGGCTGGAGCTTCTGTCTTGGCAATCTCTTCTTCTTGTTAAATTACAGATGTGTTACAGGGGAGAGGTAGCCAGCGGTGCCCCATGAATCCAAGTGGTTTCTGGGGTTATATGAGGGAGTAGACCAGTAAGGGAAGGGGAAGCTTGATGACATGAGATGGTTTTGTAGCCCAGGAAGGGACACTCAAGGTCAAACGGTAGAAGGGAAGAATGTGCTTGGTCAAGTGGTGGCGAAGTGAACACCCAGTGTGGAGCAAACTTTGCTTAGTGCAGCACAGAAGGAAAGGTGGGCCCCCAAACACCCCACAACCTGACCGCTTCTACCAGAGCCTGGAGCTGAGACCATGTCCGATTTTACTGACTGTGTCCTTGGTGTCTAGTAAAGAGCTTTCCTCAAACATAGTGTCGGGTAAGTGTTTGTTAAATGAATGAATGAGTGGAAGAAAATGCAAAGGCAGAGTAATCATCCCTTCTGTCGCTTTATCGACACTGAACCCTTCGTGTGACGGGCCCTGGCCTCCACTTGCTGCCCCGGGACGGCGCCTGCACATGCGCGCTCTGCGGGGAGAGTCCAGGGAAGAAGGGCTGGCACCTGCCCCTCCAGGGCACTCATGGCTGTGCACTGGCCTCCCTCCCAACCCTGCAACTCGTGCTCACTCCCTGCTCTGGGCTCTTGGCCTCTTGCCTCGCCCTTGCTCCTGGAACCATTTCTCCATTTTCAGCGTTTCTCTGCATGTGCGTCTTCCTCAGGGCCCTCCCTGAGGCTCATATGGCACCCAGGTCTGTATGCTGGCACGGGCTTTGGGGGTGCCACGGTGGGGTCCTGCAGTAACAGTCTTCAGTAAGAAGCAGGCTGGCATCTTCTGCTGAGTCTCCGGTGTGATGCTTTCTGCTGTCCCGACAGCCACTTCTCTGCTTGTTCTCCTGGCCAGGAGGTGGCTAAGCAGGTGTTCACTCCTCAAATGTCCCCGAGGAGCTGACTACCTATGTCTTACTTCTCCATACCACACACACTGTGAATGGACTTCCTTGGAACTGGACATTGGGTAAGCATTTTCTAGATTTCTCCGGGAACCCAGTCCGATGTGCAATACAATTGCCTCCCATCCTCCTCCATGCGTTGGCTCCCTCCCCGCAGCATCCGGCATCCTTCTGAGTCAACCACAGCCTCAGACTCTTCCTTGATGTGGAGTTCAGGCAGCCTCTAATAATCAGTAAGAGCTGATGTACCGATAAATTGTGTGCTGTTTTTCCCTAAGCAGTTCCCATGAAAGGATTGTGTGTTGTCTCTACCTCCCAAGAGCCGACAATCACCCTCTCCCAGGATGTTGGATGTGCCCCTCCCGTTCCAAACCTTGTCTGTAACAGACACATGCTTGCTTGACTCTACTTCAATGGCTTATCCACCTTCTTCTTTTATTTCATTTTTCCAGTCCAGTCATCTTTCTACTTAAATTTATGTTTATAATAACTATATGGTGTTTTTTTAAAAAAAAATTAAAATTTTGAGAGAGAGAGAGAGAAGCAGAGCACAAGTGATGAAGGGCAGAGAGAGAAGAAGACACGGAATCTGAAGCAGCTCCAGGCTCTGCGCTGTTAGCACAGAGCTCAACGCGGGGCTCAAACTTAGGAACTGCAAGATCCTGACCTGAGCTGAAGTCGGACGCTTAACCACCTGAGCCACCCAGGTGCCCCAGTGTTTTACGTCACAGGTGAAATAAGCTTCTAAACAATGAAGTTAACTTTTCAGAGGCTGTGGAATGTTTCCATATTTTACATTGTAGAGAACACAATTGGAAAGGACTTTATGACTGCAGAAGCGCTCTGGTTAAAGATAAATGATCGTTCTGGAAACTAAGTCAATCTTATTCTATTAAAAAAAACTCTGCCTTTCCATCAGCACAAACCCTTTCACAGACTTTTCATTTTATTTATTTTTTTTAAGAGAAAACCTCTTCTCTCTAGCCCGAAAGTCTCATACAGATAAATTCCCAGGGTTGGAAAGGAGTAAACCATTGCCCAGTCATCTGGTCTACCGGAGAGCCAAGTAGTCGTTTCTACTTCCCTGTGTTCTTTGAGTTTGAGCTCTGGCTTCTCTCTTCCTGAGGGTCAGCTCTCTTTGGTTTCGAACCAGGCCCAGCACTGTTGCTCTGGGCTTTCTGCACAGTCTCCCTCTGGAGAGCTTTCCTGCGCTCTGTGGGTGGGCACTGCGTGTGGTGCTGCTTGGCCTCCAGACAGAGCTCTTAGAGACTTCAACGGGAATTTCATGTGGGGCCTTAGGCACTGTTGGGGGGAAGGATACTGAACTTTCTGAGATGGACTTTTCTGAAATCTGGGTCGGCTCAGTCTACAGCAATCTATATACTGTAGCGGTCTGTGAGGAGAGTCGGGCAGGGAGTGTGAGGGCCAGCCATGTTCTAGAAACAGCTAAGTGCAATAGAAACAGCTTGGGAGTTAGGGTCAGAGACTTTGTGGAATGTTAGGTCTTCTGTTCACCAACTGAACCATCTTAAGAAAATCCTTTTAGGAATGTACTCATCTGTAAAATGAAGATAATAATGCAAAATGCAGACGTGCCTGAGTGGCTCAGTTTGTTGAGTGTCCAACCCTTGATTTCAGCTCAGGTCATGATCTCACGGTTCCTGAGTTTGAGTCCCACGGTGAGCTCTGCACCGACAGTGTGGAGCCTGCTTGGAATTCTCTCTCTCCACCTGTCTCTCTGACCCTCCCCCCTGTTTCAAAATAAATAGATAAACATTAAAAAAATGAATGATAAATGCATAGGGTTAGGGGTGCTTGGTCAGTCGATTGAGGGTCTGACTTCAGCTCAGGCTCATGAATTCGAGCCCTGCTTCGGATTCTGTGTCTCCACTTCTCCATGCCTTTCCTTCTTTGTGCTCTGTCTCTGTCTCTTTCTCTCAAAAATAAATAAACATTAAAAATTAATAAATGCATAGGGCTACTGGTAGGATTAACTAGACTAAGCATGGGGCATACCTAGGAGACTATAGGATGTTCCATATTACTTTGTTCCTCTCCATCTTCTAAACCTTCCAGAAACCCCAGAGGATCACTTGTGTTCTTTGAAATTAATGCAGCAGGAGAGCTGCATATCCCAACACCCTAGCATCGCAGGGTGGCCAATGGGCCAATGGGTTTTCTTCCTCCTGAACGACATGTCCCTTCTCCAGCTTGCTTGTGTAGTTGTTACTTTTCACGGCTCTGGGTGCCCCACTCAGAGGCTAAGGCACAGCGAGGGTGAGCCGGAGCATAATTCGGGCAGGGCATTAGAGACATGCTCCTCAGTGGCACAATTAGCGTGGCTCTTTCTGTCACTTCCCCAGGGGAATGTCTAGCCAGAGTGTGGCCATGACGTGAATTGAATTTAGTGACTGTCAGCTGTTTGTAATCTGCAATCTTATTTAATTTCTGGCCAGATCCCTTGTTTTGAACACTCTGTAGACTTTTAATAACATTTATTAGTTTTTCTTTGCTCTACTGAAATTTTATAAAATTGAGAAAGCATCAAGAAATGTGAAATCCCTCACAATCCCATCACCCACAGATAACGAAGATTAATATTTGTGTTCATTATCTTTTTGGTTTCTCATTGAATATATTTAACATCATATTTCCGCAGCCCTAAGATCCCATAGCTTATAAGATACATCGTTACTGCAAGAGGGCTTTTTAGGTTTTTGTTTTTGGAAAACAAAAAAGAAAAGAAGAATCAGGAAGAACATAGGCACTGCCTCATTTGATGTTTACATGGTGTATAAGATGCATCACATTTTGAAAATGATAAGGAGTGCATATCAGAACCAAAGACGAGTAAACATAGATCCCGTGTGACCCAAATGTATCCAATTTCCAGGACATGACTGTTGAGCGCCACGGGGAGATGAGCTGGGCTCCGCCCTACACGGCTGTGTGTTGTCTGCAGTATCCCCATGTTGTCTCTCCGGGAGTCTCCATGTACCTGTCACTTCTTCCTGTCCTTGAAGTGCACACTGAGGGACACTTCCTGCCCCAGGCACCCTCCAGGTGTGGACCACCGATGTGTCTTTTGAAGATAATCGGTTGCCCTCTAAGCCCTACAGAAACCAAACACGGAAGACGGGAAGTGTGCCCAGTAGTCCCCTACCCCCTTCAGATGGCTGGACGGAAACCACATTCTGAAATAAGGAAGAAAGTCCAGCAAATATTTTTACCAAAGATGATGCATTTTATTGGGGATATATATTTTTTAAAAGGACACAGAATACCAGTTCTGGGGGGATTGTATTCCTCTCTTCTCCCTTCCCCCGGTTTTGTGAGCCAGCCCGGGGGTGGGGGGGAGGGTTGAACACAATAGTGCTGGCTGCCAGGTGTCTCCTGGCTAATTCCCTAAGATTTTTACCAGCGGCTCATGTGAGCTTGTCCCCTCATTCCGAATCGCGATGTTCAATCCAGGTAACATATTTCACCCCATTGAGAAACAACAGTTTCTTTATTTTTTGAGTTGTTTTTAAGTTAAATTTGATTTGGCTGCCACCTACCTGGCCTGGCTGAAAGTCGAATCTGTTTGGGATTTTCCACCTGCTCCCTCGAGCTCAGACAAAAAGCCTTGGCTTATGCAATCTAATACCTCCGGCAGCGTGCTTCCGGAAGCCTCCTGAAACCCAAAGAAACAGTTGATTCCCTGGTGCAAGGAAGCCCAGAACCCAGAAGTCGGGCAATATTTACAGGAGATGCAGGAGGGAAAGCCATTCCTTCTTTCTTCCTCCTCTCAGAGAGTAGCCGAATGCGGCAGGGATTGACATCTTGGGCCAAAAGTCGCTCGCTGCTCTTCCAACCTGGACCTGCAGTGGAAAGCTGAGTTCCCACCTGCAGGTGTAGGCACCTGTTGGAGGGCAGAGCATGTGAGTGGGAGTGAGGACGGACGCCCCCACCACACCCCAGCATAGCCCGCAAGTCCCCTGCCACAGGCTCTGAGACCCTGCAGGGTGACAGACACACAAAGTGGGAGGAGCCTCCTTCTTGATCAACAGTTGGAGGAAAATTCCTTGCCCACCAGAAACCCATGCCAGCCCGGAGGGTGGGGGGCGGGGGGCTCTTTGGGAGGAAGACTTCCATACGTAAAACCGCTGCAGTCACAGGATTTATCCGTTACATTGCTAGCATTCCCTTCAAAGTGCATCTCTCAATCATCTGTATGTAGAACACACACAGACATGATGATAACTTAGGTAACCGTCTCCTCATTTGCAGACACTTTGGCTCATTGACATTTACTTATTCGAAATCACACCATAGTAAGTCTTTTTAAGGAAATACCCTTGCACAGTTAGAGACCTAGTAAGGAGAACATATTTTTTTATAAGTAGAAATTTGTAGTCAAAGTGTATTCAGGATTTCAAATGTCAGCTCAGTTTGATAGGAGGTAACAAATCGCCCTTAGGAAATTTGGTCCAGGTTGGACTTCCCCAGACAATAGAAGGAAGCATCTTTTTCATTCTTTTTTCCAATCATCTGTATCGTTTAACTGCTGGTCATCATGACAGGAAACAAACTATAACTTAATTTTTTTATTTGACTTATTTACTGCAAGGACACCGGGTCTCTTTGCCTTTCACATGTGCTAAACACCTGTTTATATTTTCTTATGTGTATTACTTTTTCACGAGTCTTCTGCAAGATTTGTTTTACTGGATTGTTTGTATTTTTTATCAATGTGCAGAAACTGTGTACATTTTAGGAATATTGTGCTTTTGCCTCTGACTTATCTCGAAAATATTGTCTCCGTATTAAAGTGTGCTGTCTCTCAGTTAAATCTTACTCACAATGTATTTTGTCAGACGAGATAACTATATGTATATGTACACGTATTTTAATCTTACATGGATGTGTTGTTGATTTATTACTTTATGACAAATAGGAATTACTGTCTGCCTGCAAGGTTGTAATTATCCCTCACAGTATTACAAAAATATTTGTAATATTTTATCACAAATAAAATTATTATTTTCTTGTAATTCATGAAAAGGTATAAATATATATGCACATATGTACATTTGTGTCTATAAATCCATTTATTTTATATAAATATATTTATGGTGTATTTATATGCAGAAACTGATGTGTGTATATGCACAAGCACAAATAAATAAATACACCGATATATATGAGTGTGTGCATACTTCATCTGAAAAAAGTATGATGTAAGACAAGTTATGATTTCCACGCATATAACAAATTATATCAACATTGTTAATCTTCGTTCCTGACATAATATTCCACATTTATCACATACTAAATTTCCATATATATCTGGATCAGCCTCATATTTTCATTGATCCACTCGCATACTGAATGAATAATTTCGAGCCCGACGTGGAGAGATTGCAAGGTATTTCATCATGTGGATGTTGTGTCTGGTTCATGTCCTCCTCTGTACCTTTCACGTTATTTCTTTGAGATCAATTCTTTGAATTCATCCAATATCAAAACTTTAAGAGCTCTTGAAACATATTTCCAGTACAATCTCAGAAGGAAATTCGGGACAACTTACATCTCCACCAGGAGATGTGCCTGCCTCACCGAACTCACACCGCTGTTCACACCTTGGAGAATGTGAGCTCATTGGAGAGGCTGAAAAAGCATCCTGACTCGGTTGTGAGCTTTGATAACGAATTGATCCTTTAAACGTATACTGTCAGCACCCAGCACTGTTATCCAAATTTAACTCAACAAGAAGGCTGTGATCCGATTAGAGTTAACCCAGAAGCCTTCCAAGATCCACATAACCTTCGGACTGTGCTTGGAAGTAGGAAAAACGCCACTTGGCTGTTCTGTTATAACATAGAAGGGAGAGACCTTTGTCTGTCCAGCAGGAGCCCCTCAGGAACCCGAGGTCTTCAAAGTGCGGGTTCTGCCGTGCAGAGCAGGCTGCTTCCTGAAGCGTAATGACCCCCTCGCAGGGGTGGGAGCCTGGTCGGCCCCCCATCCCCGTAGCTGCATGAGGACCTCCCGTCGGCCCAGCCAGAGGCGCCCCACACTCAGGCCTGGGGACCGGTGGGCCCACACGTGCTTCGTTGGGCTAAATCCCTCTTCCTGAGAACGGACAGCATTCTGCCGGAAGGCTGGCCTAGAAACTTCTTTTTTTTAATGTTTATTTATTTCTGAGTGGGGGAGGGGCAGAGAGAGAGGAAGACAGAATCTGAAGCAGGCTCCAGGCTCCGAGATGTCAGCACTGAGCCGGGTGCGGGGCTGGAACTTGGAACAGTGAGATCATGACCTGAGCTGAAATCGGAGGTTTGCCTGACTGAGCCGCCCGGCCGCCCCCTGCCCCTGGACACTTCTACTGCTGCTGTATGTAACCCCCTCCCCCTCCCCTTTCTTCACGGGCAGCCTGGGGCTTTGTTCCTGACTCAAGGCTCCCCTGGCCCCTCTGTAACATCCCACACGCTTGGAGCATCCAGAAATTCATAGAAGAAAACTGAATTTCAGAAGCTCCTTCAGATGAATGCTCGGCCACGTTTGTGGTGGTTCAACCTGTGTTAAACAGGGCCGGGAAGAGTAGAACCCCCACCAGAAGAGATAAAAGCAGAGGCAAGAAGGAGCGGCCGGTGAGCTGCTAAATTACGAGAGAGACTGTGCTTGCGGCTCGGCCCAGGCCCGGCGAGGTAGGAGGTGACACAGAGGCTCGCCAGCCTGGCCGTCACAGCGACTGGCAAACACCGCCGGCCGCCTCGGGGCCAGGTGTGCGAGGGCCACAAGGCAGAGCCCCCCCCACCCCCCTAACCCCGAAGCCCCCAAACAAAACCAAGCCCCTGTGCTCTGGCACAGGCCGGTGTCAAACACCATCGTGCCCTGAGTTCCCCCACTGCGCATCAGCCCCCCAAAAATAATGTAAGACCTTTAAGGTGCCAATGTAACAATCAATCGATCGATCAATCAGTCATGTTTGTGGGCACAAAAAGGTTTGTATAGATTCTTTAACTGAGCCCAGCAGGAGCGGGATGGTGAGTGTTGTGTTTTACAGGCAGTATAAATATTTGTCCGCACTAACAAATGTGTATATTTGAAAGCCAGAGGGATGAGGTTGTTGAAGAGTAAGTAACAGGATGCGTGCTGTTCCACATCAAATGGAATTTTCTAAAAGTAGGTTTGACAATGCCCGTCCTCCCCCAGAACAGACTGGCCAGTGTCAGAGCCAAGGGCAGGCAGGGCTGGGGAAGAAGGGTCGTTAGAGTCTCTAACATCGGGGAGAAAAAAACTTCCCTGGAGTCACGTGACTACAGCTGTTCACGACTGAAATAGAATTGAAATACCCTCCTTTTAACTCACCTGATTTTAATTTTTTTAATGTGTATTTATTTTTGAGAGAGACAGAGAGACAGAGCACAAGCCAGAGAGGAGCAGAGAGAGAGCAGGAGACACAGAATCTGAAACAAGCTCTAGGCTCAGAGCTCCACACAGGGAACTTGAACTCATGAACCGTGAGATCATGACCTGAGCTGAAGTCAGACACTTAATTGACTGAGCCACCCAGGTAGCCCTAGATTTCCTTTTATTTTAAAGTTTATTTATTTATTTTGAGAGAGAGAGAGAAAGAGAGAGGGAGAGAGCACGAGTGGGGTGAGGGGTGACAGAAAGAGAGAGGGTGAGAGAGAGAGAGAGAGAAAATCCCAAACAGGCTCCAACCCATGAACCATGATATCATGGCCTGAGCAGAAATCAAGCATCATACGCTTAACTGACTGAGCCCCTCAGGAGCCCCTACCTATGAATTTCTAATCATAAACATAATAATTCTGGGATATGAGTTTTGTCAAGTCTCTGGATCTTATTTTTAGTTTACTTCTGATTTTGGGGAGATTCAAGACAGGGGCCCATGGCACAGATGGCATTGAAGAATGAGTTAGATTTCCAATCGTAGAAAGACAATGAGGGCAGGAAAGAGCACTTTATGTTGAAGTGCTGGTATAAAGAAAATATTTACTTAGCATCTGCTCTGTGCTGTGTTACAAGTGTCTAACAAAGAGCAAGTTGCTCTTGATTTTAATGTGTTTAATTAATCGGTGAAACAAGACATCTATATAAATATCTATAGCATAAGTTTCAGGGGGTAATGATGTCACAAGATAGTTAGAAATGGCGTGTTGCATGCTTTTAGAAAAGGCAAACATTTTCCCCGGTTAGGCTGGTCAGGGAAGGACTTGCTGGTGGACAGGAGCTGAAATGCCTCTGGAAATATGTGCGGAGACCAGTAATCGGAAGGGGCGTGTGCAGACAGAGCTCCGCTGTGTTTGTGCAGATGCACAGAGCACAGGCAGAGGGCAGTCCAAACGGGGTGGGGTCTGTAAAGAGATTGGGAGGGGAATGCAGGAAATGTCGGCTGCATCTGGCCTCAAAGAGCTTTAAGCAGCAGGCTATCCTGCAGGCACCAGTAAATCTCTGACGGTTGAGGACAGAAAGCTTCTTCGTATAGAAGCTGTCATTTTCCGACACACCAAAGCAATCCTGCGTGGTCTCCTACTGCACTTGTTTGTGGAGTCCTTTAAACGTTTCTGCTTCCCACAGCTGAGACACCGCCTCGGCTTCCCGCGTCATTCCAGGTGAGCGGGCTGCCCCTGGCCTCCCTGGGAATGTGGCCTCCGTCTCAGCCCGCGTCTGGAAGCTGAAAGTGATCAAACGTTCTCTCATTTTGAGCGGTGCTGGTTATAAAAACAATGTGCCTTTAAATTTTAAAAAGGACATAATTGTCTTCCTCAATTAAGAACTAGAAAAATCTTTGTCTAGACGGTCTGAAGCTGGAAAAACATGATTTTGAGTGGATAGAAGAACATTGGTCTTAAGGAAGTATCTGGAAAAGATATTTGAGAAATCACTCATCTTGGGCAAAGCATTTTGTAAACAGCTACATTTCACTCGGTCTAAAAGCCTTTAAAAAGTTTCTGCAAATTGGTGCGTCTGCCTGAGTAACTATCTTTTCCAGCACGCCGTCATATTAGTGCCCTGATCTGCTGACAACGTTGTCATTACATCTTGTTCATTTTAAAAATAAGAGGAGTCTGAGTGCTCGAAAATATATGAGTCTGAAATTTAAACACCTCTATTTAACATAAAACGGGAACGGAAGGTGGGTTGCCTTTAAAGAATAGCATCAAATGTATTGAAACCAGATTCCAAAACGATGCTTTGTCTCCACATTCAGCCCTCACATCCCATTGCGAGGGCCTCTTCTAGAAGCAAGGAGAAGCTCTGGAAAGGCAGGCTACGGTTTCAGTCATTTATATACATTTTAATGGATTTGTAATTGGATTCAGGATCCCAGCTGGAAAGCAGGGGTAGGAAGTGGGGAAAACGTGTCCCTGGGTATTTCCATCACAGGGACCGTGGAGAAAGCAGCCACATACTGAAACAGGAGAGAGGCGGGAATTGGTACCCCCAAAACTGAAGAATTACATGCACCCGATCATCAGACAGAAGTCGCCCTTGGAAAGCCACGCGTTTGGCATCTAGCTGAAGAGGCTGACAATTTTGACATCCCGAGTCTGAGCGTTAATACGATTATTCATTCCAACCAGGGCTAAGTCATTCTATTTGCATTAACTAAATATATTATGAATAGAAGTCAAGCTGGCCATGGCAATAAATGGAATATGGAGATTCCATTTACTCCTTTGGCAGAGACCCAATATTCTTTCATTTTCCTTTTCTCCCTGCACAATGGACACAGCTGGGAACCTGCATGGTAAACAAGGAGGCCTGAGCTGCTGGTTTTCGTGCCTCTTCCATTGGACAGTTTTCAGGATTCTAACTTTTGCTAATTTCATAGCGATTCCAGCCTATTTCCTCTTGTCACAAAAACAAAAATTGCCATTCATTCCAGGAAGGCACACAGAAATGTTCTATCTCCTCCTCCTCGGCCTTTTTTTTTTTTTTAGTAGATATCTATGCAAATCTGACAGTAAAACAGAGCTTGAAGTATTAAACAGTCACTACGGTTGGGTAAACTCTTATCTAGTCATTAAACAAAAATTGAATTATTAAGGCTGTTACTAAGCCAGTAATAATTAACAGAATCAGTTCTTAGCAGCTGCCTCTTCCAGTGTTCTGCTTTGAAAGACAAATACGTGATTTCAAAGGTGCTCTTTTTATTTTCCCAGATAGTCCTGGAAAATCCACGCCCACCGTCCGCTTTCTCTCTCGTCGCTGGTGCTAAGAGGGGCTTTACCTGGTTTTCTAACATGTCTGTGACTCGTTGACTGTTCACCGTTCCTCGTGTGGCTTTTCAGGTGAGCTCAGGCCTCCTCGCTGACAGGGACTTTCTGTGGGACTAAACTGCGGTTGCCGTCCTTCTGTCCCTCCCTCAGGCCCGCGCTGTGGGTGCGAATCTCCTTCCTCACCTGGATCCGTCATACCACTAGTCCGGAGACGCAGACTATCCTCCAGCGACCAGGGTCTCACTCCGTCCTTCCCGCAAAGCAGTGCCTCTCTTCTCCCTCCGAACACACATCACACACACATGCACATGCAGACACCATTCATGTGCACACACACAGATGCACACATGCACACCCAAAACCACACACACACACACACACACACACACACACCCAGAACCACATAGAACCACACACACACACACACACAGACAAACAGACACACACACACATACACACACAGACACATACATGCACACACACATACATACACACAGAACCACACACACACAGAACCACATACACATGCACGTGTAGACACCATTCATAGGCACACACACAGAGATGCACCTATGCACACCCAGAACCACGCAGAACCACACACACACATACACACACACAAAGAACCATACAGACCCCCCCACAGACACACACATGCACACACAGACACATACATGCACACACTTGCACACACACAGAACCTCACACACACACATGCACACACACAGAACTGCACACACACACATGCACACACACATGCACGTGCAGACACACATTCATGTGCGCACACAGAGACTCACATATACACACCCAGAACCGCACAGACACACACATACATGCACACACAGAACCATACAGAACTCACACACACAGACACACTCATAGATAAACACATGCACAAAGAGACACATAAATGCACACACACATGCACACACACAGAACCACACACACACAGACACCCACATGTGCACACACATGCACATACAGAGAACCTCACACACACACATGCACACCCAGACACACACAGAGACAGGTACACACACACACGCACGCAGAGAGACACGCACCACACACATGTCACCGTCAAAGCCACTAATTGTATCCCAGGCTAGTCTTCACCATGTCCTGTCAGTACTTACGTTTCTTCATTGTGACATACAGTCTGGGTTTGCCGCTAGGGGCCTGTGACTTGCTAAGTGACTCTTCTGGGTGAACGTTTTCCTCCCAGTGAGCCGTGGCTTCCTTCCGGAGCTTCTCTGATGCTTCTGTCCTCCTTACACCATCCAACAATTCAGTTGGTGCACAAGAAACACCCAGTAAAGACTTGGAATGAGCCGCCTCTCCCAGAGCCACACTGCGTGGTGGTTTCATTGCCCGGGTCCCTGATGCGGTCCTGGCGGTCTGCATCCTCACCACGTCGGCCTTCCCTGTCGCCCGAGACGCCATTGGCTTCTGCAGGCGGCACGCACGCCCCTGCCCTCGCTCCCTACCCTGTGCTTCTGTGCTTCCACAGGGGGAGCAAGAGAGCAGGGAGGCAGAGACCTTGGCCCGAACGTGAACTCAAGACGTTCTCATGGAGCTCCTCGCCACCCACATCTTGTGGCGGTTTTCTTGTAACAAATTTTTATGTTATTGTTTTATGTTCTTTAAATTTTTTTAAGGTTTATTTATTTCTGAGAGACAGAGACAGAATGCGAGCAGGGGAGGAGCAGAGAGAGAGATACATACAGAATCTGAAACAGGCTCCAGGTTCAGAGCTGTCAGCACAGAGTCCGATGTGGGGCTCGAACCCCACGAGATCCTGACACTAACCGAAGTCGGACGCTTAACCGACTGAGCCCCCCAGGCACCTCCATTTTATGTTAAATAAAACACAGGCACAGACATGCATGTAAAATACAAGCTATACAATGTAATGAGTTGTGCAAGGCCAGCAAGCACATGGGTGCTGTTAATCTGGGTGCCATGACCACCCACAGTAGGGACGAGGAAGGCAGCCCCCTGAGTGCGACGGCGGACCCCCCCCTTCGTGGAGGTCCCTTCCTTGCTCTTCTTCATGTTGCATCTCCATCGTGCATGCTACACGGTAACCGGCTTGCCCATTTGCTTTCATCATCTCAGAATACTTTTAAGAATTCAAGACCAATTCCTTTCTAAGTACTAATTCCACACAAATGCTTCAATAAGCTCTGTGTTTCTCTGTTAACTTACATAAACCGTATCTGTATCACATTCTCCGCATCCATATGTCCACCTGAATTCTCTGTACCCCCAACCCTCCCTGTCTCTCTCTGCTTTTCGACTTCTATATCTAAGTAACTATACATGTATATATATACACAGATATGCATAGATATGTATGTGTATATAACTACGTGTATGTGCGTGTGGTGTATATATATATATATATATGTATATGTATATACAGTAAAGTCTTGTTTCGCAAACATAATTCATTCTGGAAACATGTTTGTAATCCAAGGCACTTGTATATCAAAGTCAATTTCCCCATAAGAAATAATAGAAACTCAGGTCCTTTGTTCCACACCTCAAAAATATTCATATAAAAATGATTACAATACTGTAATATAATAAAAATAATAAAGAAAACATAAAACATAAAGCAAAATAAAGAAATCAACCTGTGCTTACGTGGAACGCCTCCTTGGCTGGTGTGAGGGAGCCGAGAGGGGAGGTCAAGTGGGCGGACGTTCGCGATCTCTAACTGCTCAGTGGAATCTTTTTCTTTTGGTGCACCTTTAACAAGGAACCTATCCAATGACACTTGCTTTTGCGTCGTTTTGAGGATTTTGTGGAAATGTGACATTGCATTGACGATCACCCACAATCCCACAGAGAGAGAGAGAAGAGAGAGAGAAAGTCGGTTCAGTTGTGATCACGTGACATTTGCCATCACATACTACTCGCATTGCAAGACATGGCTTGTTTATCAAGTTAAAATGTAGCCAAAATGTTTGCTAGTCTGGCAGAACACTCACAGAATGAGTTACTCGCAACCCAAGGTTTTACTGTGTACACACACACACACACACACACACACGCACACACACATATATATATTTATCACTTAAACATAAATTTCTTTGCTACTTGGTTATCATCTTGATTTTGAGCTACTATGGTAAGATCTCTGTGATTTTCAGCTTCTTAAATTTTGGAATAAATTAACAACGATGACACTGAACTAAGAGAAAATGTCGATATAAAGTATCCTTTGATATGTTAATACTTATGGGTACTAATGGGATGCAAGAGAAAAAAAAACTGTTATAAAATCTACAAAGATTACTTTTAGAAAAATTACCTTTCTTGGCAGAAAGTACTCTTAAATATAATGTTAAGTACAATTCAGGCAGTGATTTTCTTCAGAAGGGTTCAAATGATTTGCAGACATTGTCTTCTTGCTCTTTTAGCCTCTTAATGGTGTTGAATGGTGGGTAAGTCATGATGATCTTATTCTGAGTTGAGCAAAAGAGGCAGAAAGGAAGGGCAGCAATGACAAGAGAGCAAATTAAATACGAGTGTGACCTAACGCAGAATCCTCGGACTCCTGTAAGATTTCACTGCCTCCGACGCAGGACAGCTGGTAGTCCAGTGCGAAACATAAATGTAAAAAGCCAGGCTGGAGTCCTGGCAAGCTGACAGAATCCATCTTTCTGAGCTTGAGGTCGAAGTAAGATAAAAAGCAAGGAAGTCAGCCAAGAAACTCAGTATAGGGTTTTGCTGGGAGTTGAGATTGGAAGGATGCCGCCGGCAAGCCCAGCAGAGCACTGAGGGACTTTCAGCATCACTGAAACAGAATTTTGCAGATGATATCAGGGCCCTGAGACGGTTCTCAACCAACCTTTAGGCTTGCATTTGCATTTTGCAGCCTCAGACCCATGGACAGGATGCATTTCATGATGAAGTGAACGTAACAAGGAGAGAGTTGAGGCCCATTTCTTAAAAAGTGTTTTTATTTATTTTGAGAAAGATAGAGACAGTGTGAGTTGGGGAGGGGCAGAGAGCCAGGGACAGAGAGAGAATCCCAAGCAGGCTCTGCACTGTCAGCACAGAGTGCAATGTGGGGCTCAAACCCACGAAACCATGAGATCATGACCTGAACCGAAACCAAGAGTCAGATGCTTAACTGACGGACCCACTCAGGTGTCTAGAGCCCATTTGCATCAGCCTGATGTCTGCCCAATGGTAGCCCTTACTCACATTTATCTGCTTCACATTCACGTGAAGAGCTTGGACGATTCTAGATTTACACTAGGATATTTGTGCTTCGGGTAAAAGGGCATCACGGCACAAAGTGGGAATTGAAAAGCCATCTTTGCGGTGGAAACTGTAAGTACGTGCAATTATTTATCCCACACCCGTAAAAGGTCAGTCCCATCGCCTATTGTTGGAGCACAGTGAATGTGATGCTTTAACTTCTTTTCAATACTGAGTCTCTGAGTCTCATTCTGCTAATAAGAGTGATGATCAGAATCCAGGATCCCTTCTTCCTTTGAATTAAAAAGATGCTATGGCGAATACAATGGAGCGCCACTCAATATTGTGGACCTCGGGGTTGACCCGAATCCCATTTAAACGGGCTTGGAGTATCAATAAGACCCATCCAGGCTTAAATGTACAACATACAAAACATGCTAAAAAATTGCAAATGCACATCTACCCCAATTACTTACAATAAGGATTATTAAGCAGAATAATAGTGACTTCTGGGTGAATGTATACAAATGTATTCTACAATATGGAGTGCATGAAACCTCCTAATAGTCTTTCTACTTAGGAGAAAGATTTTCTTTTCCATTTGGGGGGGGGGGAAGGAAAGAATGAAAAAAGGTCTGGTAGTTAAGCTTACTTGGCATTCACTTGATAATTAGTTTAGTTATTGGCTTGTTAATGGCTCTAACTTGTGCTTCAAGTGCTATTTGATCCAAGTAGGTCAACTCAAAGCAATGAAAAAGTCATCATTTAGGACTTTGACTCACAGAGATATCTGCGTTGCATTTTCTTAATGTACACAGCATGGTGTGTTAGTTTTGCAAACGGATAGGTAAAAAGTTCATGTATATTTTGCATGTATGTTTATGGATGGAGAGAAAGCAGAAATAGCCAGTTTATATTCATATTCCAAGGAATAGACTGACATTTTCTTATGGCCACTGGAATTGCACACCAGTTTTTAGAAGCATATTTTCACCTGTAGACCCAACTTTACTTTCACAAGGAGCTGAAGAATCTTCTAAGAAGTTGTTTGGTGAAACTAAGACTAGGTAAGCTTCTCAGAGTCACACGTGCAATGTTCTTTCTCAGGTCTTTAAGTCTGTGACAAACAAATGTGCCCTGTCATTTCAGCGTCTCTCTCTCTCTCTCTCTGGTTTGCATTGGGGGGGACAGAATGGAACCAGGCAAGAGTGAAGAGTTTCTACACTTTAGGAAGTGTAGGGTCTGCGGTATGGCTCCCGGAAGTGCCCAGAATTCCAGCCATCCACCACAACCTGAGGGCGAGGTTCCGGGCTCCTGGCATGGCTGACAGGACTCCGGAGACCCTGCAAAGTGCTCTCACGATGCTTCGGCTCCGTGATCTGTCCCCCTACTCTGCCCACACCCCCAATCCATCAACACCAGGCCTCTGATTCTGCTGGGAAGGGCCATTGGACTGGGTCCTAGTCGTTCTTGTCCACAGAAACTGCTCTAATTTACCATCGTTTCTCATCCAAAATATGGACTCCAGCCACACCTGGCCTTTCCCTCAGGCTTGCTTCGTTCGAATAGAATCTCCCCTCCTCAGCCAGGCCTGCCTCCTCAAAACAAAAGTGAACCTGAGCATCTGCTGCTTAAAACCTTTTGGTGCCACCCTCAGCGTCCTCAAGATAAAGTCAACTTCCTTCATATGACTTCCAGAGCCACCCGTGAGCTGAGGCTGCCCAGCTTTCTGGGGTGATGTCTGAGCTCTCTTTCTCAGCCTTCGGTGCTCGAAAAACATAGCATCTGAGAGAGAATAGATGCAAATAACCGATTTCATGAGTTAAATACGTGTACAGCAAACGTTTGTGTAACTTAGAGTTTCCACGAGCCTGAGGTAGGTAGGTGATGTTAGAATATAGTCAAACACCAGTTGGAAAGAGGGGCCTGGCAAGTCCCTTTCACTCCATGAATTGGCTCCTCATGTGTGTGATGTGAAGGGCTTGGCCAAGGTGATCTCGAGTCCACAGCACTCAGAGCTCCTTGACTGCATTCATTTGCGTGTACGTGTTTTGGACGTGTGTGCCACCGAGCGGAACACTGTGTCAAGTGTGGGCAAATCCATACTTATACAGTAACTCCTCTTTTTTGGAGCTGAGATCCACAGTTGGTTCATGGGTGTGAATTATCAACGAGCCTTATTCATTAATGTGTTCGTGAGTCTGTTACCTTGTGGACCGATCGAGCCTCCAGTGCTCACGGTCAAAGACAGACTGTGATGAGGTAATGGTGATAAAGCCAGTCCCCACAGGCCACATGTCAGAGTTACAGTAACGCAAGTATCAGGGCTCTCCGGATTCCAGCCTTTTACCCAGCCCTCAGGAAGAGGGTGAGCGCTCTCTTCGACCTCTGTGTTTGAGAGTGATATCTTAAATCCTTTAACTTTAAAGATGAGGAGACCAGTAACGTTCGTCATAAGTTCAAGTTGAAGACATACCTGCACAGCTAAATATGTGCAGGAGATTGTTAAGAGTTCATGTGCGTGTCCCCTAAGGTCATCAGTTCTACCAAAACACCGTGCCAACGGGACCCGGTCTTCAGAAATCTGGACAATCTGATTACCGATTTTTACAGTCCTGCAAGATTGGATACATTGTCTCCATGTTACAGATCACAGATTCAGAGAATCCAAGTAATTTGCCAAAAATGCTGGGCAATTTTTCTGATTCCAAAGCATTCGGTCCTCCCTCAGCCAGTCCAGACGCAGGGTCATGAGCCTCACCTCCTTTGATCTTTGCATCTTAGACACACTCTTCTGTCCGGGCTGTTATTCGTCCTGACCTTAACAGTCCCGGGAGGCAATGGGGAAAGCCGTCAACCAGAACTTCAGTCATGATACATCTCAAAAAGATTTCTCCTTAAATAAAGGGACTGTCTTCCAAGCTGCCAAACTGAAACACACCAATGTTTAAAATTGTCACCTTCTTTCTTGCTCACACAAACTCCGAACTCCAGAATCCTGGATTAGAAAAATCCAAAGGAAGACTGAACCATGCATGTCTGTGGGTCCACAGGGAAGAATGATCACGAAACTCTGCACTTGTACTGCGGGTCCCTTTTGCCATCCACCTCACTCACCGACCGCAACCTGCAGAAGGAGGGGGCTGCAGGGACCGTAACCCACGGGCGGCTCGTGAAAAGACCACTTGGTGGATGGACGCTGGACTTCAGCCACAGAGTGATGACGTGCCACCTTGTGACATTGTAATAAGAATGTGTAAGACTTTACATCTGTCGCCTGCAAACCTTGAGGCTGTGGTGTGGGGGAGGGGCGATAATGGGAAGGTAGTTATTGAAGACTCGGCAAGAATGTGAGAGAGGAGGAGAAACACCAGTGGGAGAAGGGGGGGGGAGTTCCTTACCGAGACCAAACGTTCCTGACCGTCCCTGCGCTGAAGGGAACAAGGGGCTGAGATGCGTCTTGTGTCAGAGGCCACCCCGGGCCCTGCCTGGCTCTCAGAACAGGGCTTCTGGCCTCCATGCCCCTCTTAGGTTCCTCAGCATCTTGTGTCCAAAAACAAAACCTACCTGCTGAGAGTGGTTACCTTAAGCTAACTTGGGACATTGTAGTGGCAACAAGGAGTTAGCACACTAACTGGGAGCCTGACGCGGAAGGACAGGAGCCTGTGGGCACAGAGCCCGGCTCCTTGAAGCACGTTTGTCTGGGAAGCTGCTACGTGGGAGCTCGAAGGTCGCTCTTAACAGGGCGCAGCCAGGTCAGGACCCCTGGCGGCTTTTCAAGCAGCAAACAGAGGAGAGATGTGTTTTTTCACAACTGTTGTGCCTACTGAAAGAGAGGGCCAGAGGGGGCTTGTCCGACCAGTAGTGACACCATGCTGTGTTGTGACAGGCTGTAACACAAGAAGTAAACAAATGACATGCAGTCCCTCATGGGACAGTGATGTCATAGACACCTCTGAAAGAGGGACACGGGAGTCTGTCGGGGAGGCAGCCAAGGCAGGGCCATCTGGTTGGAGAAGAAGTAATAGGTTTGTCATTTTCTGCACAGTGTGCTTTTGTATTTCCATTTGTATTTACTTCCAAGTTCTTTATAGAGCCAGGCCACTTGGCTCTTGATGTTTTCGTACATGGTTTGACATCGTAGAGCAGTGTTCTGCTTTGGTTTTTTGTTTTTTTATTGTGTGACCTCATTATCTTTATTCTGAACGTCTGTACCTCTTCTCTTCCCCAGTCGTCATTAAGCTTTGAATTGCATATGGATTATTTTTCATTCAGAGATTATCTCCCGTAGCAAATTTCCCATGAACATTTCTAATCCCTCACGTTTTCTATTCCTGTCGCCACTGCTGCTGTGATTAATGCTATTACTGGTAATAATGCTGAGCGCCTGCTCTGTGCCCAGCTCTGTATTGATACTTTCTATACCCAACTTGTTATTATCAGGACCTGCAAGGTGAGCATTATTATATTACTTTACAGGTCTGAAAGCAAAGAGTAGGAGAAGATAAGTAATTTGCCTAATGCCAAACAGCTTTGAAGTGGTGGAGCTAGAATCCTACAAGACATCCTGCGATGGGAGAGAAAAATACCCAAAGCAAAGCGACTCCTGGGGACGGGCTTCAGATTCACACCGTCTCTCTCTCTCTTTCTCAAACATAAATAAGACATTAAACACTTTTAATGTGCTGTACAGGTTAGAAATCATCTTTGGCTGATTTTAACTACCCTCCCCTGTGGATCCATATTCTACACATCGCCAAAAAGGATTAGCCAAAATTGAAATCGGCCCATGTTTTCTTCATTTGTTTAAAATCCTCCCTAGCTCCCTTGGCTCTTTCCACGCTGTCCAATACGGCAGCCACTAACCACGTACAACTTCCGAGCAGCTGAAACGGGCAGTCCAAAGTTAGGTGCATAGTAACTGCAAACCACACAGTAGACATCAAAGACCTACTGGAGAAGTGAGAGTGTAGAGGGACTCATTGATAACTTACACATGGTATGTAGGATGGAAGGGCGTCATTTTGGATATATTTGCTAACATGAATTATTGTTAAAATTGACTCCATCAAGCAATACAATAAAAGTAAACAAATTGGAGCACATCAAACTGAAAAGCTTCTGCATAGCAAATGAAGTAATTAACAGAATGAGAAAGCAATCTGTAAAACGGGAGAAAACACCTGCAAACCAGCCATTTGATAAAAAGTTAATCTCCAAAATGTATAAGGGACTTCTATAACTCGATAGTAAAATAGCTAATAGTTCATTTTCTTTTATTTTTTTAAATCCAATTTTTACCTTTCCTCTGCAGTTTTATTTTTATTTATTTTTGTAAAGTTTTTAAAACATTTGTGTTTATTTTTGAGAGAGAGAGAGCAAGGGAGGGTCAGAGAGAGAGGGGGAGACACAGAATCTGAAGCAGGCTCCAGGCTCTGAGCTGTCAGCACAGAGCTGGAAGAGGGGCTTGAGCCCATGAACTGTGAGATCCTGACCTGAGTTGAAGCTGGTCGCTTAACTGACTGAGCCACCCAGGTACCCCAATAAATCATTTTAAAATGAATAAGTAGAATTGATATCTTTCCAAGGAAGACATAAAAATGGCCCACAAATGTCTATGAACATGTTCACTGTCATTAATTATCAGGGAAATAAAAATTAAAATCCCAGTGAAATATCACCTGTTGATGTGTGTGTGTGTGTGTGTGTGTGTGTGTGTGTGTGTGTGTGTGTATGAGATGAGACCAGGGCACCCCAGTGGCTCAGTTGGCTAAGCGTTTGACTCTGGATTTTGGCTCAGGTCATGATCTCACAATTTGGGAGTTCCCCTTCCCCACCCATCCACACAAATGCATGCGCGCTCTCTCTCTTTTTCTCTGAAATAAATAAATATATTTTTTTAAGTGTTAGGGAAGAAATGGAAAATTTGGAACCCTTGCACAGTGTTGCTGGGAATGCAAAATTGTGCAACCACTATGAAAATAACATGGGGTTTCCTCGAAAACTTAAAAAATAGAACTACCATATGATCCAACAATCTCACTTTTGAGTATCTATCTAAAAGAATTGAAATAAGGGTCTCAAAAAAATGAACAAATATACAATGAACATTACAGCATTATCCATAATAACAAAGATGTGGAAACAACTTACATGCCCACCGATAGAGTTATAGATACAGAATATGTGGGGAAACATGCAATGAAATCTTAATCAGCCTTACAAATGAAGGAAATCCTGCCATGTACAATATGGATGATGGCTGAGAACATTATGTGAGGTGAAATAAGGCAGTGCTTATAGCATAATTCCACTTAAATAAAGTATTTAAAATAGACTCATAGAATCCAAGAAAGGAATGCTTGTTGCAATGGGCTGGGGGTCAGGGAAAATAACGAGCTATTTTTTATGTTTATTTATTTATTTTGAGGGAGAGAGGGGTGGGAGAATGGGCAGGAGAGGGGCAGAGAAATAGAAGAAGAGAGAGAATTCCAAGCAGGCTCATTACTGTCAGCACAGAACCTGATGTGAGGCTTGAATTCACAAACCACGAGATCATGACCTGAGGCAAAATCAAGAGTCAGACATTTAATCAACTGAGTCATCCAGGAGCCCCTAAAATAAGGACTTAATGGCCAAGGAGCATAACAGTTCAGGCAAATAAGTTGAATCTGTTGTAGAGAGCTGCATGATATCTATGTCAATAGTAATGTATAGCACACTTAGAAATTTTGTTAACAGGGTAAATCCAAGTTAAATGCTTTTACCACAATTTAAAAAAATCAAATAAAATTCAAAACAATTGATTCCACTTATTTCTATTTAATTATTTTAATGTGGCTACTAGAAATTAGAATTACTGTACAACATTATGGCTCCCATCTGTGTCTCACTTTGTATTTCTAGTCAATAGTGTTGATCTCATAGCTTTGCCCCGTGTTTTCTCTCATCTGGAATCTTATACTTTTTCCCCCCAAGACCACCTTCACTTGGTGAATTCCTACTTGTCTTTTAAAGTTTACTTGGATTTGTTATTCTCCAAATTCCTTCCCATGTCCCAACTTCTCCAATGGGTCAGATGTCTTTAATATTTGAAAATAAAGAAAAGTGGTCTTGTCTTATGCTTTTGTTGTTGTTGTTGTTGTTGTTGTTGTTGTTTTGGTTTTGTTTTCCCAGAACCTAAACACGGGGTTATGTAGGAATAGACGTTAGTTGAAATACAAACAAACGAATGAATGAATGAATGAATGAATGTAATGCATAATTTCTGCTTCTACTTATGGTAACACCAGTTTCCTGCTAAGGCCATCATTCCCTCTGCTCTTGTCCTCTGAATACTGACTGAAGCCAGCTCTATTCTGGACTCTGGGGGTGACCGTGTCCAAGTCAGCTGGCCATTCTGCTCTTCTATCATGCCGACAAAGTCATATGACTTGACTGGAGCCAGCTCTGGGTCTCACCACATCCCTGAGCTCCTAAAACCAAGCCTTTGTTCACACTGGATATTGATGAGAGGGGAGAGAGGACCAGCACCTCTCCAGCTGCCTTGGGAGTGCCTACTCGGAACAGGAAACACACAAGTGGAAAGGGGAAAGCAATCTATCCTGGAGACATTGAGCTCAGGATAAGCCATTCCTAAAGCTAGATTATACCTACACTGGATAGTTACACTTTCTTCGCCACAACAATTATTCCAAATGGTTTAGAAAATGGTACAGGGAGATGGGTATTGCAAGAGAAAGACTGGCTGAGCTGAACTATACGTGGAAAGGAAGGGAACTCCTTGGTCTTCTGGCTCAAGTTATTACACAGTGGCAAAGCAATCGCTCAAATTGCTTCTGTTATATTTTGAGACTAGGATCATGTGCCTTCTGGAAACTTCTCCAAGTTAGTAGACTTGACAGGAATTTCTGCACCTATTGCAGATTTAATGAAAATAAACCTAACATGAAACTGGCAAAACCAGGCTCTATTGGTGTATTTCAGTGGAGGGACAGGAAACTAGACTTCTCTCCATGGGAAAAGTTAGACCCTGCTAAGGCAGATGTGAGAAGATCCCTGCTGGACGGTAAGACTGGACCAGGGAAAAGCCCAACCTTACAGACACTCTCAGCCACATTATATTCTCTCTTCTTCAGAAAAGAATTATTTCCTAGGGCTCCTGGGTGGCTCAGTTGGTTCAATGTCCAACTTCAGCTAAGGTCATGCTCTCACAGTTCGTGAGTTCAAGCCTTGCGTCGGGCTCTATGCTGACCGCTCAGAGGCTGGAACATGCTTCAGATTCTGTGTCTCCCTCTCTTGTTGCCCCTTCCACACTCATGCTCTGTTTCTCTCTCTCAAAAAAAATTAAAAGAATTTAAAAAAATAATTATTTCCTTTTAAAGAGCCATTCTCTGAATGCAGAATGAAGGCAAAGATCATGTTGGTGGCGTTTCTCCTAAGCAAATCATGGGTGAAACCCTCTGAGATAAAGGGAAAGATGGAAACTCTAAGAATGAGGGGATAGCCCTGGGCAGAACATATGGTCTATAAACCATATTCAACATCACCTTATCTCCTATCTCACTCTGACCCCTGCTTTGGCATGAACTGTGGAATTTGGTGAATCAGGGTGAATAAAAATACCTGTAAGGGTTTTAAAAAATTGCATCACTGGAACAATTCCTAGGGTGACCCCCAAATAGTCTGGGATTGCTCACCTCTAAGATGTTCCATAGACCTCGAATCCTGTGTAGAAATAAAGTATGATGTTGAAGACGAACAGTCTCAGAGAGAACATTCCCCCAAAGCCATCTCCAGCAGTGCCCTGCAGGACGACAGACAAGGCAGTTTTCCCAGAGACCACAATCCAAACACCCAGACTAAGTAAGAATCTACATGCGACGCCTGGGTGGCTCTGGCAGCTAAGTGCCTGATTCTTGACTTCGGCTCAGGTCATGATCTGTGAGTCTGTGAGTGTGAGCCCTGTATCGGGTTCAGCCGGATCAGTGCAGAGCCTGCTTGGGATTCTCTCTCTCCCTGTCTCTTTGCTTCTCCCACACTCACTCTCTGTCTCTCTCTCAAAATAAGTTAAAGCAAAATAAATTTTATAAAAAGACCCTACACTCCAGCCATGGAGTCCTCACCACTCCTCTTGGTGGGATGTGAGTGAAATGTGCTAGGGAACGGGGACCACTGACCATTGCTTCCATTCTCCAAAGAAAGGTCCTCCCCACCACTCCCCATTCTGAGTCTGGTCTCTCTATTTGTGTATATTGAGTGCATTAGGAATTGTTTAATTTATCATTTAGCTATTGACCCTGAAACCACAAGGAGGTACGTTAAGACTGATCAAAGAATTGCCTGTCAACCAAAGATCCCTAGTCTTGACCTAGAACTGAGGGAGTGGACATTTTTGTAGATGTGTGTGCATGGGAAGGAGCAGCTGCAGAGAGGGGCTGGTTACAATCGATGGCGTGGTTTTGTCTCACAGGCTCCATCCATTCCCCTTCAAATAGCCATGTCCCAAAGCCTGGAGGAAATGACTCCTCTCCAGTGTCCAATCAACGGAAATGTAAACTTACAAAGACAGAGGATTTGGTCTATGCAGCCTAAGAAGCTCATTTCAGTTTCCCAACCAAGTGAAGTTCAGACAGAAACAAAAGATCCAAATTAAGTCTATCAGGGCATGCGGAACTCAATTCTAGAATTTTATTTGTATTCCACGGAAAATGAACTCATATTCTTTCTGGAGCCTATGGAGTTTGGACATGAAAGAATTGTGTTAGCCTCAAGCAGGCAGACTCTGCAGCAGCAGAGCTGAGCTCTAAGGAGAATCTTACTCTGTGGATACTGTTGAGATGGGCAAATCTCTCTCCCCAGGACACTTTTTTGTTTGTTCTTAAGCCCAGTTGAGTTGGATTTCCTATTGACAGCAACGGGGACCATCTACTCCAACTGATGACAATAGTCTTGACAAAATGAGAGATGTATACTAACCACTGAAAAGACTATGAAACACTTTGGGTGCTTCTCATAATGCTTGACTTATAGTACAAGACACTGATGAATACTTCTAAAACAAGGATTTGAAAGAACTGGGCCAGAATATATTACAGAAGAATAGAAAGACGGGAGTATTATTTTATTTTCAATAGTTGTGTGACATAAAGTTAAACAAATCTGGCATGAGTTCTTTTTGGGGCTTTTATTTATTATCTTTAAATTCAAAGCATATCTTTAGACAGGAATCTGACATTTGTGCTATTGTGAGAGTTTCCAGCTTCTTGGAGGGCTGGTGAAAGAATTTAAAGATACATGAGTGTGTATGAACACACACTCACATGCACACACATGCACACAAAAGCTTGCCAAGAAGTATAATTTCTATATTTGAAAGTGTCATCTCAAGAATTTTTCTCAGTGAGAATGTGCCTTTGGAAATTCTCTTACAGACACTGACCCAAATCAAAGTGCATATTGATAGCACATGCAAAACTCAACCTACGGCAACTTAAAGTCAACCTAACCCCTTTTTGACGTTGCTTGATTTCACTAGATTTAACCATTCTTTCCTAAGTTGAACTATGTTTATTTGCTTAATAATATTAAAAATATTATAATAATATTACTAGAACTTCTTATTATGAACTTGGCTTGCCAAAATTTCTTGTCTAGAGGGATATCTATGTAAGTTTTCAGCCTTAAAAGTTTCAACTTGGGGAGCCTGGGTGGCTCAGTTGGTTAAGCATCAGTCTTGGTCTCAGGTCGTGTTCTCATGGTTTCTGAGTTCAAGCCCCGCATTGGGCTCTGTGCTGACAGCTCAGAGCCTGGAGCCTGCTTTGGATTTTGTGTACCCCACCCCCCGCTTCCCCGTCAGTGCTCTTCCCCACTCATGTCCTCTCTCTCTCTCTCTCTCAAAATAAAATAAACATTAAAAATTTCTTAAGATTCAGCTGAATGTCTGCTCCTTAGACAAATGTGCTTTATTAGTCTTTTTTAATAACGAGGAAACACAACCAAGCATATATGCTCAGAATATGCTCAAAAAATAAATGGACTGTTGCATGTTAAGAGTTAGGCTTTGTTCACATTTCCAAAGAGATATAACTTGGGCTTTCCAAAATTTTTGTTTTTCTCTTTTGTAGTTTGGTTAGGTTTCAGGCATGAAGAAAGCATTTATATAGATCTTGAAATTCTAGTCTGTAAATCGTCATGAAAGAAGACTGTATACTGGACTATCAGCAGGATTATCAGTTGGGAAGTATCCAATGTCGTGTCCACTCAGCATCTCCCATGAACTAACAGAACTTTTGATGAGACTTCCCGTGGCAATGTCAGCAGAAGCGGCTGTGTGAACAGGGGGAAACTGGCTTCGTGAGGAAACGGAGTTATAACCCGTGTGAAGAAGATGACGCAGACCATCTGCCTTTCCCTTCCTTGCTTTTGTAGTCAGAGTATGCCACACTCCTTCCCCCACGCTTGAGCAAAGTGTATAAAAAATTCTACTGAGTACTGCATATTTAATTAATTTATTTTATTTGAGAGAGAGAGCACGCGCGAGCAGGAGAGAAGGGCAGAGGGAGAGAGAGAATACGAATCCTAAGCAGGCTGCAAGCTGAGCACAGAGCCTGACGTGGAACTCGATCCCAAGACCCTGCGATCTGGACCCTGCCTGAAATGAAGAGGAGGCTCAACAGACCAACTACCCCAGGACTGCCAGGGCTGCCTATTTGAGATCATCATTTCATCCTGAAGTGTTTTTGGTATTAAAATTGATCAAACCCTGGGTGAAAAGTCTCAATCTCTACCAGCTTCTGTCATTTACTTTACAAAACGAAGAGGACCCCCTTTTTATTTTTATTTTTATTTTTTTTTTTTGCAGCTGGAGAGGACACAGATGCGAGCCTGCGAGAGATTCTCACTGTCCAGTCGTTCGGCAGCTTGGGAGCTTTGAGGCCAATGGTCCGTTGTGTGTTTGCGAACTTAGGTTGAAAAACGGAAACAGTACTATGTTATTTTCCATTCTCAAGCTTCCCCCACTTAGCTATACAGCAGTGGAATGTTTATAAGGAAGAATTGCAAATACACATTTAATTTATTTTTGTGTTTTACTATTGTACATCAGTAGAAATTGCTAATATTGCCGCTTTTGTCATCATTGATGTTTTGATTAAAATATTTGTTGTTCCCAACATAATTTGGTTTCCAAATTCCATAATGCATATATTCAACTTTATTCTTCTGTTATCTCATAAATTCAAAAGCCTGAGGAGGAGAACTGCTGATGTTATCTACAGCAGGGAGGAGGCTTCTGTGAGCAGTAACGCCTCCCTGAGTCAAGTAACATCAACAGTAGTCTCCACTACAAACTCTGATGTACTCGCCCCATCTCAACTTGTTTTTCTAGGTTTTTCCAATACAAACTCAATGGGCAATGAATATTGTGAAAATCTTACATAGAATTATTTTGTAATGTGTAACTCAAGGTCTCTCATCACTTGAGTCCTTCCATGAGATACACTGTATCTATATCTAATAAGTATATAAATAGAGTAACAAACTAAATGTTCCAGTTAAAAGCAAGAAACATGAAGTAGAATTACATGGCAATGAGAAAGAATGAAATCTGGCCATTTGTAGCAAAGTGGATGGACCTCGAGGGTGTCATGCTAAGTGAAATAAGTCAGGCAGAGAAGGACAGATACCATATGTTTGCACTCATAGGTCTAACAGGAGAAACCTAACGGAGGACCATAGGAAGGGGAAGAGGGAAAGAGAGTTGGGGAGAGGGAGGGAAGCAAAACCTGAGAGACTATTGAATACTGGAAAAGAACTGAGGGTTGAAGGGGAAGAGGGAGGGGAGAAAAGAGGTGGTAGTGATGGAGGAGGGCACTTGTGGGGAAGAGCACTGGGTGTTGTATGGAAACCAATTTGACAATAAACTATTAAAAAAGAGAGAGAAATGGACTGACTACAAAATTCCCAGTATATATAACCCCTGAGGAACACACCTAAAACAAGAGGTATATCCTAAACACAAGGTTAAAATGACAGGAAAGATAAAAAGGTATAGCAAGGAAATATCAAAAGAAACCTAGGTGACTGTGTTATCATTAACAAAATTGATGTTAAGGTAGGCATTACTAGAGATAAAGAGGTAGTAATGAAGGGTGCAAATCCTCAAAGATTCAATTTCCTGGGAGGATACAGCAGTTTATGGATTTCATACAATTTTATAGCCTCAAAATGTGAAAACCCAAGAGCTGACACAACTGTAAGAGAGAATACAGGGGGGCCCACGATCACTGAGGGGGGTTCTGCAGTGCCCCCTCAGTCATAAAAGGACAGGCAGATTAAAAAAAAGTATTAATGGTACAGATTTAAACAAAGAGATTAACAAATCAAACCTCATGGAGAGGAAAGGGGAGGAAAAATAAGAGAGAAAGAGAAAAACAAAGGAAGAAAAAGCAACCGATTCCATTGCGGAATGCGTGTTTTGTAAGCAGATTTGACATATTTTTCCAAAAGTGAACATATTTTAGTCCAAAAAGCAACTCTCAACACCTTTCAAGAGGTGCAAGTTACACAGAGTGTGTTTTCTGACAACAGGGCTATAAAGTTGGAAATAAGAAAAGAAAACCAAAAAAGATGGCACAAAATACTCAGATGACTGGAAATTGAGAAATATATTTCCAGGTAATACATCGATCAAAGCAGACAGTATAATGGAAATAAAATATTTTGAACTGAGCTACAACAAAAATACTGTCTATCCAAATTTGTGGGATATCACTAACATAGTACCTAAACAATGTTTTATTATATATATACATATATATATGAATACATATGACACTCTTATTATGTTTATATTATTGACCCCAATATCTATCTGAAAAACTTAAGAGAAAAAGAGATTGACAAAATAAACTCAAAGAGATAAGAAACTAGAGGAGAAGAAAAAGAAATTAAAGCCAGAGCAGAAGTTATTAAAGTAGAAAACCAATACTGAGGGGATTCACAAATACAAATGATGATTCTTCAAAATAACGGAACCCGGGGGCCTCCGTTGAGATCACACAAGGAAAGAAGAGTGAGGGCCAGAAGGACTAATTTTAGGGATAAAAACGATCAGTCTCTGGGGACCAACAGTTATCAAAAAGGTAATAAAATGATATTATGGACATCCTTAAGCCAATATAATAGACAATTGAAATGGACAAAGAATCCTTGAAAAATAGCGTTCACCCAAACTGCCCTTTCCGCAGAGTAGATGTGAGTAGTCGTATTTAAAAAACATCAAATTTCTAAAACCTTTTCCCCCAAGAAAACCTTAGATACAGATGAGGTCACCTCTAAGTGTTCCCCAAATATTTAAGTAAGATATTATTCTAATTGTGCAGAATTTCGTTCAGAACTCATTTTATGATGAGTTCATCTGTTGAAGAAGATAAAAGAGAGAAAATTACAGGTCATCTCTCTAGTGAATAGGGAGATAAAAAATTTTAAGCAAAATATTATCTGGCTAGTGACCTCACTGAGTTTATACCAAAATGCAAGATTGGTTTATTATTAGAAAACCAGTCAATGAAAAGCACCCACGTGGCTCAGTTGGTTAAGCACCTGACTCTTTTGGTTTCTGCTCAGGTCATGATCTTGCAGTTGCAAGAATTGGAGCCCTGCATCAGGCTCTGCACTGACAATGTGGAACCTGCTTGGGATTCTCTCTCCCTCTCTCCCTGCCCCTCCCCCACTCACTCTGTCTCTCTCTCTCTCTCAAAATAAATAAACTTAAAAAAAAAAGCAATCAATGTATTTCAACTCACAACCTTAAAAGAGAACTGTAATATAGTTATTTTGATAGATTCGCATCAGCATTCAATGAAATTAAAAATGCATTAACGGGGTACCTGGATGGCTCAGTTGGTTGAGTGTCTGGCTTTGGCTCAGGTCATGATCTCATGGCTCATGAGTTCGAGCCCCATGTCAGGGTGTGTGCTGACAGCTCAGAGCCTGGAGCCTGCCTCAGATTCTGTGTCTCCCTCTCGCTCTGCTCCTCCCCTGCTCATGTTCTCTCCCCTTCTTTCTCTCTAAAAAAAATAAAACAACAAAATAAACCAACCCCCCCCCCAAAAAAAAACATTTAAAAAAAGCTGAAAGAATTCATTTGTTTACCAAACTAATGTTGGAAGTAAAATCAATTTTAAAAATACTGCATTTTTCTATACCAGTAACAAATAAATTTAAGAAAAAGTGCTATCTATGTACAAGAAAATCCCCTAGTCTGTAAGATGAGAGGTAATTGTAATAATAACAACAACAAAGTACAAGATCTATTGGGAAAAATATAACCTTTTATTAATGATATTAAAGGACACTAATGGAGAGATACATCATGTTCCTGCACTGGAAAACTTAGTATAATGTTATAAAGATGTTAATTCTTCCAAAGTTGAAATACATGTATTCAGTGCAATCCCCCCCAAAAATCTAAAAGGACTAAAAAAACCTTACGGAGGTTTGATAATATGATTCTAAACCAATTATGAATCTTCACATAACTGTAAGAGTCTTGACACTCTTTAAGAAGAAGAATCTGGGAGATCTTGATATGTCTGCTGTCCAAGGTTTTTATAAAGGTACAGAAACAAATACAGTGGGGCATCTGGCCTGAGGCAGCCCAATGAGCAAGAAGGGACAACTCAGGGATGGACCCTTGGGCATCTGATAAAGACATATGACAAGGGTCACTTCACTAATCAGCTGGATGTGACAGTCATTTCAATATACAGAACCCAGTCCATAGGGTATTTGTGCAGAATGCAACATGAATTTGACTTTCTATCTCAAATACCATTTTGCTCTAGATAGATTATTAGCTTAAATGTAAAGGGAAGAACAAAATTAACAAAATAGGAAAATCAAGTGAGATATAAAGTAAAATAAAATTTGAAATGTAAGTATAGGACAATTTCATTACCTTAGACAGACTAAATTCATTTTAAAAAGACATAAAACCAGAAAGGTTTATAAAAGACTGATAAATGAGACTGAGGTAAAAGTGAGCACTTTCATTTATTGGGGGCATTAAAGAGAGCACAGCATAAAGCCAGCCACTGATGGGGGGGATTACATCTGTGACTCATTGATCTGCAGCAGACTCATAGCTAATGAGCTCTCACAATTTATTATTATTATTATTATTATTATTATTATTATTATTACTATCACTAAAAAACAAACCACACATGAAAATGAGAATTGTTATTTTTTAATCTTTTTTATTAATAGTTTATTACCAAATTGTTTTCCATATAACACCCAGTGCTCTTCCCCACAAGTGCCCTCCTCCTTGCCCATCACCTCCCTTCCCCTTCCATCCTACCTCTTCAGCCCTCAGTTTGTTCTTAGCATTCAAAGGTCTCTCATGATTTGCCTCCCTCCCTCTCCCCAACTTTTTTCCCACCCTTTCCCACCCATGGTCTCCTGTTAGGTTTTTCTTTAGTTAGACCTATAAGTGACAACATATGATATCTGTCCTTCTCTGGCTGACTTTCTTCACTTAGCATAATTCTCTCTAGGTCCATCTGCTTTGCTACAAATGGCCAGATTTCATTCTTTCTCATTGCCATGTAGTATCCCATTGTATATATAAACCACATCTTCTTGATCCATTTGTCAGGTGATAAACATTTAGGCTCTTTCCATGATTTGGCTATTGTTGAAAGTGCCGCTATGAACATTGGGGTACATGTGCTCCTATGCATCAGCAGTTCTGTCTCTCTTGGGTAAATCCCTAGCAGTGCTATTGCTGGGTCATAGGGGAGTTCTATGGATAGTTTCTTGAGGAATCATCACACTGTTTTCCAGAGTGGCTGTACCAGTTTACATTCCCACCAACAGTGCAGGAGGGTGCCCGTCTCTCCACACCCTCTCCAGCATCTCTAGTCTCTTGATTTGTTCATTTTAGCCACTCTGACCGGTGTGAGGTGGTATATCAGTGTGGTTTTGATTTGTATTTCCCTGATGATGAGTGATGCTGAGCATCGTTTCATGTGTCTGTTGTCCATCTGGATGTCCTCTTTGGAGAAGTGTCTCTTCAAGTCTTCTGCCCATTTCTTCACTGGACTATTCGTTGTTTGGGTATGAAGTTTGGTGAGTTCCTTATAGATTTTGGATACTAGCCCTTTATCCAATATGCCATTTGTCACTCTCTTTTCCCATTCTGTTGGTTGCCTACTAGTTTTTTTTTTTTTTTGACTGTTTCCTTTGCCTTGCTGAAGGTTTTTATCTTGATGAGGTCCCAGTAGTTCATTTTTGTCCTTGATTCCCTTGCCTTTGGGGATGTGTCAAGTAGGAAATTGCTGCAATTGAGATCAAAGAAGCTATTTCCTGCTTTCTCCTCTAGGGTTTTGATGGTTTCCTGTCTCACTTTCAGGTTTTTCATCCATTTTCAGTTTGAAATTTTAAGTTTATTCATTTTGAGAGAGACAGAGACAGCACGAGCCAGGGAGAGGTAGAGAGAGAGGGACAGAGAGAATCTCAAGAAGGCCCCACACTGTCAGCCCAGAGCTGACACATATTGTACTCAGGAAACCATGAGATCGTGACCTGAGCCAAAAGCAAGAGTCAGAGTCTTAACGGACTGAGCCACCCAGGCATCATCATCATCACTGTCATCGTCATCGTCATCATCATCATCGTCGTCATCGTCATCATCATCATTAAAAGACAAGCAAAACACAGAAAAGTGAGCAAAAGACATAAACAGGTCCCTCACAGAAGGGCAGACACATGTCCAAAGAACATATGGAAAGGCGTTCAATGTTAATAGAGAAAACGCAAATTGAAATCACAATGAGATAATACGTCCCCACAGCCCTGAAAGTATCAGACAGATGACAAAACTCAGTGCTGGCGAGTACGTAGAACAACGGGCATCACGCTCCATGCCTGGCAGAATGGCTCCGTTGTCTCACAGATGGAAAGCACACACACGTGAGCCAGCCGTTCCGTTTCTGATACTATATGTAGGAGGCAGAAATAGATGTATAGCAATGTTCACTGTAGCAGCGTTCACAAACAGCTTACAAGTGCAACGAACCCAGATAACCGTCATCATTGGAATGGGCAAATACCTCGTGAAATATTCAGTTAGAATAGTACACAGGAGTGCAAAGACTCCATCGCTTGCAACATGAACTAATTAAAAAAAAAGCTATTGTTGAGTAAAAGAGGTGAGGAGCAAAATAAGATGTGCAGTACATCTGATTTACATAAAGTTCAAAAATATGCAAAATAGGAACCTGACATTTCAGGACACACAGGTGGGTCATAAGAAAATAAACAAAGACAGGAAGGAGTTACTGCATGAGTCAGGGCAGTGGCTGAATCGCTGGGAAGAGTTAGAGCCTGAAGTGAGGTTGGGGGTTGGGGGTTGAGGGAATCCCGGAGGTCTTGGCAATGCCCTAATTTCTGCTGTGACAAGGTTACATGGGTGTTCACAGTGATTTGTTAAACTATGTTTTTACACGTTATGGATTTTCCTGAATGTGTTTTATCTTACAATAAAAAGTTTACAAAGTACATGATACAAACTTTAAAAAAAATATTTATTTATGTTGAGAGAGTGAGAGAGAGAGCACACATGCCCACACATGGGGGAGAGAGGCAGAGAGGGGAGGATACAGAGAGAATCCCAAGCAGGCTCCATGTTGGGAGCCTGACACGGGGCTCAATCTCCCAACAACGAGATGATAATCTGAGCAAAAATCAACAGTGGGATGCTTAACCATCTGAGCCACCCGGGTGCCCCAGTGATACCAACTTTTTCAAAAGTCTGAATTTTAGGGCCACCTGAGTGTCTCCATCAGTTAAACGTCTGACACTTCATTTTACCTCAGCTTATGATCCCAACGTTGGCCGTGGGATCACGCCCCAGCATGGGGGCAGCTTGAAATTCTTTCCCCTCTCTCCCTCTGCTCCTCCTCCACTGGCTCCTGCACTCTTGCTCTCTCTCTCAAAACAAAAACAAAAACAAAAATAAAGAAACAAAAAACCCCAAAACCAGTATGTTTCACATAGGAATTCTTACTGATCCTGGTACTTAAGAGAGGAAGTATGAAACCTGATCTATGCTTCATGACTTTAAAATGCCAATTCTTGCTGCTCACAGGCAGTGTGTTGCTACTACTATCTGTATTTAAGGCTCTGTCTAGAAGGTGGAGATAGAAAGCAATGAGAGGATATTCATAGCATTGAGCTGTTAAATCCTTATTCCTTGTAAATCTGAGGTGATTCACTTTGCATTTGTCAGACATCAAGTAAAATTAATAAACCTGAATTTTCACCATGTTCACGTGAATGTCTAAAGATTAGTTGTCATTGTGCTTCACGTGGAAATAACACACTTAACATCATTCTGATGTTTAAACACCTTGTTTTAAGCTCTGCTAAGGTTCTTTGAATGTGGGTACAGATCTGGATGAGGTAGGAAGTGCATCAGCATAAGACAGACTTTCTAGAAGTTTATTCCTGAACAGGCACCCTTCCTTTGCAACGCTTTACCACTGACTAAGAGAGAGCATTTTTGAAACACTCAGTTTCGGTTTTATTTTGAAACAAGAGGTTTATTTCCCAATGGAAACGGAAGGATGTGTTCCTCTAGGTCATGGAGGAATGGACCTAAGAGCACAGGACATTTACACTTTGCAGTGTCTTCTGTTTACATTCCTCTGGGCGTGGGGGTGTGGTACACTCCACTGACTTACGAAGTCTGCCAATTTTCCTTAACTTCCAAGGGCCTGGCCAGCTGCAAAATGGAGCTAGATTGCTTGGTTTTGTCGTTTTCCACAGCGTAGAAATAAATGCTATTAAATTAATGGGGGGATGCTTATACTTTTAATATAGTATGCATGAGACTTTATGCTTTTTGAGATTATCAATCATTTAGTTGGTGCAAGGAGAAAAACATAAAAAGGAAAGAAGAAAAGCTTGCCTTTAGTGTAGAGTTATTGGCCATAATGATCGGCATCTAATCTTGTGATAAGAATGGAAAACATTTAAATTCAGAAAGCTGCGAAAACTGCAGTTTTTCTACTAAGAAAATTGTGTTCAGAACGTAAGTGAAAGTAATTATAAGTTTACTCAATAAGGGGCATCTGATTTGACTAAAGAGCTCTGTATTTTGGTAGAAACATCTTAATTGGTTGCGGAGGAGGGGGAGCTCCCCGCCAATAATAAGAGGCACCTGGACTGTGGCTCCCTTGGCTCTAAGCTCCTTCCAGTGTCGGAGCAAGAATATTCACCTCCAGGGCGTGTGTCCTGTGGATTCTGCCTACTTCAGGATGGACACTATCAACAATACACATCCCCTGTTCGATTTCATCTGCTTAGTTATTTTGGCCGACGGGGCTGGTGCCCGAGCAGCTCCTTCCTAACCTGCCCCGGTTCATTACCCAGTGAACCCATGCCGACCTTCTAACTAAGGAGAGATGTACGATAATCCGCAAGTGTGTAAAAGCTCGGCCAACCTGACTTGAAAATATCTTGAAACGATTATTCTGAAAGGGTTTTATGCCTCAGGCCTGACGCCCAAGCCGGCGGAACGTGAACGAGACAGGCCGGCTCTCGTTTGGCGGTGAGGCGCGGCGGCCTGCGCTCCGGACCTCACGTCAGAAAACCTGGTTTGATCCCCTACTCTGCAGCTGACTGGCTGTTCGGCCCTAAGGAAACCACGTTTCTGTAAATCTGAGAGAATTCAGATGGAATTACTGTGAGGGTTGAGCGAGAAGGTGGATCTCAACTTCTAATGGAAGGAGGCCTCTGTTCTTCAACAGGTTGAGGAAGGAGCTCACTGGGCCCCCACGTCCCCGTGGGGAATCAGGGCCACATTTCTCAGACTTTGGTCACTAACCTTTTTTTTAATGTCTGTTTATTTTATTTTTATTTTTGAAAGAGAGAGAGAGATTGCGAGAGGGAGAGAGGGTCAATGAGAGAGGGAGACAGAAAATCTCTATGTGTGCTGTCAGCACAGAGCCCAGTGAGGGGCTCAAACCCACGAACCAAACCATGAGATCATGGCCTGGGCCAAAATCAAGAGTAGAGCACCCGATCGCCTGAGCCACCTAGAAGCCCTGGTCACTAACCGTTTGTTAAAAGTTGGTGATGTCCAGTTTTGGGTGTGTCTCTTACAGACAGTGGGCGATTAGAGAGTAGGAATGGGGATTGGTTCAACGGTGGAGATTTTACATTTTACCTATTAGTAAATGCATTTCAAGCTTGGTTTTTTTTTGTTTTTGTTTGTGTTTTTTTGTTTTGTTTTAGTGTTGACACGGTAGTGTTGACATCTACTCTGGTGTTTGTGTCTGATTTGTAAGAATATTGGTATGTTTTGGGGCGCCTGGGTGGCTCAGTCAGTTAAGCGTCCGGCTTCAGCTCAGGTCATGATCTCACGGTTCGTGGGTTCGAGCCCCGTGTCAGGCTCTTTGCTGACAGCTAGCTCAGAGCCTGGAGCCTGTTTTGGATTCTGTGTCTCCCTTTCTCTCTGACTCTCCCCTGCTTGTGCTGTCTCTCTCTGTCTCCTAAAAATAAATAAAAAACAGAAAAAAAGAATATCGGTATGTTTTAATTCTTATAATAACATTTCCCTGAGGTCAACTACATGCTTTGTGGGTTCCAGGACAAAATAAAGACGTGGGGCTATTGCTCTGAAAGCAGGAGGGAGACACATTTAAGGCACTGTGATATAAAGCTTTTTTCTTTTCACTTTGATTACAGTATGTTATTGCTTACAAAATGTAATAGATGTAGTAGGTATGAGTAGCTAAATTTATAAGTTCCATAAATGAATGTTTGTCATAAGCATATCCATATACTGTAGTAACTAATACTTCATTAATTTGAGAACCTGATCACAAGGTTTTTCTGGCTACTTTCCTACAAATTCATTTATTGAGCCATCAAAATTTATATTTTAGCAACTTCACTTTCAACTGATGACTCAAAGCAAAGTCAGTCTACTGAAACATCTTAAATAGTTAGTGATATTTAATTTTGAGAAGGATCTTTCTGCTAACGCAGCAATTACTGGGGATATGAAGAGTACTTTACAGCATGTGGCAAAACTGGGATAAATTTCTGGTAAATTATTTTCAAATAGAAATGTTAGTCCACATAAAGCTGATGATATCTCGTCAACAGTTTTCTTCTGTTACATATTTTTTAATCTTTCCATTTGTTTTTTTTAAAGTTTATTCATTTATTTTTGAGAGAGAGAGAAAGGTGCACTTGAACAAGTGGGGGAGAGAGAGGGGCAGAGAGAGAGAGAGGGAGAGAGAGAGAATCATAGGCAGGCTCCAAGCTGTCAGCACAGAGACTGACTCAGGGCTTGGTCTCATGAACTGTGAGATCATGATCCGCCTAAACCAAGAGTTGGAGGCTTAACCAACTGTGCCACCCAGGTGCATCTAATATTTCCATTTAATTTATACAAATTTGTTTCTTTGTGAATGCCAATTATTAGATATTAAGTCTGTGTTCTGTTTTCCATATGTACCTTCTTCTTTTTCTTTATTATTTTTAAGGAATTTTTAAAAAATTTATTTTAGAGAGAGAGGGAAAATGGGAAAGTGCAAACCATGGTAGGGGGAGAGAGGGAGAGAGAGAGATTGATTGATTGAGAGAGAGAGAGAGAGAAAGAATCACAACCGGCTCAGCACAGAGCCCGATGTGGGGCGCAATCCTAGGACTGTGAGACCATGATCTGAGCCAAAATCAAGAATCAAGTGCTTGACTGACTGACTGTGCCAACCACGCTTACCCATTCTTTTTCATTTTGTGAATGGATGACCTTTCTGTACTCTAAGACAGTTA
>NC_043703.1:161957463-161958464 GCF_006229205.1 Suricata suricatta
TACAAAAATAAAAACAACATAACCATCAAGAGAAAATGCTACCATTGTCTTCTAGTTATAAACTAATGCAATCAGCACAGAAGTACAGTAAAACCTTGGTTTGTGAGCGTAATTCGTTCTGGAAACCTGTTTGTAATCCAAAGCACTTGTATATCAAAGTGAAATTCCCATAAAAAATAATGGAAACTCAGGTGATTCATTCCACAACCTGAAAACATTCATATAAAAATGACTGCAATACTAAATAATAATGAAAACAAATACAACATATAAAGAAAACTGAACAAATTACCCCGCACTTACCTTCGAAAATTTTTACAGCTGGTATGAGGGAGACAAGGGTTATTGTGGAGACAAGGTGCATGATCACCAGTGGATGGTGACTGCAGCACAGTATTAATAAACTCTTGTCACCGACGGTATTTAACATAACTGACAGCAAGGCAGCAGAGGAAAGAGTCTATGTCCTTTTCTGATATAGAATCAATGAAAGTATTTCCCCTATGCTGACTCTTGTATGGAAAAGAAAAGGACTGTCCGTGGGTGTTTTGAAGTCACAAAAAAATACACTGGTGCCAGTTGTGGGCACCTTCCAAGGTTCTGAAAAATTACTGGTTTCTGCCCAACACCATGGCCTGAGACTGAGCGTCCCAGCACTGGAAGTGATCACCCACAATCCTGGAGAGAGAGAGACAGAGAGGAACCATTGTCTCAGTAGTGATCATGTGACATTCCACGTGACATCCTACTCCTATTACAAGACATCGCTCATTTATCAAGTTAAATTCTATTAGAAATACTCGCTTGTCTTGTGGCACACTCGCACAACAAGTTACTCTCAATCCGAGGTTTCACGGTGTATAGATTCACAACTGATGGGCTTCCTTCTATTCCGTCCTGCCCCTTCCACCTTTGCTCCTCCCACCTGCCCAGAGTTTGCTTCAAGAATTGTTGTAGATCTTGGCAGCACCCCTTTACCTTCTCACACTTTCTTCTCTTCC
>NC_043703.1:161958564-162127853 GCF_006229205.1 Suricata suricatta
AATTGTTGTAGATCTTGGCAGCACCCCTTTACCTTCTCACACTTTCTTCTCTTCCCGTTTTTGTATTGTATAAAATATCAAGTCCGTAATACCACGTGGAATATCCTCAGTGTGTTTTTATTTCCATAAAAGCTTAACTCAGAACAAAACTTTGTTTTCAGCAATTTAAAACTTTGTAACTGTTTTATGGTATTTCATAACAGAAACATTCCATTTTTGATAACCTTCTCTTTTAACAGCTTTCACTGTTTTACCACTTTTTGCCTTGACAATATATGGTATGTTAGGGGCGCCTGGGTGGCTCAGTCGGTTAAGCCTCCGACTTCGGCTCAGGTCCGATCTCATGTTCGTGGGTTCGAGCCCTGCATCAGTCTCTGTGCTGACAGCTAGCTCAGAGCCTGGAGCCTGCTTCTGGTCTGTGTCTTCTCTCTCTGACCCTTCCTCTCTCATGCTCTGTCTCTCTCTGTATCAAAAATAAATAAAACATTAAAAATTAAAAAAAATATATATGGTATGTTAAACATCCTTGTAAACGTGCTGTGGACATACTTGTAGGTATTTCTTTAGAATAAATAGGTGCTATAAAGAACAATTAGTTAAAAAAAGAAAACATTTATATTTTTAATCAGTGATCCAAAGTGGTCTCTTAAAAGGTGGAGACAAGTTAACTTCCCTAACAGCACTGACTTTCCTACAGTCTTCCCAATGCTGGTTATTGCCAAAGACGCTGATTTTTACAAGACGGTTGGCAAATAAATCGCATCTTATTATTTTTTAATTGGCATTTCCCTGACCATTGATGAGATTGAATATGCTTTTACATGTTTAAATTTTTCTTCTGTGAGTTTTCCTCTGTAAACTTCCTGTTCTTACTGTTTGCTCAATTATTCTGTGTTGGTGTTTGTATGTAGATGTCTTTAAACTCCTCAGATATTAAGTGCCATCTGTTCTATATGTTTTAAATATTATGTCTCAACCTGTCTTTTTTTTGAAGCTAATTAGGTCTATTTCTTTCTTTTTTAAAAAAGTTTATTTATTTAGGGGTGCCTATGTGGCTCAGTTTGTTATGTGTCTGACTTCAGTTCAGATCATGATCTCACAGTCTGTGAGTTTGAGACCAGTGTCAGGCTCTGTGCTGACAGCTCAGAGCCTGGAGCCTGTTTCAGATTCTGTGTCTCCCTCTTTCTCTGCCCACGAACCTGCTCATACTCTGTCTCTTTCTATCTCATATATAAATAAATATTTAAAAATTAGCATTTATTTATTTATTTTGAAAGAAAATGAGGGGAGAGGTGCATCATGAGAGAGAAAGAGAGAGAATCCCAAGCGGTTCCACGCTCAGTGTGGAGCCTGACTCCTGGCTTAATCTCAGGAACCATGAGATCATGGCCTGAGCTGAAATCAAGGATTGGACACTTAACTGACGGAGCCACCCAGGTGCCCCTCAATTTCATTTTTTATTGGTCAAGGATTTTGTTTATTGTTTCTCCCACCTCAGTAATTACAGCCCACCATTTTACAGGATAATGTTCAAGCCTTTATCTGATTCACATTCTAGATTAAAAAAAATTTTTAATGCTTATTTATTTTTGAGAGAAAGAAAGAGAGAGAGAGACAGAGAGAGCAGGGGAGGGGCAGAGAGAGAGGGAAACACAGAATCCAAAGCAGGCTCTAGGCTCTGAGCTGTCAGCACAGAGCCCAATGCAGAGCTTGAACTTGTGAACCACGAGATCATGATCTGAGCCAAAGTCAGTCACTTAACTGATCGAGCCACCCAGGTGCCCCTCACTTTCTAGATTTTAAGTGAAAACCCAACCTAAAATCTGTTCTCTTATTTCCTCAAAGAGCATATAAATATTATTTTAACATTAATTTATTTTTGAGAGACAGAGACGGTGTGATCAGGGGAGGGGCAGAGAGAGAGAGAGGGAGACAAAGAATCGGAAGCAGGCTCCAGGCTCTGAGCTGTCAGCACAGAGTCTGATGTGGGGCTCAAACCCATGAACCATGAGATCATGACCTGAGCCAAAGATGGACACTTAACTGACTGAGCTACGCAGGTGCCCCAAAGAGCAAATAAATATATCCCTCTTGTTTGTAAAAAGAGACTAGGATTTCTGGAAGCTCCTTGTTAGTAAATCTACTGCCCTGAGGAATCCCCTCCTCAGTCCTTCAGAGCAGGGCACACCCAGGACATGACATGCAGGTAATTTTGTCAAAACATATTCAATAAAGCCTTTCTAAAATCTAATCCTTGTGAGAAATGCATGCGGGGATTGAAACTTTTGTAAAATTTGTCCTCACCCTCACATAAGGAAATACCAGCAGATAGGAACCAGGTTATAATGGGGAAAATCACCAAACCGCTCAGAATCATTCAGTAGAAGCACATCAGACTCGGCCGGGAACAGGCTGCCCCACGGGTGGCAGTGACCCCAACACCCCAGGTTACACTAAGCAGGGTCATGCCCGAGCTTCTAGATGCATATTTTTAATCACAATTTATGTGTTTATACATTAGTTATTTAAGTCATTGAAAACTTCCTTTCTCCTATAAGCCTTTATATATATTCTACACGTAGTAATAAAATGGAATCACTTGAGAAATAGTTACAGAAAAAAACAAAAGCAAGCTGACCGCAGTCCCAGGACTCCGATGCCCCGGAAGTACACACCCGAAGAGGAACTCTTTCTTTTGCAGTGAGGTCTGAAAGAAGCTTCTGGAAGGCCCCCTCCTCAGGATCATAGGTACACAGTGACGCTGGACTGAGTAATTGATCTCTTACTCCAGTATTTAACCCACGAGTTTTCCTTAGGAAATGACACTGGTCCTTTAGGAGTGGGCAGCGGGCACAGATTGCTTAATTGGGACATCAAAATGTAAACAGTCATTTCTTCCGGAAGCGATTCACATGGGGTTCAGACACGACATCAGTGAGGATGTTCTCAAGATGGGTCACCTTGGAACCATGAAATCACTCATGAAGGCCGAAATGTGTCAAGAAATGTGGGAACAAGGAATGTGCATTTCCGGTGTGGTATGCGCCTGCTCTTCAAGGAAGAGATTCCCTGGGCGCCGGTGGGGGGGATGGGAGGGGTGGGGCTCAGTCGGTTAAGCGGATCCTGGGTTTGAGCCCCGCTTGCGGCTCTGTGCTGACAGCTCAGAGCCTGGAGCCTGCTTCAGTCTGTATCTCCCTCTCTCTCTGACCCTCCCTGCTCATGCTGCTCTCTCTGTCTCTCAAAAACAAATCAAAAACATTTTAAAAAATTGTTTAAAAAAGGAAGAGAATCCCTTGCTGGGGCCTGGGCTCTCAGGTAGGGCACGCCCTTGAGGCTGCCCCGCTGGGCAATGTGCCTCTTCCTCCCGCTTCCCGGTCTGCAATAGCCGTTTCTCGCAGGGATTCTGTGTGGGAAAATGAGACAATAAAGCTGAGATAATATGCTTTGAAAGGTGCTAGATTAGTACAAGGTATGGTTATTAATTTTGCAGGCTATTATTAATAACCCATAAAGAAAACTGAAGTTTAACTCCATGCCAATTCACTGGACCATGACCTGACAATAACTGTGTGTCAGGATAGAAAGAATGTTATTTCTGCACACGCTGGGTGGCTCAGTCGGGTGAGTGTCCGACTTCCGCTCAGGTCATGATCTCACAGTTTGTGGGCTGGAGCCCCACGTCCGGCTCTGTGCTGACAGCTCGGAGCCTGGAGCCTGTCTTCAGATTCGTGTCCCCCTCTCCTACTTGTGCTCTCTCTAGCTAAGAATAAAGACTAAAAAACAGTAAAAAAAAAAAAAAAAAAAAAAAAAACGCACCTTATTGCCATAATCCCTGTGTAATGAAATTGTTTGCAGGATACCTACCATATGCTTCCCAGATTTCAACAGGTAAAAAACCATTCTTACCAGATATTGGGTAGACCAAAGCTCTAAATTCACAGGTAAACTAGAGCCACCCAGATGCTGAATTCTAGGAGTATTCATGTTTTATGTTGCTACCAACATGTTTTCAGAAGCATAAAGGAGGGAAATACCTTATTGAGATTCAGTTCCTCTATCACAGCAAACTTCTCTGAAGGATGCAGTCATCTATAGTTCTGGGAGTAAGGCTCTCAGATTCCGATGGACCACAGAACGCACGCCGCGTGGACAAGACAGTGAGGTAGCCCACAAGCCAGGAAGTCCCTGCCGCTCTCTTTACCGCCGGTCACTAAGGCTTGAAGACTGTTGAAACTGGAAGGGAATTTAGAGGTCATTTGGTCGATAACCATCTTTTTTCAAGTTTTCAAACCCTTCAGGGATTTAGTTGGTGGAAAATATTTGCATAAGTGTTTTTTTGAAATGTGAGCATGTGGGAGGTGACTGCTACCCAGTGTGTGTGTGGGGGGGGGGGGTTGAGGACGATCACCGTCCCTGGTCACTGTCCCTCCATGGTTAGCAGAATGCACGGCTCTGCAGGGGACACTGGACCCCGCCACAATGACTAACAGTGTCCTGATGGCAGTGCCATCTCGTCCCTGCTGGGCCCGCGATCTCGAGACTTCTCCCATCCTGGCTCCAACCCAGTCCTGCCAGCCTGACCCCAGCTCTCCTGCCATCCTGCTCTCCAGCCAGAGCCCCCTTGTGATGCGTCATGCCCGAGGGCAGGTGCTCGCTGCCCCTCTGTGGGTCGTCCTTGCTCTTCTGTCTCAGATTCTTCTGCGTCCACTCGTCTGCCCACGGCTATGGTGTTTGCCCTGCTCCCTTCGTCAGTCCCCAGAGTGATTCTTGGCTCTTCTTCCTGCTCTACTGCCACAGCACGTGGTGCTCACCTCCATGGTAGGACTGATGCATGCTGACTTCTAATCCCTTGTTTACCTCTGGTATCCCAGATTCACTGTGGACCCTTCCACAACCCGGCATGGGATTTGAACCCCCATCGACACAGGATGTAGCTCAGGGGAGAACATGGAAGGCATATGTGGCCTTCAGTGGCCTCATCTTTCACATGGTTGTTATCCAGCAGGACGATGCTTGGTCTGAACAGACATTGTTAATATCCCTTCAATTCCAGCCACTGTCAATCCTTTCTAGGCAAGCCTTCCCTTTTCTTGTTGGCAACCTTCTCTCCTGCTCTCTGCCTGATTCTTGGAAACGCGGAAGATCCTGACTGTCCCATTCAGGCCTGTGCGGACTCTGGCTTCACTTTTGCTTTGGAGCACTGGTAGGAGGTGGGCCAGGGCAGACAACATCCTGTAGGAGTGTCCCGTGGCAACTTGCTCAGAACGGCGGTATGGAAAGACCCTACGGAGAGAGAAGGAGAAGAAAGCACGCATATACATACAGATGAGAAATCATGCAAGAGCCCTACTTTGTAAGCCTTTTCCATTGTGCAGTTGTGGAACTGTAAGAACTCACACATTTCAATCACTTTTCACTGACTCGCCAATATCCACTGGCTTCCAGTGTATTCCAGGAACTGTGATGGGCACCAAATATCCCAGGGTGATGCAAACACCATCCTCATCCTCACCAAAGGAGCAAGGCAGGAAAGAGGAACAGAGAATTCCACTAGAGTCTTACAGGAACCTGGTGGGGAGGAGATGTGGGTGAATTGGTGCCTAAAGTAGTAGAAAAGGTCATGTGCCTGTGGATTTCAGTGGAAGCCTCTGGCGTGTCATAATGAAAAGAATTTTATTTGCAAGAGGCTCAGAATTTAGATGCGGATCCTACAGTGTCCATGGACGAGAAGTTGCATGTTTCAGGGAAGGAGACAAGGTTAGGGTTTTCTGGGGAAAGCTATTTACCTAACCCAATATTTAACTTTGCTTTGTGAACCCAGAGATCACATCTTGTCAAGAGTTCACACTATTCCAGATGTTGCCTATGACTTCTTCTTCAAATATTGCCCCCCAAATGTCAGCCACTGACAAGGAATTCTGCAAAGGAAAGGAAGATACTTCTAGTGCAATCCATTTGTGGGCCTGTGTTTGCAAGCAAAGCCCTGGAAACACTGGCTGGAGGTGAGCCGGAGGCCAGCAAGGAAGAAGTGGGAGCATTGAGGCAATGGGTGGAAGAATAGAAAAGTATATTTACATGATACAGTCGATGTTACATTAACCAGAAATCCTCTTTGTTTGGCCTACAACTTGTATGCCTATGGAATTAATAAGCAAACAGTCTAATATTACATGTTTGTCTTATAGTGAACCAATTAGATTTGTGAAAAAAATCAAAGTGGATTAAATCTGACATTACACATGTCCCTTCATGGTTGTGTTCGTTGACTGCTGTTTTTGATGTGTTGATCTCAAAAATGTCTACCTATGACTTCCATGTTAGGTGAAAAATGTTTGAAGACATTGAATTCTTTCATTTCAAGAAGAGAAGATGGGGTTTTCCTTAATCCTTAAATATGAAAAGGATAGTGGAATATGAGATATTTTGCTTTGGGGTGCCTGGGTGCCTCAGTCGGTTGAGTGGCCAACTTCAGCTCAGGTCATGATCTCATAGTTTGTGGTTAGAGCTTCATTTGGGCTCGCTGCTGTCGGTGCGGAGCCTACTTTGGATCCTCTGTGTCCCTCTCTTTCTGCCCCTCCTCTGCTAATGCTCTCTTTATTAAAAATAAATAAAATTTAAAAAAAAAGATCTATTAGTTTTATTTTGTCTGCTGCCAAGAGGGAGAAGTTGGGCTGATTGACAGAAGGTTTGGGAGACAAATCCAGCTTAGTATAAAGACAATCATGGATTCCTTTACAAAACAATAAGTTATTCCACACTAGACGTGTTCATATGCAAAACTCAAGGGCCAGTTTGGGAGGGTTCTGAATAAAAGGCTCAAATAACTGAGATGTGACACACACAGATGACCTTTTAGAGTCCATCCCTGACCCAAAGTTCTATGAGCCAAATATTCTTAGTGGTTTTGACACTGGAGATTAAGTTATCTTCAGAATGATTCCAAATGTAAATTTTATTGTATGGTAATTATTTGAAAGTATGGAATAGATCTTTTTTTCTTATTGCTCACTTCTTTCCTATCACAAGTTCCAGATGCTCACAGATCTAATTGATTCTCGTTGGATAGATATTGATTAACAATTTCAATAGAGTCCCATATTAGGTCTGGTAAGATTATCACATATATGCATGTATACGTTTTGGGGGGGATTTAAAAAATTCAATGAAAAAATCAGAGTTACCATGGATGATCATCTTCATGGACGCCCATCACAATTTTTTCAGATGTCAGGTAAGTGTATTCTGTGTACCTGCGAAGGTACATCAGCCCAGGGTTTATCACGGCCGCTGGTCTGTGGATGGTGACACGGTGACAAGTGTTCTCACCCCTCACAGCACCACCAGCCCCCACAAGGCACAGAGCATTCGGAATGTCACACAAAAAATGAAAGGTCAGGGACGGCTCACACCTGTGTTCAATTGTAACTGGGAAGAAACAGGGATAGATATGAATCAAAACCAGTTCTCAGACTGTTACACTTAACTTCGTACCAAATTACCATAGAATTAATAAAAGACAGATGTGATTAGAAATGCGCTTCCCAGGAAGAAAGGAAAAGTAACCAAGTTCTTAGATTTGTCAACCATGTATAGATTACGCATATACGCACATAGAAATTGTGCACATATGTGTACACAAAAAGATACATATTTTATGTTAATTTGATTACAACACGTTTTCTGTAATTGCTGTTTAAAGTGACTTGTCATCAAAAGTTTTTTAAAAAAATCATATTATTAAAGTTTACTTCACAGAAAGCAGATAGATAGGTTCCAGTTTATCACCTGTATAAAAAATATAAGATCTACATTATACAGGTTTTCATAACAAACCATGTCCAATTATAATCTATGTTATTTTTCCCCAAAGTTCGTAAAGTTGATGAATGAAGGGAAAGGCATCAGAATATGAAGGGATTACAAATGAAAGTCAATTTGCAGAGAAAACGGATCGGAAGGCCTGAGTCACGTGTAGATCACTGGCCAGGCAAGCACTCCACATGCACTCGCCCCTCCTGCAGCTGCTCTGTGCCCCGTGCATGCCCAACCCAGATGACCAGAATCCCCTCCGGTACCTTCATGGAGAGAAGTGTATCCGACCGTCTCAAAATGTCCTTAGAGGTTTGATACGTTATTATCCGCAGATATTTATCATGTGCTCATTTCAGAATCATTGCAGACCTGGAATGATTGATTGACTAATATCAAGTTGTACCTTGTTGGAAATGAAAATTAGCGGCAGCATATTTTCAGGTTGCAAATTTAGATTCTTTTAATGAAGATTTTCAGACACAGTGGACATAAGATGCTCATATTATAATACCTTCACTGTCTCTGATTCTATAAACAGAAAACGTGATTGCCATTGATTTTCTTTAAAGAATACTAGAAGACACTGCAATGTTAGTTATATGGAAACTCACGTTATAGGTGCTTAAGCTTTTATTCTAAATAAAAAATGGGTGGATTATTTGTTATTGTCATTCTTATGAGCGTGTTTAGCATGAGGAGTTTTTAGTAATAGTTGGCCATATGTTGTGAATCAGGATATTTTAGTGCTGATCAATACAGATTTGAATATTTACATCAACAAAAGCCTAACTCCTCAAATTATAAAGTTTTAAAGGACCATAAAGGTTCTCAAGTCTAAATCAGACTCCCATCTCCTTTGTAGGGACTCCGCTCTAGCGGCGGTAACACAGGCTCAGGATTTGCTCCTGGTAACCTGCTTCGCTACCCATCAAATCAGAAATGTTATTCTGTCTTGAGAGCCAGTGTGTTTCTACAATAGGAGTCCATTTGACCACATGCTGGTGTTCTCCATAAAGTCACTTGTATTTAAATCAGAGACACAAACCTCTTTCTTTAGTTTCTCGCCCCTCCCCCTCTGCCTGCTGGCGGTATATTTTCCTTAGCATTCGTAATGTTAATTGGAGTTACATGTGTGCATTTGGATCTGAATATACTTCCAGATGTGACTTTTGTAAGCAAGCTCTTTCAGACAGAAACCCCTTCATATTTCAAATGAAACTGCACCACACAAAGTACCTTCATTTACAAAAGAAAAGAAAAGAAAAAATTCCAAAGGACGCAGCCATTAGTATGATTAAACAGAACATAAAAAATATAAAATTACATCTATATTCTGAATTAGGTCATCTGATTTTAATTCTTGCCTTTTTTTCATTTTCTACTTTAAAATTTGCAAAGGTCCTAGGATGTGATGTTAAAAAAATAAATCTCTGTTACTCACTTAAAAAAAAAATCATCTGATCTCATTTGGCTTTGTAGAAAATCGAAGTTTTGTAGAAATCCTATAAGGTAAATGATGTATTTAAAATCATGTCAGCTGCTCAAACATTAGTTTTATTTGTGCCCTTATCTAACATTTTAGTTATTTTTAATGATGGCATATGTGATACAAAGGAAAATAACTTTCTTTTGCTCACACCCCGGAGGCTAGCTGCAGAAGAAAGCAGGACTGAGACGGGCTGAGAGCTCAGTGTAAAAAAGAAACGCAGAAGCAATTAAACCTCACTTCCTGCGAGGTCCACGCGAAAGCACAGCACTGTTTCCATGGTCATGTGGCGCGTCTGCTTTCATTTGGCAGGAATTCTCTTATCCTGTAAGTCAGTGAATCCTAAGTTTCTTCAACAGAATTAAATAAAAGCTGAACCTCAGAGACAAAGGGCAGGCCAGTCTTTCAAAAAGCACTCCTCCCTGTGTTATGTGGTTAAACTATACATATTTACATTTTTGTCTTCTCGATTTTCTGCAAAACCATAATTAATAATATCAAGAGCAGAGCATCTCATACTTAAAGCCCAGAGAAGCAATGCCGGGGAGAAAGGCTGGTTAGACTCAATCAAAGAATCTGGGGGACGGGGGGCCGATGGGGGGGATTCTTCAATGAGGCCTGCTGTGCCCCTCCAAGAACACCCTGAGCTCAATTTTCGGCCATTTGTGTGGGGCTCATTTATCACTCTGTGCCTGGTTCTACTTCACCGGCAAAGCCAGACACCAAAACAAGTAATTACCATAATTATTTTGGTCAGGGATGAAACCCTTTGGCAGAGTACATATTTTATGTAGCGTTGGTTTTTTCTTCGCCGTGCACATTTGAGTAAGATTTCTCTTAGGAACATTTACAAGCACCACAAGGAATGCAGGGTGGGGCGGACTGATAATTTAACATGTTCTCATGTCCTTGTGACTCGTTTTCATTTTTTTTGTCACCACCTTAGTTTTCGTGTCCTACTCTGGGAGATACAACAAATAACATGCATAATTTAATTTTCAGCATTTTAAAGCAAGGAAGTAGATTGAGTTTCCCTCAGAGCATTTTATTAAGGAAATATCCTTCCAGCTAAGAAAAACCCGATATGAACTACAGAAATGAACAAACATGCGCGCAGTGGTATATTTTATTATGTGGGGCTTATTTTGATCCATCCGTCACACTGAGACCAAAAATTCTTCAGGTCCATATTTCACTGCAAATCCTGGTGGGGGAGGTTCAGTCTAAATCTCCAATGTTTAATGAGGTGTCTGTTTCGTTCTTCCTCGCTGAAATACTCGAAAAACCAAAGTGGTTAAACTTAATAATTTTATTAGACCGTAATAGTTATTTTATTAACATTTTTCTCCAAGGATTTTTCCGCCTGATTATGAGTACTTTGCAATTCCAGACAGTATGATGGATGCTACTTTTCTATGACAAGAATTTTAACAGCCCGTCTTCAGCGCTCAATGCACACCCAATTATGCGTCTGAGCTAGTAACCTTGAATTTATGTTGCCATGGCGACAAACTGGTCATGCATTATGGATTATCATTGAAATTCTACACCCTACCTAGCATAATGAGAGTTGGGGACTTAATCAAATCAGCCATTCTGTGTGACACAAAGTGAGGGACCGGCCCTTATTGTCCCAGCCGAGGAAGGGAGCAGGCCTGATGAGGAGTCAGCTGCAGCAAGCCGGCCTGATAGATGGCCCTTATATACATTTGTGAACGTATAGACAGATGGCCCTCAATGCCTGGAATTGCCAGCCCAGGCGGCAGCTGCTCGGATAACCTCTGCCGCCTCACCTTGTTGTCACGGAGCATTGAGCAGGGACTGAGCGAGTGTGTGGATACATTGACAATCTGACTGAATTTACACTGCATGGCATCTTCCTTTCATCATAAGCCGGCTGGCCTAGAATGAATGCGGAGTGAGGGCAGAGGAGGCAGGTGGGGGGCGGGGGGCTTGCGGGGGAGGGGAGGGTGGCCAAGAGCGCACTTTGGAAAAGCAGCCCCTGGCGTTGGAATATCTCCTATTTCCATTTTACACGAAGAAAGACAGTCAGCAATCGTGGGGTGATCTTTCCCGTCGAGAGATCTGGTTGGCTGCTTTTCCGAGGCCCAGAAATTCTAGACAGAACCCAGCCATCCTCAGAGAGAGTTCGAGCTGCCTTTTCTATCCCATAGGTAATCAGTGTCTTTGTTATCCTTTTGCCTGTTACAGAGACAAAATACCAGCTACATCAGGTCAAAGGAGCAGGTTGAATGTCAGGGCAGCTCTGACCAGAGAGAGAACGTCACTGGCCTGGCTCCCTTCTCTCTCTTCACAGAACACGGTGAGTCTGAATTAGCAGTTCCTGCTCTGGTGTAGTTTTCACAACAATGGGCTTGTTCAGTGATCTTTTCTTTTCTTTTTTTTAGAAATGATTGCACTGATGTGATGGTTTAGAGAGGCATGTGGCCCAACAGAATACCAAGCTTCTTAAGTCTCAGGGTCCATGAGAAAGTTTCTCAACCGAAGGATGAGGACTTATAATTGTATTTTCATCACACACTCCCCGCCCCTCTCAGGCCACCGTGTCCCAAGATCGCTGATAAGGTTGACTTATGAGTAGCCCTGGAAACACTATGCATTTACTGGAGTATTGCCCATTGACAAACATCCTACCCATTTCTTTCTTTCATCTGAAATGTTCTTTTTGCTTGACTTTGTTATTCCTTTTATTATGTTCCCTTACCTTCCCAATCTCAACACCTAAAACTGCCTGAGCCATTGGATTTGGAAGACTTATTTATGTGCGCACAGAGGAAAGCCTTTTTTAAATATTTCATAAGACTCTGGGTGTCTCGCCCGATCCGGCAGACCTCCATGACTGCGGGACAAGCAAAATTGTCTGTCAATGAGCATGCTTTGACCCAACAGATTATAACGACTCCAAAAAAGCCATTACCCTTCCTCATGTTAATGTTTAGCAGACTATGAAGTACTTTAGTAAGGTCTGGGAGACAGGGGTGTCTCCAAAGCCAGCACTATCCATATCTGTGGCCAAGAAGGAGGTTGCTTGTTAGAAGTCTTGAAATTGGGTCAATATTACACATTTAAAAGCTTCCTGGGATCTATTATTGATATTTGGGGAATATAGATGCATAGAAAAATGTTAACAATAAGCAGATACCCTTTTGTTATTTTCCAAGTGCTGTTCTAAGCTATCCATAAATAGATAAAAGACTTAAAATATAAATTTGTATGTAAGAATATGGAAATTGTCCTTAGAAGGCTGACATTATGTTAAAGCTAAAGCATGACAGTGTCGTAAGAAAATGAAACACCTGAATGAAAAATGCAGGCACGGTCATCTGCAGCCACCTTAAATCTACTGCTATGCGTCTGTTTTATAGGAATATCTTGTATTAGGGTGCGGGAGCTGTTTGTTCCAAACAGATGAAATGCAACATCCACTTAATTCTCTATCTTTGTCTCGTGCATAAGCAGTGGCTGTAATATATTATCATCACAACTGTTTTCCTTGATTTCTCACTTTTTTCTATGAAATGGCACTTAATGAGTAATTTTATTTATTCCTTAAGAGTGTCACCCGTACGTGTGCTGAGACCATCCATCCACAGAGTACTGCAACTCTAAATATGTATTCTGAATTTTTGACCAAATGGAGAAAACCATGGATTTTTTCCATTAATTCTTTAAAACTATTTATGTAAAAACATGCTCCAGAGAGATGTATCTTTTACTTAAAACGTCATAATTAAAAGCAACATTATTTTCTTTAAAAATGATTGTGACAGCTTAGCTAAGAAAATTTTTTTAAATAGAAATGTTTCTCATATTTAGTGAAAAGTTATCTTATTTTCAAAGCCTTTTTTGGAAGTTTCCAAAAATATATGAAGTCCCTAAAAATAATAAATTAAATATACAATTACTTTTATGAGGATGAATTTAATTTTTTTAAATGTTTATTTTTGAGAAAGAGAGACAGAGACAGACTATGAGAGGCAGAGGGGCAGAGAGAGAGGGAGACACAGAATCTGAAGTAGGCTTTAGGCTCTGAGCTGTCAGCACAGAGCTCCCGATGTGGGACTCGAACTCACAAACAGCAAGATCATGACCTGAGCTGAAGTTGGACACTTAACCGACTGAGCCACCCAGACGCCCCTGTGAGGATGAATTTCTGGCAGAGCACTGATTCATTGACCAGGTCTTACATAGCACCCCGACACTTAAAATAAAAAACATCTTGTCAATTGCTGAGGTTTAACCACAGAAGTCTGACAGTCCGTTAACTTCAAAGAGCCTCTTCACTAACCTAATACTGCCTTATGAGGCCACATTTTTCAACCAATTCCACTGAAAAGTCGAATAAGAATTATCTAAATTTTCTTTAGTTTATTTAAAATAATTTTCAAATGAGTTATTATTAGGAAGCATTTGTCATAAACAACCTGCCGATAAATATATACACAAATACATATTTATATATATTAACATACTTGTCAAATTCTTTTTTTGTGTGTGATTTCACCATCTCATACATTTAGGCTTCCTTGACCCTCTCTGCTGTTAAATAGATTAACAGAAGCTAAGGGTGTGTTATAGTAAGCTTATGCTTTGTTTATTTATATTTATTAAACATACACTAAAAGTATGAAAGTTATAAGGTGCCTAGGTAGCTCAGTCGGTTGAGCGTAAGATTCTAGCTTTTGGCTCAAGTCATGATCTTGCTGTTAGGGGGTTGAGCCCTGAATCAGGCTCTGGGCTGACTGCACAGAGCCTGCTTGGGATTCTCTCTCTTTCCCTCTCTCTCTGCCCCTCCCCTGCTTGCACACACACACACACACACACACACATACGCACTCTCTCTCAAAATAAATAAACACTGAAAGAAAAGGTATGCAAGTTGGAAATATCACTGCAAAAAGAGAAAGACTCCTTGAGAGAGAATGTAGAAAAGATGTTCTCCTGTCCCCGGGGGAGGTAGGGTTTGGGAGGGGTGCAGGGGACCATGAAAGTCATGTCCTGTGATCTGAGAGTAAAAGTGGGGAGCAGAAACCCTCTCTGGTGCCAGCACTGGGTGACTCTCCAAGCATGTTCTCCAAAGTGACCCACACTGGGAGAGACGCCCAACACCCCGCCACTGGTCCCACCTGGTCCACACATCAGAAAACTGACCACATGCCACACGTGATGGTTGCATATGCGTTGTCAGAGTTCACACCGTTGTCACGTGCCTTTCCTTCTATGCCTGGCCTCTGTCTTGCTTGCATTACTTATCCGTGCAGTTTTTGGGACGGTTGCCTCTGTCCCAGAGTTACTATATTCTCGTTCTGTTGTAAGCCAGGCAATGTGGTTTCAGAATCCTGTGAGTTTTGGGATGATTTTGTACTGGTTCTTTGTGAAAAATGTGATTGAACACCACTGGCCTATATGAACACCACTGCAGGCTTGAGCAATGGCTGCCTTACTGGAAATGAAGGTCAGCCCAAACATCCAAGGCCCACAGGCTACTCCCTCCTTTAGGGTTCCCAAAGGGTCACACGCAGCCTGAAGCCTGGAGGAAGCTGTTTCTGCCATGGTGTGGCCTCTTCGAAGAGAAGTCAACGCCCTTCCAGAACCACCAGGAAGGGGATGAGGCTGCCCACGCTCCACCTGCAAAAGTCAGACCTGCCTTGCTTTGCACACTTCCTTGTCTGCCTCTTGCTGTGTCACAGCCTCTTCCGACCAAGCACCCCAGTCCCCTGCAGTCACTGATGGAAACCTGAGCGTTTTATAGAGACACCTCCACCTGGGGCCCCTGGGGGACTCAGTCAGTTAGGCGTCTGACTTTGGCTCATGCCATGATCTCACATCTCGTGAGTTTGAGCCCCACGTTGGGCTCTGTGCTGACAGCTCAGAGCCTGGAGCCTGCTTCAGATTCTGTGTCTCCATCTCTCTCTCTCTCTCTCAAAAAATATAAATAAGCATTAAAACATAAATAAATAGATAAATACATAAAAATGACCCCCTCCACCTGGCATACCTGCACACACCTGAGAGCTAAGGCCACACGGAAGGCTGTGAAGTGGGAACCCAGGCAAGGCTCACAGGAGCTTTACCTTACCTATTGCTTTCTTTTTTTAAATTTATATATATATTTATATATTAACTTATTTTTGAGAGAGAGCATGAGCAGAGAAGGAGCAGAGAGTGAGAATGACACAGAATCTGAAGCAGGCTCACTGCTGTCAGCATAGAGCTCAATACGGGGCTCAAACTCATGAACTACAAGACCATGACTTGAGCCAAAGCTGAATGCTTAACCAATTGAGCCACCCAGGGGCCTTCTCTATTGCTTTCTTCTTCCATGGAAATGCCTCCTTTTGGCCAGTAGAGACAACACAGGTGATTCTGGTCACTTAGGGACCCAGGGGCAGCAGGACGTCATGAAGAGGCCAAGTTCCTTAGGAAGGGAAGGCCAGCCTGCCCTACATTCCCTGAGCTCCTATTGTGATGTTAGGGGTCCTTACACTGAGGAGCAAAATGTAAAAACTCCTGGATTTAGCAGAAAGTTCATGGGGTAGGAAGTCAGAGGACATCCAAAGGAGAGTTGTGCCACCACAACTGGTGGGACCCTGTGGGACCTCAGACAGGTGTCTCTGAATATCCACCTGCTTCTCTACTGCCTGGGGAAAATAATGACCCTGGTGTTGTATCCTTTCCAAACGACAGAAATCCCACAGTTCCAAGGACACATGTAGAGCATGGACCAACGGATGAGATGGTCATGCAATGCGGCCCAGTTCTGGGAATCTGCTTAGGAAAAATGAAGTGACGTTAACATTGGAGAGATTGGAGATCTTCTCTGGGAGGTTTTAGAAATATAAAATAAATAATAAGAGCTATTTGTGAACTATAACAGACATTTATGAAATACAATTTCCACTGATTATCTGCCTTGCACACCAACGGAAATACCTGAAAGTTGTATGAAAAATATATTTGGAAATTTTCTTAAGTCACTGTTGTGTGTCAGAGTAGAGATTAAGCCATAAAATATGTTTTCATTCACTTATTTATGAATCTCATTTGGTCCATATCAATCAACCTGATGGAAAAATTATTATGAAATTGACAAAATGCAGCCTGTAAAGTGAATTGAAATAGGAAAGTAATGTTTTGGGGCACATTTTCTTTTCCTTCCCCCTAATGTCCTTTCCAGGTCCTGGCCCTCCTGACGGTTTGCAGTGTGCCTCCGTCCCTTGTTTCTGAATTTAACTCTGGGAGTTTCCATTCTTCAAACCTCCTAAGACATGCTGGTGCTTAGAAACATAGATTTTTTTTCATCTTATAATTTTAATTCTAATGACAGCCAGATGTTCACAACCGTAAGAACTGCATAAGAGACATTGTTGGGTTTCTAACAAGTTTCTGCAACGATGACACGATTTTCTCTACTGCGGGGGTAGTGGGTCATGACAAGATGAAACTAGACACAAGGAGAGGAACAGACAACGAGCTGAGGCCGGGATAACTTCTATCTCACAAATAAATGTTTATGGTTAAATCAATACTTTATCTTAAACTTTAAAAAAAGAACTACTATTTACCATAGTACATTCCTCGCATTCATTAAACATGGGCAATGTGTCAAGAACGCATTGATTATCTCCTTCCAATCCTATAAATCTACTTTAATTTATAAATGAAGTCAGAGAAGAAAAGTCTGTGTGTCCAACTTTCTCTCTGCCTAGTAGATTTGAATCTGCTGAGAACACAGGTGAGCATCCGTGGAGAAGGAGCTTTCCAGGTAACCAGAGAGGCACAACTCTGTCCAGCTAGCCCTCCCTGCTAGAACTTGATGGAAAAGACCAGACCATCTGGAAGGCTGACTCTGCTCCCCAGTTATGCTCCTTGCAATTACAGAGCTGCCACAGGACCAGCGTCCTTCTCCTGTCCTTGCTACAGTAGGATTGAATGAATAGCTATTAGTTATGAAGTGAAAGAAAGTTGTGTGATTTTCCTCAGCCATGGCCAGTCAGCCTTGGGCCATCTACAACACACTTTACCCAACTGGACTTTTAACAATAAGACTCTTTATAAAAAGGGTGGCCATATGTGGTCTTTTCCCCCAGATAGCCCTGGTTTATTTCTGTTGACCTGCTGTGACTACGAATAGTACACCCTTTCACCCTCCAAGGATGTTGAACCAGATAATAAATATTGTAGTCAACTTACTCATAAACACGGTTATGTATGGTGTGTGGTCTATATTACTGTCTTGAGTTGAGATACAAAATAGAGCAAATATGTAAATAGCTGTATCAGCAGCCATTATATTTAAATGATCACTTATTACCACCCAAACCATTCTACTATTCTTTCCAGGGCTCATAGCAACAGTACATGTCTCCTAACATTTTTCCAGGGAAGTAGAAACAGCCTTCTTTCTTCTACAACTTCAGCAATGACGAGTCTCCAGGGCCGCACGACTCTGAGCGCTGTTCTCCAGGGCTGGTCTCCACGCAGCAGCGGGTGGCTGGCTGCCGTGCCACCAGTGTTCAGCTGTCCTCTCACTGGGGCCTGACTTCTGCTTGTCTTTGTGTCTCTGAAATCTTGGCACTGGTGTGTTCCTCTCTCTCTCTTTCTCTCTCTCTCTCTCTCAGTCCTGGAGAAGAAATCTTGGTGCTATGAGCTCCAGCCCACAGGAAAAGAGAATGAATAAGGACAGCAGGCTCCAGGCTGCACAAATTTGAAGGAAACAGTATGTTTTTTTAAATACAGTTATACCCTAGTTTCTTTATAGGATGAAAATAATCCATTCTTCTTTAAATAAAGCCATGCCAGGTAATTATTGTGGGGGTACAGCCTAGCTTTATGGTAGCCCAATGTCATATAATTCATTCACTGTCAAATGTAATCTGAGTTTGTAAGAGATAAAGAAAGAGAGAGAGAGAGCAGGAATGATGGAGAGATAGAGGGACAGAGGGAGGAAAGAAGGAAGGAAGGAGGGAAGGAAGGAGGTAGGGAAGGAAAGAAGGAAGGAAGGAAGGATGGAGGAAATCTAGTTGTCGTTCCCTTTCTTCTGTCGACTAAATGCTTCATTTGGAAATGATAAACAACTACAATTTAAATTTTATTGTAAGCTAATTAAACAAAAGAATATTTGGGTTCTACGGCATACTTTTTATCCTTGATTCCCATTAAGCCATGCGTGATCATTATCATCGCAGCTCTGAGCAGAGCTGAGACCCTCTGATATGGTAGGTGTGCGCTTAGAGAAGAAAAACAGAAATGCCAGTCAGGAGATGCAAGGTGCGTGAACTTCAAGCAGACATCTGAAGCCCAGAGCAGGCCTGGGAGAAATGCTCACTAGTGACATACCCAGGAGGGGGGTATTAAGATGCAAAACAGCTGTAAATATGTGGGTTATGGTGAGCCCCTGTCCTGATCACTCAGCTGCCTCCTGATCTCAGAGCTGTTAGGACTTTGCCACTCAGGAAGTGGTGTGGGCAGCCTGATGCAGGTCAAGGAAGGCAGAATGGAGATGAAGCAAAACGTGAAGTGAAACCAGAAGGTGTTCAGGTGAACTTCCCTGTCGTGTATCAGAGATGTTAGGACAAGCGCCTACCTGGCTGGATGGCGGGGACCAGGCCGGTGAGCCCGGGTGCCACCAGGCAGGGGGGCAGCCGCGTTCTCCCACCAGGAGTTCGGGTCTCCTCTAAGGAAAGTGACGGGCTCCGGAGGAAAGCAGATAGATATTGCTATTGGAATTTTGCCAGATCACGAACCTTGAGATTAAAAAATTATTTCCAAGGATTTTATGCTTCAGATTCTTAATTTTAACATTTCCATCTTTAATCCATCTAAGATTGGTTTGAGTTACAGTCACGTTTTGATAGTGGTATCATGTTGGAGAGGCTGCCCCCGTGAATATTGTGGCGAACGGGGCCCTGAAGGCAAATGCAGTGTGGTGTTTGCAGAGGGAATGACTCTGGAAGGGACGAGCCAGCGCACATCCGTCCTCTCTTCTCTCAGGCGGTCCGCGGGGCTTACCGAAGGCGCCCATACAGGGAGCTCGGCCCACTTAATGTTTGTTTTCAGAAACAGCCAGGAGAGCCCCGTGACAAGATGGTGGGGGAGGAGCTTCCCTCCAGCTGAGTCCTAGGACCCCTGGATGTTGTAGTATCAAGGCCTATGACGTGCAACCGGCCAGCGAATTTCTCTCTGCTAAAGGCTTCCTGTCACGGTCCCTGAGGGGATTGAGGCAGCATGGTCAGTCAGTGTGGCCAGAAAGGAGGTCTCTGCACCAGATGACTTTAAATTCTTGTAAAAATGCAGATTCCTGGACCGTCGGATCTGTCCAATTAAAATCAAGGGGGCTGACTTCACTCATTAACCGGATAGTGCTCCTCTTTAAGAGGTGATGAAAGAGTTTGGGGGGAGTATGATAATTATTCATGCCATCCCGGGGACTTAAAAATGTTTCTAATCTTTATTTATTTTTGAGAGAGAGAGAGAGAGAGAGACAGAGACAGAGACAGAGTGCATGTAGGGGTAGAACAGAGAAAGAGGGAGACACAGAATCCGAAGCAGGCTCCAGACTGAGCTGTCAGCACAGAGCCCGATGTGGGGACTGAACCATGAACCATGAGATCATGACCTGAGCTGAAGTTAGATAGTTAGATGCTTAACAGAGTGAGCCACCCCACCCAGGGGCCCGTAATGTTTATTTATTTTTGACAGAGAGAGAGAGAAGACTGAGCTTGAGTAGGAGAGGGGCAGAGAGAGAGAGGGGGGGACACAGAATCTGAAGCAGGCTCCAGGCTCTGAGCTGTTAGCACAGAGCCCGACACAGGGCTCGAACTCAGGAACCACAAGTTCATGACCTGAGCTGAAGTCAGATGCTTGGCTAACTGAGCCACCCAGGTGCCCCAGGGACTTTGTAAAATTTCTGAAATCCAAGGCAAAGCACAGACTAATTAACTCAGTTTCTGGGTTGAGATGGGCAGACCTGCTTGCTTTGAAACATCTCATGTGATTCCAGTGGACGGGAGAATTGAGAGTCCCTGAATACATATCCTCAGAAAGTAGGATGGATCCAAATAATGGGAACAGGTTGGAGCAGACCAGAGCAGTGGTCCCGAAGCAGGGTTTCTGGTGGCGGAGGTGTGGGTCGTGTTGAAGAATTGCATTTCCAGCAAGCTCTCTGCAGACCACACTGGGGGAGCCCTGGGATTTGAGAGCAAGCCATGGCAAGGAAGCTGCCCTGGCCCACACCACCTGGCCAGTTTGCCGGTCTTCACACACTGGAGGAGCTTGGAACCTCAAACCCCAGACTCCAGCAAACATTTAGGTCTCCATGAACGACCTTGCCAATCCAATCCACTCTTTTCCAAGTGTCCTGTGGAAAGAACCATACATAACGTGACTCCTGACTGCTTCCTAGGGTGACTGCCTCGCCCAGAAGCTTTCCCATTCCTCCCACTGGGCAAAACTAAACCGTGGACACTTTACAAAGCAACAGCAAGAAACTCTGAAAGGCAAAGCCAGCGAGGAAACTTGGACTAGGAGGAATGACTCAGTGGTGGGGTCCGGGTGAGGATGAATGTATATATCCCAGATTCAAGGAGGAAGTTGGCCTCTTGGAAATACCCAAGAACAACACAAGAAAGTCTCAACAAAAGCCTCCCCCTCTAGCCAGCGGATGTGGGAAGGGCAGCCTAGCAAGACAGAAAAGGTAGGTACCATCTACCGTGTTCCAGACAAGCACCGCAGGTCCCATTGTGGTCCTGCAGAGCCAGGAAACACTGAGGGCAGGACCACCCTGCCGGTCTCACCAGGCTGTGACAAGGAGGCCCACCATGCTGCTGGGGCCTCAGGGAAGGAAGAGGGAACCAAGCCCATCACCCCCACTGGGGTAGTGGAGACCCCTTCAGAGCCTGGGCTTCAGTCCAGCCTGCCACCTCCACCCAGATACCATGGGTTAACTATAATGAAGTGTGGCCTGGGGATGGGGACTTTAAACCTCCCCCAGGGATGCTATAGTGAGGCAAGTTTGAGCACTACTGACCTAGAACAAGTGTCTAGGAGCTGTGGTCCTTGGGTTGGGACTGTGCAGTGGCCCACTAGTTCTTACAAATGAATTGCTATGGAAGTCAGCCTCATCCATTAATTTACATAGTGTCTGTGTCTGCTTTCCTGCTGAAACACAATGCTGAGTAGTTGTTGCAGAGACTTCCAGGTCCTAAAGCCTAGAACATTCTCTCACTGGCCCTTTACAGAATAAAGATCGCTGACCCCCAGCCTTGAAGAGGCAGTTAATCAAAGTCAACATGATTCACTTTATGACATGACGTGAAAAACTCAAATAAGTTTTAATTACTTAATTAAAGGACAGTTCTACACGTAGATTCTTTGTAAAACAGACAAACAAACAACCGAGTGGGTCATCCTCAGAAGTATTTTCTTACATCTTCATAGTTCAACTGATGAGGGAGATCATCAAGTTAGTGATCACACAGAGGAAGATGGCCGAGACGCGGGGTTGCTGGGACACCACCTAGCACGAGGTGCGGCAGGGTCTGGACTTCCTGCGGAGAACAAAACTAGAGCAAGTCAGGGATTTGATAGCTGTCTTCAAATATTTGCAGGGCTCTAATGTGCCCGTGGGTTTAGATTTATTTTATGTAACCTCACAAGGAAGATAGATGTCCAGTAGATGGAAGACGTTGGATATTAGATCTGACAGAGTATTAGATAGAATTTCTAACAATAAAAAATTTCCATGAGATCATTAGCTTCCTTTCATTGCATATTCATGTGAGCTGACCCCTTTTAGCACCTGGAGTATGTTGACCTGCTTCCTCACGCCGTTACTTAGAGTCTGTATCCATTAGGGCAGTCCGACGGACAGAACAGAGAGATTCCAAAGTGCGTCTTGCCCATGGGGTCCCCTGTTCAGCCCTGCATTTTGCCCCAAGAGTCTACTCTGTGTGGGTTCTATCAACCCCAATGCCTCTGGCATCCCTTTGGTTTTTCTCCAATAGGGAACCCTTGCAGAGTTTGGAGGGAAGGAGTGACATGAGAGAGAGGTATTATTGTCTGATTCCCTCTAGGGAGGTAATTTTAGGCTGGTTGTGTCCTTGGTAAAACATCCTTCTCCTCAAAGGGAACCTACTCAGTGCCTCTCTTTTTGGCCTCCAGAAGCCTATTGTCCCCTTGTCCCTTCAGGCTGCTGAGAGACCTATGTCACTCACTGCATCTCTCCTGTGGGTCCCTACAACTTGTCCATACCTGTGTAATTGGTCCCTTTGCAAATAAATTTTTCTCAAATTATCCTAATTTGAGTGTGCTACCTGATTTATGTCAGGAGGGTGACTGATAAGTGGATCGTGGCTCATCCCCCGTCAGACTTTATTTTTCACTCACAAAAGAGTTCAAAGTGGGTGCACTGCCATTCCAGAAGTTGGGACACTGGTTCTGCTATCTTTAGCACAGTGTGCCCTAGGGTTTCTGCCTTCTAGTCAGTGGGAAGGGGAAATAAAACATAAAGAAATGTATATGGGTGCCTTCTGTGAGCTGTACCTGAAACGGAACACCTCATACTCAACATTCCCTGCCTAGAAGTTGGCTATATGGCTTCTTTCAACTTGGAGAAGTAGAGTCTAGTGGGGTGGAGAATGTCATCCAACCATGTGCTCAGGAAAAAGGGGAAGTAGATTTTGGTGAGTAGCCAGCAGTCTCTGCCATAGGAAGCACTTGGTAACTTTGGGCTGGTTCCTACCTATCAGTCAATGGCAGGGACCCAAGTTAGGTCAGAAGGGAGTCTCTGCTATGTGAGCCTAGGTAAAATAAGGTAAAATCTCAAGTATTCAGAAACAACATCCAGTTCTCATCCTGTCATTGGCCATTTTGTACTGGAATAGAAATCAGATTAGAAGTCAGATCTTTCTACATGTGGAAAGGAGGTGGTATATCTGAAGATGTTTTCTGGTTCCTTCTTTGCATTTCATGATCTCCTCCTTTTACATCCAAACCAAATTTCTACAGGGCTATGGGTCTCCCACAGGGCAGACATTGAAATCAATCTGAAAAAGATAGTTAATCAAAAAAGGACGAGTCCAATGTACTGGCAGGGGAATAAAGAATGTCATTGTGCAAATATAAAATGAATCTTCTAAGAAAAAATCTTTAATGAGAGGGATTCTCACTTAACAGTCACATGAAAGTGGAAATTCAATGGTGTTTCTGTGTCGTAGTGTGAGAGCTGCACCCCATGCACGCCCCTAGAGAGGCCTGGGATGGCAGAGAGCCGGCTTCATAGGAATCATCGGTGCTCTGCCCAAGTCTCTTCTGCCAACTGTTGAACACATCTCTCAGCAGGTAAGAGTACTATCAACCTAAGCCAGGGACCCACGGAGAGTGACACCATGCCCCGCCCATAGACTGTCCCTGACCGAAATGTGGGCACAGGTCCAAGCTCTCTTGCCTCATCAGAGACTACATCTTCTTTCACTTTCTTGTGATGCTTTCCTCACCCTCCTCCCTTGAGAGCATCCTCAATAAATCATTTGCAAAGGAATCCCTGTCTCAGGCTCTGCATCCAAGGAATCTGAGTGAAGGTCTGTGGTAGAGGGACTATACCTTAGGGACAGAAACTACTTGATGGGCTCTATCCTCATTTCTACCCTGGATTCCATCACAGACGCTTCAGCTCAGGTGATGGTGGGGCTCCAGAGACATCATTCATCGGGGGGGGTCCTAGTGCCACCTTCTATGTGACCCAGCGTAGGATCTGAGGTCCTGATGACCCTAACTGCAGGGGGCATGGGGCCTGGGATGGGTAATGATGCTGGTGCTTGGTGGTGGAGACGGCAGCTTCAGATAGTGCTCTTGAAGTCGCAGGCAGGATGTCCACTTAGACAGCCCACGTGGTAAAACGGACCCCACAGTCCCCAGAGGACAACAGCCTGAATCCGCAGCTGGAACAGGGCAGGGCAGAGGAGTCAGCATCCACTCAAATGGCCATCGTCAGGTTGTGTTGCCAGAAACTGGCAGATAGGGGTAGGACTGGTGTCCTGCCATTGGGCGGATAGAGGTTCTATCCAGGGAAGATGGGTGCAAACTGGTAAACTGCTCTTGCTTAGGATCCATAAACTCACAAGGCTTGGAGAAGCCCGGGGTGTAGAATAAATACAAGTGAGCAAATAGCCCACAAAGTCTGGACCCCCGCATTAAGACTTCCAAAAAGAGGGTTAGTGTCCCTTACTCCACTTCCCAGAGAGTGGAGTGAGGAAGCTATCAAGACCGTTCCCAGAGGGGTGCTCTTGTTACTGTCATTTTGACACTGGAGTCAAGCTGTCCCTTCTCTCACTTTCCAGTGGAGTATTGTTGTTGGGGTTGGATTCCCAGCCTTAGGGAATGACAGCCATGGAGCTGGATTTGCAGCCCAGATGAGCGTTATGCCTTTCTCACGTTTTACTTTTACAATCTTCTAAAATATCACAGACTTTCTGTTTGTTTTCTCGACAGAAGTGATGGGGCTTAGAAGGAGCCAAGTTCACGCTTTGAGAGTAACCCACGTGCTTGCTTGGGATGCAAGCAAACTTGTACCCTCTTCCCTTTCAGCAGGAGCTGTGTAGGCTTAGAAATGATATCAAGATGAGGTAAATAATTTATTACTGGATGAAAAGCTTCATTTCCACTTATCCTGCATATTTAGTAATGTAAGTCAGGCTATGCACAGCTTCTAGAAGTTCAGAATCGCTGTGCATAGAAAGAAAGTCATCTAAAAGAACTCAGAGAACAAATTTGGGTTTATTTTGTTAAGACTGTGACCTACAGAATTTGGTAACTTAAACTTCAATTTCCCATTGCTTAAATGCGTTCTATAAACAGCTGAATTTGGGGGGATGTATGTAATACAACTGTTCCCATCCCTCTGTGTCTGGGACATTTATGTTTTATCTGAGAAGTAGCCCGGCCACACCTGTTCAAACACACCACATGCCTTTCTACTTTTCTGTACTTCTCCAAAGGTTTTCAACCTTTAAGCATGTTCTTCTTCCCCATTTATCTATAAGCTGCTTGAGGCCATGGGAGGAATGTATTCATCTTTGTTCCTTCAAATATAGCATAATGTTTTCATCATAATCCATGCTAAATGTACTCATTAAATACAGGATGAAAGAAAGAACTAAGACAGACAAATTCAGAGTGAGCTGAGTGGCTTGGAGGTACAGCTGAAAGTAACTTATGTAAACATAAGAAATGCAATTTTCACACTGGGAAGATTTTTAACTCTTCTGTTGATTAAAAAATGATAATATTATTAAAAGCTGATCTTTTCACATGTGTGTATGTACTTATATATAAAATCATAATTTGTATATTCCTAACTGTATTTCACCTCATAGGGGCTGCTTCATCCCTAGAAAGTGATGACACACAATGCACATACATATACATATATAATTTACCAAATACTGATAAATGATTCATGGGAATCAATGGAAGCTGCATTCTTTCATTAAAAAAAATGAGCTACATTTAAAAAAGAACAGAAAATATCTAGATAAGAAGTGCACTAGGAAAGTTCTATCATGTATCCAGATTGGTTGGGGTGACCAAGAGGCTAGATGAAACTAGTGGATATTGAAGAAAAGATGGAGTGAGGGACAAGAACTCTGCCAGGAAAAAATAGGAGACCACCAGAATTGCCAAAAGTGAGCTGGAAGAGGATGGGAATGGAACTCATGTTCCAAGCCACCACTGCCCTAGCCTGGATCTTTGAGTAGCCTCTTAAGTGTCCCCCTACTTCTGACCTTAAAGACCTTGCACTGAGTCTCAACGTGGCAGCTTGAGGGACCCTTTGAAAACATAAGTGGGGGTGTGTCACTCCTCTTCTTCCAATGGCTTCCCTCCCTCACAGCATGTCCACAAAGAAGGAAAGTAAACGACACGAGCTCATACTGTCCCCCAGCCCTACCCCACTTTCTGATTTCTTCTAGCATTCCTTTTTCTTGCCCACTCAACCAGCCTTGGGACATCCTTCTGAGATCCCCTCCAGTGCACATGTGGTAGACAACTGGACATTGTCCATTCGAGAAAGTTGGGTCTCTTCTCCCTCCCCCGCCCTGCCCTGCAAACCTGTCACTAGGATGGACTAATTTTTTCCATGTCACTCAAGAGGTTTGGTGCAAGAGAGGGCTGGATTCGGACACTGGTAGGTCTTCATCCTGCCACACCCCCTGCAGAACCCAGCCTCATCCCTGATGCCCAACAGAAAGGCATGAACTATACACTGTGCCCCCTCACTGTGGGCAAATCTCCTCACACTTCTCATGGCTCCTTACTATTTCTCTTGCAGAACTTTCCTTCTTTCTGCACAAATGAATAAATGAAGGAAGGAAGACCACAGCCCTGGTACTGGTTAGTGCCTTTCAGAAACTCCCATTGTGTTCTCCCTTTAAGTGGATGGTGTGAATACCAGGACAGATCTTTCCAACCAGAAGCCAATGTCCACAAAGAAGGAAATCAAATAATTGGTTCTTTGAGATTTTATATTTTGCTCTTTTCTACATCTGTGATTTAATTCATAACTTCTCTAAAATAAAGATCAAGAGAATGTAGACATTCAAATACTTGAAAATTATCAAGTATAATTTATTTTTTACCTACTTCACCATCAGCGCTTTCGCTGCTTCTCGGAAACACTGCTGCCACCACTCTCCTCTGCATGTGCACAAAGATGTGCTTGCTCTCCTCTCCCTCAACCCTGCCTGCAGTGCTGGGGGCAGTTCCTTTGTTCACATCTTCCAGCAACGCCAAGAATGCACTGATACTTGGTGAACCAGACGTCACATGTATGTAATCTCGTAGGAAGGAGTTGGCATCCTGTTGGGAGTTCTTTTCGGCAGTAAATGTTGATATTGTTGTAGAGGAGACATTTGCTGTGTCCTTAGTTCCTCAGTTTAGTTACATCCGGGGCGCCTTTATAAACCAAGCAGAACCCTTCCTCTGATGAGCAAGAGAATGTCAAGGCTGGCTGGTGGCCAGCACCCCGTGTGTCTCCTCTTCTTCCCAACCCAGGGAACCTTGACCACTATTCAATCACTCTTTGCTCTGACAGTTGGCTGGCACCAGTGCCAGGACAGCAAGAGAAGACCAGATGTTTAACACTAAGAGCGTGTATGATGAAGGTGCTAGCATGTCTGATTTGAAAACTGCTTTAAAAAATAACAATCATTAATCAAGAATTGTAAACTCAGGTCACCTGGGTGACTCCGTCAGTTAAGCATCTGACTTAGGCTCAGGTCATGATCTCACGGTTCGTGAGTTTGGGCCCCACGTCGGGCTCTGTGCTGACAGTTAGCTCAGAGCCTGGAGCCTGTCTTCAGAGTCTGTGTCTCCCTCTCTCTCTGCCCCTCCCCTACTTGTGCTCTGTCTCTCTCCGTCTCTCTAAAATAAATGAAAAAAAAAAAAAAGAATTGTAAACTCTATGGTTAACCAGGCGTCATTTTTATGTACCCCCGTGTCAAACAGGTGTCATTCAGAATTCTCTTACACAAGTATTCTATCTATACAGAGACAGCACTCAGCTGAATTCTGCATGTTCCTTGCAGACTTGTAAGACATTCTTGTTCTCTACAAATACACGCACATGGGGATACTTCACAATAGAGAAAACCGTCCACATGACTATTGTCCTTGCATGATTATTTGAAGACCCAACCTAGGGGCAGAAACTAAGGAGTGAAGGAGAAACACTCCTTGACATTTATCCAGCATGGGTACTTGATGAAGCACTTTTCCAAGAAATGATCACAATGTGCCCTGGTGTGAATTAGATTTAGGGGAAAACCAAGCACAATTTGGTTGAGTTTGGTTTTATCATTTCAGGGAATGATATCGAACATGTCAGAGATTCCCAGATTTCATTGTGTCATTTCTATCCCCACATTACAGAGAAGCCTCACCACAGCCTTCCACTGCTGCCTGCACTGAGATCTATTTCCATAAACTTGCATTACGTCAGACTCGCTGAAGGACAGGTGAGGTCAGCACAGACGACTTCCTGAAACAGATCCTCCCATGACAGTGGAAAATCCTATCTGCACGGATGCTCCTAGAGCCTATTTGTTCTTTTATTCCACAAAGACTTCTTGAGGGTCCAGCCTGTACTAGCTCAGGGTACCAGACATATAACAGAGCACAAAACAGATGAAATCCTGGCCCTCAGGAGGTGTGTATCCCAAGGCAGAGGGACAAGTGACAAACAGCATAAAAACAATGAGCACATGGAAGGCTAAATGTCAGTTCTATGGAGGACAGTGAGGTGGAACAGGGAATTAGGCAATGTGAGGTGTGGGGAAGAATTGCAGTATTGAATAGAATATCTGAAACCATGTGTATAAATTAAAATTTTGCAAATATTTTAATGTGAAGTTTTCATATATTTTAAAAGCTTAGAAATATAACATGGCAGTATTTTATTTTATTTTATTTTATTGTTCATTTTCAGTGCTTGTGGGGAGAAGTTCATTCTTGAAAAAGATGGTACCACAGTCTCCCTTTATTCTTGATCAATCCAGAAATTTATAGAGACTATTTGCATGGAAATGAGTAGGTACTAAATAAACTAATGAGTGCATGAATGAAATGAGTTGACCAGAGAGAGGTTTCAAACAGGAGAAAACCAAGCTCACATCCTTGGGAAGACAAGACTTCCATGCAAGCCCCAGTCTGAGGTTGGCATTGCCAACATGGGATACCAGAGGGCAGGTAGAGAAGAGTGTGGGGGCCAGAAAGGCAAGTTCAGTGCCTAGAAGAGAAGGAAGGGAGTGAGATTCAAGGAAGAGGAGGTGGTGAGCAGGTTCAAAGGCTGTCAAGACCAAAGAGGATGGGAACTGGAAAAAGGCCCCTGGCTCTGATCAGTAGAGCACTTTCAGCGGCTGGGGATTGGGGGCCTGTCACAGAGCAGGGGTAGGATTTGTCTGCAGTAAAAGGCTCTGGACTTGAATTCAAACTGTAATGAAGGTTTTTAGATGCACCTTTATGCAAAAAAGAAGAAGGAGGAGGAGGAGGAGGAGGAGGAGGAAAGAGAAGAGAAGAGAAAAGAGAAAAGAAAACCAAGATAACTTTTGATAAGAAATATCACATATTGTAAAGAGCATTGGATGGGTCTAGAAGACCTGCATGTGAGCCCAGCTCCATTACCACCAGTCATGAAATGCGTACCAGCCCAGGTGCCCTGTAGAATTAATATCGTAATGCTTGTTGCACTCCCAGAGGGACTATGAACGTCAGCGGAAATGGTAGGTAGGAGACCGCACTGTAAACTAGAAAGTGCCGTAAAGTATAAAGTGTCCTTATCAATGCATCTTTCTCTGTAACAGCGGTCAACTCAGTGCATGTTGTTTCTTTTGTTTTATGAGCAAAACCATTTTATGGCACAAAAATTCATGGGACGCCATGGCATGGCGAAAGAAGACTTTAGGGTCGGAAGACCTCATTTTCATTCTCACTTGACCAGTGATTGGCTTCCAAATATGCAGAGGACTGTCTGGCTGCATTCCTGGGAGCTCTCCTGATCTGATTTGTTGACCAGAACTCTGCGGTCTGATGGTGTCTTCCTGTCTATCAGACACAGTCACTCGGTCACTCTACCTGTCCACAGTCCACCTCCATGAAAAAGACTGCATGTGCCCAACACTAGCACTCCCCTTACCTCCCTTGGGTAGCCACCTCAGTCTACACTTCCTTCTTGTGTGGCATTCTGCCTGCGCTCCGAGTCACAGACTGACCTCCCCTCTGTCTGTCTCCCATTTGGAGTGAATTTGTCTTTTCTCTGCTGCCCCATGACACTTAGCTTGCGATACTTATTTCTTCTAATTGATGGTTTATAAATTTGTGTTTCTAACTATCCTAGAAGCTATTTGAGGCAAGACACAGGCATATATGTCACAGCCACCATATCACCAACTGCACCCGGCAATTAGTGTCCTTGGGGGCACTGAACACAGAATAGCTCTACCCCACATTTATCGTTTCTGTCTTGGCATCGTGGCCCATGAGACAAGGCTCCTAGGGAAGGTGACCCCCAAGACATCTTTTATCCAAATGTCTACAGCTTCATGATCTTGTCTCTTTCCCTAGACTCTTTATTCTTCCAGTTCGAATCCCTGTTCATTTGTTTTGAGAAAGCACACGGAAAAAAATGATTACATGTACAAAATTGGAGTAGAAGTGGCGATTTGTTAGACACTCACACACACACAGACACACACAGACACACACACAGACACAGACACACACATGCACACAGACACACACACATGTAATCTGGACATGCATGCAGAGGGCAAGGTGTCCTCTGAGTCTGGCTTCTGTTACCAGGATCAGTACAGAATTCATTTGGAAGTCACATATTTCAAAAGTGCTTCTAATATATATTTATTCAAAAACTCAAACTGCGCATATGAGAATGATGGACCAGCAGGAAAAGAAATCTTGTTTGTCAGTGGGTCGTGTGATTTACACATTGCTTTTTATAGGAAAGAGTTTAATTTACTACCTAAATATGTTGTTTTCCCCATTCTTCTTGATGAGAACACTAGAAAATTGGTTGGCCTCCCGTAGTACTAAGGAGGAGAAATCATCGTATCCTGCATTTTTTTGTGGTGTCTGACGAGTGTGTCAGTGCTGGGACTGGGCTTCCATGTTAGTTTGCTGGCTCTTGTTACAGTAAAACTTAATGCTGTACTGAAATCCTGCTTAATAGTTACACTTGTGTGAGCCATCGAGATGATGCATTATCTTAAGTGCATTGCCTCACCGTGTCTGTGATTCAGCATCATTAGGCCAGGATGAGATCATTTTAAAAGGAAGATTTAAAAGAAATCAAGGTTCTGGGAATTGACAGGGAAGAGAGAGAGACTGCTGAGGATACTTAGCATTTATTCAAACGTTTTGGCCCAGAGAGCTTCGTGGGGCTCTTGTGAGCGCTTCAGTTTGTGGGATCACATGATAGTTGATGCTCAGTCATTATTGGATCAAAACTTGGAATCTACATGAGAGATATCAAGGTGATGATAGGTCAAAGGATGTGACTTTTCTCTCAAAAGTTTATAATTCTTGAAGAATTAAAAAAGGGATTTCTGGCATCATTGAATCCTATAACAATTTTATTTTGGGTACAGTGGCTCCCTCGTATCCATGGTGGATACATTCTAAGACCGCCAGCGGGTGCCTGAGGCTGGAATGCCTGGTATCAGATCCTGTATACACCATGTGTCTTTCCTATCTGCATGCCTATGGCGAGGGGTAATTTATAAAGTAGGTGCAATAAGAGATTAACCACAATAATAAAATAATTACAACAATATTCTTTAGTAAAAGTCCATGAGTGTGGTCTCTCTCTCTCTCAAAATATCTTATTGTCCTGCACTCACTGTTCTTGTGATGATGTGAAACGATAAAATCCCCAAGTGATGAGATGGAGGGATGCAGTGTTAGGCTCCTGTTGACCTACTGACTATAGTTCAGAAGGAGGGGCATCTGCTTCCCGACGGTGGTTGATCTTGAGTAGCCAAAACCATGAAAGACCAAACCGCATAAAAGGGGCCACTTACTGCATAGCAGGTCCTGAAACATCTCACTGACCTTGGCTCTATTACAAACGTTCCCTCGTGACCTGATCCTGGATTAGTTCTCTGAACTGATCAACATTAACCAGATTTTAGCCATGTCAAGCATGCAGGCTTCTTTTCTAACTCTACTGCAAATGCATTGCCTGAAAAACTGTCATGCTTGTTGTATTGTATACTTTCGGCTTCTTGCTAGGAGACTGTAAGTTTGAGAATAAGATGGAGATTTCTGTTGTTAAGGGAGAGGACAGATGAGAGGTGGCTGTTTCCAGAATTTACCAACCAGGGAATAAGACATGCATGTTGATATTTAATGGAATTGACGAAGTACTTAATAGTCACAAGGGGTACTCTTCTCGCTGATCTCTCCTTATCTTGTGCTCATAGCTAACCACACCCCCCTCTCCCTCCCTGGGAGCTCATTCATAGATGTTTTTGAACAATTTTACATCATCAGATGGGGATATAGACACAGCAGTTTTCAAGGATCAGATATGTTAGTAATTGTGGGCGTGTTGATACAATTTCACTCCAGTTTAATGTTTCCACTCACTCAGATGTAATTTAACGGTAATTTCCTATATTTCTTGACCTTAGAACTACAAGGGATGCTCAGGCGGATTGAGTTCATCTCCAATGGCAGCCCAATCTCCCGACATCCTCGAACTCATTACTTCTGCATCCAGCCCGTTCCATTTTGAGGCAGGAGACAACATGAAAACATTCCTCCCATCAGTTTTGACTAAATCCTGGTGCGTGTGACTTCCATTCCTTAGAAGAGTATACTTGTGTGCTTCTCCATCTCCTGGAAGAGCCTTTTCACACCTTGAGCTCTTGTGTTGGTTGATAGATCTTAAATCAACTATGTGTGACCCACATCTGAAGAGAGTTGATCACGGGAAGTCTGTGGAAGCCCAAAGATGATCCAGGTTTTTTTTTAATTTTTTAAAAATGTTTTTATTATTTTTGAGAGATAGAGAGAGACAGCACAAGCAGGGGAGGGTCAGAGAGAGAGGGAGATACAGCATCTGAAGCAGGCTCCAGGCTCTGAGCTAGCGGTCAGTGCAGAGCCTGACTCGGGGCTCAAACCCACGAACCATGAGATCATGACCTGAGCCGAAGCCAGACACTTAACCGACTGAGCCACCCAGGTGCCCCAGATGATCCAGTTTTAAAAAGTGCAGATGCGTTAGCAGGCAAAGAGCACGCACAGGCCGAACATGCTTCCTGATGGGCAATAGTGCACATTCAGTGTGGCTCTGGATCACAGAACTGAGTTCAAAACATGGAAGAAGGGATAAACTCGGTGACTTTTAAAGGTCTCTTGTAACATAGGACAGTGGGGAGGGGGTACATAATTCACAAATCCCAGTGCAAAATGAAAACAGGGATGTTTGAAGAAAGAAAACAATGTAATCAAATATTCTAAAATGTAATTTTACTCTTTATTATATTCTCTCTGTTGAACTGTCATGGAGTTTTTATCTGTTCTTTAATGGCCTACTTCTTGGGAACAGGAATCTTCTGGGGCAAGGGCAGACCCCTAGAGGTGCCTGGGCCTCCCGCTGTCTGTGGACTGACTTTGTGCCGGTGTCGGAAGGTCGAGCAGGTCTCTCCCTTCCCCTGCACCCCCTTCCCCAACCACCAGCAGATGAGTGTCCCTCAGGAGATGGCAGCCCCTGTGCTGGGACTCACTTTGCACTGAGTCAGGGGGTGAGAGGCTGTCTTCCAAATGCTCCGTGGCTGCCAGCCCAGAGCAGGAGAGCCGCTGGCACCAAGCCCGTGCCATGCCCAGGCTTCTTTGTCAGAGGGCAGCCTCTAAGGGCCAGGAGGAGCTGGGTGGGGCCCAGCTTGGTCGGAGTGGGTGGAGTCAGGGGGAAGGGATCCCACAGCCCAGATTGGCTCCCGAGGGGTGGGGGTGGGGGCCTGGCAGGGGGGTGCCGCAGGGTCAAGGCTCCAAGTCCTTGGTGTGTGCTCTGTTGTACCATCCGACATTGCTTCACCGATGAAATTATCAACAAGAATTTCAGGACATCAGTGGTGGAGCATTTAGAGCCCCGATGGGGGGGACGCGCCGGCGACTGCACTTCTTTCCTGTGCGTCGCTGGGCCAGGGACTCTGTCACCGGGGCCTCGGCAAACTGGCCCCAGTCCCGGCCCCTGCCTCCGAGCCCCGCAAGTCCGTGTTGGCTCTCATTAGTGGCGTTATCATCGTTCCTTCTTTTATCACAGTTTCTGGTGATACTATCTGTGGTCCAGGACCTCAGTTAGTGGTGTGGACCACGGCCAGACCAGAAGGTAACGGACTTGCGGAGAGACCGCAGCATTAGTGCGCACAACAGGTGTGCCAGTGGGGAAGATGTGAGAACACTTACAAAAAGTCCCATGGAGCAAACATTCAGATTGGAGAAATCGGGCAGAGAGACTAGGGTCCGACCAGACCCTCACTCCACGTGGCTGCTCTACCAAACACAGCAGCCACATCTGTGCCTGGGGATGACCTGGGCCGCTAAGCTTTGCAGAGTTCGGCCTGGGGTCTGGCTGGACCCTCATGTCGGGCAGAGGCCCTGTGTGTTTACGTTGGCACTTTGTTCACCAGGAAACAGTCTGAGAAATTCTTGTTGGCTAGTAAGCTTCATAGTTTCACTTGTAGATACGGTACAGTCTTCTCCTATGACTGTAATTCAATTCCTCATAATTTTGTCATTTTTTGAAACTTTACCTGTTTTGATATTATATTGTCAGGGGCACAAAATTTATAATTCTACATCTCTGTGGTACTGAAATGTTCATTTTATTACTATGCAAGTTTCATTTTTTGTTCTCATTTTTCCTGACATTATTATTTTACACTAGTTTACATTTGCTTACTATATATGGGGCACAACTTATTATTCAGTGTTTTGCATGTTTTAATTTTATCTTAAGATAGATGTTTACAAATCCAGTTTGATAGTCTATTAATAGCTTAGCTTAAGATGGTTACATTTTCTGTTACTACTGATTGATATATTTGGGATTATTTCTACTGTCTTATGTGTTTTCCCATTTTTATCTTTTTTTGCTTTTTTCAATGCTTTCTTCGGGATGGATAATTTTCTATAGTATCTTTACTCCCCTTAAGGTTTTACTGCTATTCTTTGAGGAGGACTTCTACGTGATTGACATACATCACTGCATTTTCTCTTTTTGCTTATGATTGAGGTCAGTTGACATTTCCACTTCCTCCTCATGTCACTTTAACTACTCATTGGATATTCCTTCCTACCTTATTATTGTTGCTCAGAGGTTCATTTTCAGTCCTTTATAGCAAGAAATTGTTTTCTGTGAACAATGAATGAGCCCAAATGTATTTAATTTGTGTGCTCACTATTCTTTATGTTAAAAAAATTAAGTTTATTTATTCTGAGAGAAAGCAAGAGGAAGAGCCATAGGGGTAGTAAGAGAGGAAGAGAGAATTCCAAACAGACTCTGAGCTGTCAGCACAGAGCCTGACATGGGGCTCGAACCCATGAACCATGAGATCATGACCTGAGCCTAAACCAAGAATTGGGTGCTTAACAGACCCAGCCACCAAGGTGCCCCTCACTATTGTTCTTTTTTTTATTTTTATTTTTAATGTTTATTTATTTTTCAGATACAGAGACAGAGCACAAGTGGGTGAGGGGCAGAGAGAGAGGGAGACACAGAATCTGAAGCAGCTCCAGGCTCTAGGCTGTCAGCACAGAGCTGGACGTGGGGCTCGAACTCACAAACCCTGAGATCATGACCTGAGCTGAAGTCAGACACTCAGCTGAGCCGCCCTGGGGGCCCTCACTACTGTTTTCTAAACCTTCTTACTTGTTTGCTCTCCTACATACTAGCATATACTCTACTAGTTTCTTGGGCGATAGGGTGAGTCAGGGAGGGGGGACAAAGGGACACATACACCCATCATCAGCGTCTGTTGGAAAAACATCTTTTTTTTTCACTTACACTTTTTAAAACTCCACGTTGAATTTTAGACAACATTAATGGAAAGTTGAACTAGTTAAAAAGTCTTATGTTGTGTATAACTCACTTCCTCGTGATGGCTATTAGGTACATTACTTTGAAATGTCCAAAGTTGAGAATGTCAAAGGTGTCTTTGATGTAAATACACATAGTTTGAGTTCTACATTTAAATAGCTTCATGGCTTCTCAGCAGCAATTGCTTGATGACAGTTCTCTTTTTTTCTGCCTTATTTTCAGTCCTTTCTCCACTGGGCGGCCTTCACCTTCATTAGGCATTTCCAGATGCCTTTCCCTTTGCAAGCTCATGTGACTGCATACGCGGTTCAAGTCCGGCATTTCTTCAGGAGCATGGGGACACTTCTCGATTTCGTTCTTTCTGGCATCTATTATTCCTGGGGAGAACTATGTGATTAGTCTAATGGTAGCTCTTTGGAGGTAATTTATTTTTATTTATTGTACTCGAGTGTACTTTCTAAATAAAAATTACATATTTCTTGAATCCTTTCCATACCCCTCCTTCTTATACACAGTTTTATGTTTTTTATTATCTTAAAATACATCTCTTTCAAGTTTACTTATTTATTTTGAAAGAGACAGAGACTGCACAGGTGGGGGAAGGGTAGAGAGAGAGAGGGAGAGAGAGAGAATCCAAGGCTGTCAGCACAGAGCCCGATGTGGGGCTTGAACACATAAAGCTGCGAGATCATGACCTGAGCTGAAACCAAGAGTCAGATGCTTAACTGACAGAGCCAGCCAGGGACCTCCAGACACAATTTTAAAAAGCCATTGGGGAAGGTGGAATTGACAACTGTTTGGTTTTCGGGCCCCCTTTAAGATAAGGAAATAGCTTGTTCAGCATCTGGCAGTAAGGAGCACGCCTACAAGGAAGTGCTCTGTATCCTTTTACACTCTGGTATAAAACTAATGGATGTCACGCTTCAGCCCCATTTGCCTTTTCGAATGTTAAATCCGGCGGCCAGAAAATGCAAGAGCATGGTTTCGAGTGTGTTGGTCTGCTAACCTCTTACCTGCCAATGGACCCAGAGCCAGGCAGCGGGTCAGGAGGTGAGCCTTGCGCCATCTTGGCTAAAAGTCACAGGGACTTCATCTGTGTCCCTTCAGTGTTCCCCTCTCCAGAGCAGAGATGATAACACGTGCCCTGCTCACCTCAGGGGTTCGCCAAGGATGTCAAATGGGATGAGGTATCCAAAAGTGCGTTAAAAACTGTAGCATCTACTGAACACACTTAAAAGTTGCATTGCAAATCCTCCCTGGTCACTTGCACCTATCACCAAGCGCTGGCAATGTCACATGCAAGGAAGCCCCAGCAGCCTTTTCCCTGGGAAGATTCAGCCTGGACACTGAGGAAACGAGGCAGTAAACAGGAAATGAGTCGGGACAATTCAAGGTCTCAGGTAATAAGACTTGTGCTCCCCATGCCACTTGTCAAAGGCAGTATTTTGAGAGGAGCCCCAAATTTCTTATACTATAGGGTTTGGGCACAAGTCTGTGAAATGTCCCTTGAACATTCAGAATCTATTCAGACAAGCTGGGAAATAGCTTTAGATAGTTTTTAATGGAGAATTACATGAAAGAGCATGTTTACTTCTCATGTGGCTTTGCAGCTGAAGAGGAAAAAAAAAATTAAAAGAACTCTTGGGATATATGTTGGATACAAATAGACTTGTTTCCAGACAGCCAAGTGGTAGGTTTTTATTAAGAGGGACCAGATGTTTTTAGGCAGGGAATGAATTTATTCTGTTTCATTTTTCATCCAAATAATACAGAACCTTGAATATGCAATGTTACCAGATGGACCTGACCCAATATTCTTTATGCAGAAAAAAAAAAAACCCAAAAACTTAAAATGAGCTGGAACCCATGTTTCAGAAAGGCGCCCTGGAGAAACTGGCCAGAGGAGTCCAGAACACTGAAGTCGGGCAGGTCCCCAAGGAAGAAACAGGTCCTTCTTCCCATAAGTGATCAAAGGAGCTCAGAGTAGCACCCAGCCACAGGGACACGAGATACAGAAGCATGTGATCTCATGGGAAGGATCATTAAAGCTTGGGTCGAAAAAATAGCAGAATATCGGTCCATCCTGAGGGCAGAGAACAGGGACAGGCATTCGGGGCTGTCACAGAGAAGGGCACATCGATGTCGGGCTGACAAGGAACAGTATGTGTCTTGAGGTAAACACTTGTAGAAGCAGAAGTGGGGACTCGGCTATTACTTTAGGATCCATGCATTTGGGAAGTGACAAAATCAAGGCAAAGCCTGGGGTCCAAGCCAAGGGACAAAGAAAACTTGTATTTTTCCCTTTTTTTGAGATTCTACCCACTCCAAGGTTTTACACATTATTAAACTTAATAATAATTCTATAATCAAACATTCCCATCCCTATTATCAAGGTGGAGGAAATGGAGGAAAAGATTAATTGCAAAGGTTAAATGTGTATCTACACCTGCTCAAACAGCATCTGAGACATAATTGGTGGTAGACAGTTGTAAATGTGCTGTTTTTACACCGTCTGGGAACCCTGATTTTCTGAACTCTTGATCAATTTAGGCTGCTGGCCACAGGCAAAGATATCTCAGTGAAAAGTGCTCCATTTCCTTTTATCTCTGCTTGGTCATTGCCTGATTTTAAGCTGAGCGCATCTCTCTCTTTTATTATGTTACAAAGAGCAGAAAGGAACAGTGAACATGCACAAACATTCTGAGTTTTACCAAATCTTTTCTGAAAGTATCCTTCTCAGTCTTCGGGGTTTCTTCAGAAAAAAAGTTTGATTTTTAAAAAAATTGTAAGTGTTTATTTTTGAAAGAGAGACAGAGCACTAGCGGCGGAGGGGCAGAAAGAAAGTGAGACACAGAACCCAAAGCAGGCTCCAGCCTCCAAGCTGTCAGCACAGAGCCCAATGCGGGGCTTGAACTTACAAACCGCGAGATCATAACCTGAGCTGAAGTTGGACACTTAATTGAGCCACCCAGGCGTCCTGATATTTTTTTGATATTTCAGAAGTTGAATGTTTTGATATTTGGTAAATTGTTTGCCACAGCATCTCATCACACATCTGATTCTGGGCTGTCCACCCTCCGACTTAAGTAAATCAATGTTACTTATTTCAGTTTCCTTATTGTTCTGGAAGTATCCTTTCTCCTGGTACGGACCTTTGTTGTTAGTCAGGATACTAGATACGCCACTGTAACAAAGACATCCAAAGATACAGCAGCTCAAGTTCAGAGGTGTAGGGCAGTATCCAGGGAGTGGGCTTTGGTGGTCGCTCCAATGTCGCTGGCTCCCATGGGAAAGTGGGTGATGGTCCAGGGGAAGCATCTTTAAGGTGATAATCTGAAAAGTGCACACATGCCTTCCGCTACTCCACCAATGGACCCAAACACCACTTGACTGCACCTACCTGTAGGGGGGCTCGGAAATGTGATCAGTACTTGGACAACCACCTGCCAGCAAAAACAAGGGGGTTCATTCTACTGAAAGGGAAAACGTCAAAAAGAAAACTGAGGACACTTGCAAGTGTGTGCCAGGTAGAGTTTTTTTTCTCTCTACTTGCCCGGGATTCGGCCATCTAGGCCTTTAGAACTGTATTATGACTACTTGTTTGATTTGTTTTCTCTTCTCACCCTACATTCCATGAGAGGCTGGGCCATGTCTCTGTTATTCACCACTCACCAAATTGGTCTGGTGGGTGGCACAGAACTGAGTCGGCTTTTAAGAGACAGGGTCGCAGCTGCGCCATTCACCACAGTCCCCATTAAATAGTACATGTGAGGCATGTATGTGATTCACCAGGTGCTGGAAAGAGACTCTTGGCAAGATGCATGTGAAACAGATTATTATTATTTTATAAGTTTATTCACTTATTTTGAGAGAGAGACAGAGCAGAGGGGAAAAGAAAGAGGAAGAGAGAGAATCGGAAGCAGGCTCCTCGCTGTCAGGGCAGAGCCCGATGTAGGGCTAGAACTTGTGAACAGTGAGATTGTGACCTGACCTGAAATCCAGAGTTGGAGGCTTAACTGACTGAGTCACCCAGGTGACCCTGAAACGGATTATTTTAACTGAAGATTTCTGATGCTTAAGTACATTTACATTAAATATGTTTAGTAGCCAAGAAAATAGATTTTTAATGTAACATCTTATAACATTTCATGGATGGAGCTATTTTAGCTCTTTCTCCTTGTTTTTTAATGACCAGTTTTCCTGTGCTACCTTAGGATGGTGGGCTTCAGGAGGAAGGTGCTAAATGCCAGCCTGGTATCTTCAGCCAGTGGCATATATAGGATATAGTAGGTGCTCACTAAGCAAATGCTGAATGAGTAATGGAATAGATATCAAATCATCCAAACGTGATTAATAGTACCACAGAGAGGGACACAGAGGGACAGTGTTCTGAGACATTTAAAAAAAAACAGAAACCAAAAAAAATGAGGCGATCTCTCATAGTTCAGTTACTTTCAATTTACTTCACATAAAATGGCCCCAAATGACAAAGCAGCATCTGTTGATTACCCAGGAAAGCTGTAGAAACCACAGACATGTGACCCTTCCCCTGTGCAACTGACATCTCATATTACGCAGCACGTTATTGTATTTGTAATTTGTAATTGTTAGCGTACCAGAGTAACATATTAAGACAGACCTCAGTCAAAATTTCAAATGCTGTGTGTATATGTGTGTATATATACAATGCTTGTGTATATGATATACATAATGTATAATACAGAACAATAACTAATGTAATCATATAGTATATGAAATTACTTATATGTATTATGTATTTGTTATATATTATATGCATTTATGTATTATATGTATTGTAATATGTTTATATACTATTTGTTACATTTTAACAATATGACACTACAATATAGTGCAATATACTGTATACAAATTTTAGTACACACACACAATTTATCTAGCAGACACGTAAATATTGGGCACACACGTGCACACACACGCCTGAATCTGAGACCTCCGCATTTTAACTTGCTCCTCCGGCTCTATAACCACATTTGGCGACAGCTAGCAGCCCTCATTAGGGTCAGGAGAGACACTGTTTACTCTGAAAGTGTAAGTGAGTCACAGGGTCTGGTGGTGAAACAAAGTTGGAGCAAGACTGGAAAACGTCCCCGGGGTGGCCTGGCGCGGGCGGGCTTCCAGTTGGAAACAGCATCTGGAAAGGCCCTGCGGGGAGCGGAAGGAAGCCCTGATGCGGGAGGCCACAAACCTGTCTGCGCATGCGCCAAACCCGCATGCACCTGCGCACAGCCCCACACGCAAGTGCGCACGCGCCAGCCCTCCCCCAGGAGCATGCGCACACGCAGTCACCAGCACAGACTGGAAAGGACTGAGGCAGGACGAGCGGAGTCAGGGCCTGAATGTCCCGGGGAGCCAGGCAGAGGGACCAGGCGGCAGAAGAATGGCAGCTGGCTGGGAGCTGGAGCAGCGCTTGTGTCCCCGGCAGAGCTGCGCGAGCCCGAGGCGGAAGCGGAGCGCCACGCGGAGAGCGTTCACGCGGTCCTCACCATCTTGCGGAGAACAGGGCCGCCTTCCCCTGAGAAGTCAGGCAGCTGTACTTGTGTTTCTTGTGGTGTCGGAGAGAACATGCCACTGTGGTCAAGAGCCTGGGCCCCAACTTCAGCGAATTTACCGTGTTACCGCAGCCAGGTGATGGCGTGCCTCAGTTTCCTCATGTGCCAAGGGGCCTTGAGGAAATACTAACCTGGCCTGCCCTGCGGGGCTCCCTGGAAGAACCGGGAAGAAGGAACCACGGGTTAAAAGGTTGACCTGTTGTTAAAAGACGCTGTGCCCTCTGACTCAGCGTGTGTTTCTCTGGGTGTCTTGCTGCCCCTCGCATTTGGAGGCGGGGGGCGGGGGGGACCCCGCCCTCACCCGGGGCGCTCTGCGTGCACACTGCGTGCTCACCCTGGGCTGAGCGCTGAGAAAGCCCTGACCGCCGTAGGTCACGGCTCACCTAGGATGGCCCTTGGATTCCGTCAGAACGCGCCTGTGCTACACAGGTTTCTCGGAGGAACGCTGGAAGTCAGAATCGCTCCCGAAAGTATTTTAGAAGGTAGTGAGTGTCCACGATTTCAATCCCCATTGTACACTGAAATTTGTGAGTTTTGAGGGCACTTACCTTTAACTTTTACTGATTTAAGGTAAGTGCCTCTTGCGTTTAATCTTAGCAGAGCTTAAGACAAACTGGCGTCCTGATACTTGAATAGGCTGGACCAGATACTTATTTTCTTTAATGCTTTTTTTTTTTTTTTTTTTTGAGAGATAGAGAGAGACAGTGCCAGCTGGGGAGGGTCAGAGAGAGAGAGAGAGAGAGGGAGACACAGAATCCAAAGCAGGCTCCAGGCTCTAAGCTGTCAGCACAGAGCCCATCGAGGGGCTCGAACCCACGAACCGTGAGATCATGACCTGAGCTGAAGCCGGATGCTTAACCGACTGAGCCACCCAGGCGCCCCCCGAGTATTTAAAATAAGTCTTTGCAGAGCATGTAACAGAAGGAAGAGTATTGCTTTAAAAAAGTTAGGCATCTTGCAATGATTTCGAAGAAGATATATCTAGATCTAGATACAGATTTTTAAGTACTACATGAAAAATTGTCTAGCCTTTTCTTCTACTCACACTTATATTCTGCAATATAATAAATCGTTTTGGTACGACAAGATTTGCACGTTTTCTCACATTTGGGAAGCACTGTGTAACTTCCCTTATCTTTAAAATCCTGATGTGATTTCTATGAAACGATGTCAGTACAATCTTCTTTAAGATATGTTGAAGACAAGGGAATCTCAGCGGTCTTCATTCACTTACCGCTTTATTTTTGCCTCAACGAAAACACCCGTGACCCCCTCTTTCATGACGGTTCAGGGCATTCCTTTCCACAGCACAGTCCCCCCAGTTCCGTGGGCTGTTTCCTGTCGGGTTAGCGTGTTCGTCTGTAACTTGAGCTGCCTGCAGAACGGCAGGGCAGCCTTCTGGGCTCCTGGTTGGAAATGTTAGGTGCAAGATCTGAAACTAACTTTCTAAATGAACTCCAATCCCAACGCGTGGAAATTCCAAGCCAGGATTTGGTGGGTGCTGGGCCACCCAGAAGGAAGTTTCTGGGCACAAAGGCTGGTGCCTGGGGGTCCCCAGAAAGGTGTGGTGTGGAGCCGAACAGCCTGCTCTCTCCACCAGAGGCAGGAGCAAAGGGAGGGGAGCCTGTACCTGTCTCTGGCTGACAGCAAGGAGGCCCAAGGGCCCTGGGAGGATGTGTAAAGTGAATTTTAAAAATCCTCATTGGAGGCATGTCCTGTGTGGCCCACTCAGAGTCCCCGTGCTGTGATAGCTTTTTGAGGGGAAGAAAGTGCAGCGTTTCCAGAGCCCCTTTTCTCCTCCTAAGGGACACATGCACACGAGCAGCCTTCTCAAAGGGCTCTGTATCTCAGACCAGCGTTTTGTTTTTGATGTTGGAATTGTAATGTCTTTGTGGCGTCTGCTATTCCCATACTGATGCCTCTGCCAGAGGTTTGCCATGGAGACTTTTCTTTCTTTTATCAGGGATGGGGCGTTGCTTTTGCTTGTTATCTTAATTTTACAAAATAACTCTTCCACAATTTTATGCAGAAAATAGTATTTTCAATTTTATTAACCATGCACATTGCTATATTTAAAAGTCTCATCTACTTGTTAATGTTGATCAAATATACGCACTTTCCATTAATTGCATACATATTAATAAGGTTCACAAATGGGAGGAAGATACAAAATCTGAGGTGCCTGGCCTCACATCCTCTCCCTGCATTTTCTGCTTCTCCTCTGGTTCATAAACTCATTTGCAGAAACTTTAGACACATCCTCAATACTCAGTATAGGAGATACTAATCGATGGTAAACACAGTCTTACCGTTACAAGGATCCTATATACCACAGAGCTCTCTATTCGAATTTCTTCTGTGTGAATATTTCCATTTGTACTTGCTGATGTGCTCATAACTGTTAGTTAAGGAAATATTGTTACAGTTCACTATCCGTTGTTCTCAATAGGATCAACTTCTTAATAAATCAATATTAACTGAAATGCCCCACACTGAGTATACCTTCGCAGATGTGTTTGGAGCCCCTGCACTGTGTGTCAGGGCACTCGAGATCATTTAGATGGGTGGCTGTCAGCAAGTCCCTGTTGTACGGTCCCTGTCACCAAGGCATAGACCATTTGCTACAACTCTGTCACCATACTGGAAGCATTGCTTTTAATGCTTATTTGTTTTGAGAGAGGGAGAGAAAGAGAGAGAGAGAATCCCAAGCAGGGTCTAGTCCGTGCTGTCAGTGCGGAGCCAAAGCCGGGGCTGGTCCCAGGAACCATGAGATCATGGCCGGAGCTGAAATCAAGTGTCCCACTTTCTACAGGCTGAGCCACACAGGTGCCAGGAAACATTTGTTTTTCAATTTCTATTTTAGATGCAATTAAAGAGTTGACTCCAATAAGAAAATAGTACTAGGAATTCAGGTCTACAGTCTGGTTCTAAATGGACTGTCTTCACAGCCCTGTCAAATCCAAGTTGGTCAACATGTTGCTATCAGAGCGGGTATTGATAAAACTAAGACTAAGACATAAAAAGAAATTTCAGAAGTGATTAAGCAATTGGTAATTAGTATTAAAGGAACAGAATTTTAGATTTTCACAGAATTCTCTCTTTTCTTTTTAAAGTGTATTTATTTTTGAGAGAGAGGGAGAGAGAGAGAGAGAGGGAGAGAGCACACAAGCTGGGGAGGGAGAGAGAGAGTTTCAAGCAGTCTTCTGAGCACAGAGCCTGACGCAGGCTTGATCCCACGAACCATGAGATCATGACCTGAGCTGAAACCAAGAGCTGGACACTTAACAGACTGGACCACCCAGGCACTCCAGGGATGCCCAGAATTCTTTATGTGATGGGTTGGATTACATTATAGCTTGTCGCTAAAGGAAACCTTGAAGTATATTCTGTTCTTCGTTTATTCAACCAGCACATTTGTTAAGTATTTACAGAAGCTATTTATTTTCTTTTGTGACTCTTTATCTTGCACACAGAAGTGCTGGCTAACATAACAACCACAGACTATTGAAGAAGGGGACCCCTGGGCAGCTCAGTCGGTTAAGCGTCCAGCTTTGGCTCAGGTTATGATCTCACGGTTCTTGGGTTTGAGCCCCGCATTGGGCTCTGTGCTGACAGCTCGGAACCTAGAGTGGCTTCCGATTCTGTGTCTCCCTCTCTCTCTGCTCCTCCCTGCTCACACTCTTCCTCTCTCTGTCAAAAATAAATAAAAAACATAAAAACTTAAAAAAAAAACTGGAAGGAAAAATGCAGAATTCATGGGTCCAACTTTCTGATTTCATTAACAGCAAACTGAGGCCCTGAGAAATAGGTGGTTTTTGAGGTTCACAGTGTAAATAATTGACAAAACTGTGGGGTTTTTGTATTGCACTTCTTTTCACTCATCAGTACATTGTCCTAATCAATACTCTCTCCATGGTATGCCTTTCTCCCTGGGGTTTTCCATCCAGAGAACTCTTTTCCTTAACAAAGGTTTCTTCTAGATTCTAGAATATGAACCAATGAAATGGTAGAGGGCTGGGTGAAAACGGGAGACTTTGATAAAAAAAAATACAGTCATTCTAATATGAGGCGCCTGTGAACCAGCCTTCAGGAGACAATACTGTCCAGTTTTGTGGCTCATGTCTGAAAGATGGTGATGGTGGGTTTCTAATGTGATGGGAGAGTGTGTGAGCGTGAGTGAGCCTGTGAGTGTGCAGCACTGTGGCTCCTCTCTCCAGCAGAAATTCGAGGTCATTCCTGCCTCATAGGCATCCTCAAACCCTATTTCAGACAGAACGAGAATGGTGTCCAGTGGGAGGTTTGGCAACTCTGCTTGGTTCTGGGCTGGCCTGGGGCCGCTGGGTCACCGTGTGTCTCTGTGACCTGCAGGAGCTCCTGAGGGACACTGCCTGCTACGTGACCTTGAACTCTCGGAAGCAGAACAGTTTGATCATTTCTAAATATTAGAAAGAGAACCATCTGGAAACCTGACATTGCATAGATCGGGGACTGGGCACAAGTATGGAGAGGCAACATTTAGTTTAATATAAACAAGATTTTTCTGGTATTTAGAATTTTATAAAAAAAAAACAACCGAGCTTCCTTGTGTAGTCAAGGATTTGGCACCTTTGAAAGGCTGGGGCATCTGGGGGGCTCAGTCGTTGAGCAGCCGACTTCGGTTCAGGTCATGATCTTGCAGTTGGTGAGTTTGAGCCCCGTGTTGGGCTCTGTCCTGACAGCTCGGAGCCTGGAGCCTGCTTTGGATTCTGTGTCTCCCTCTCTCTGCCCCTCCCCCGTTCATGTTCTATTACTCTCTGTCTCAATAATAAAAAAAATGTATAAAATTTTATTTAAAAAGGCAAGGAAACTTTCGATTAGGGGATGCTCTGCACTGGGTGGAGGTTCTACCTGACAGCTTCTCTCCATCCGCCTTCGCGGTGTGTGACTAAAGCCGGTCCCTGTCCCAGGACGGTGGAGGGGGCCGCACACCAGGCACAGGAAGTCACCTGGGGGGGAGGCAGGGAGGAGGCAGCTCTGCTGTGGTTTGCACGCGCTGGGAGCAGCTTCACTAACCCGCAGGCAGAGAAGCCAGCTCGTGGACACTCCTTCCGGCTCCAGGGTGACAAGACGCCCGGCTGCGGGCCAGCAGGGGCACGTCTGACACACACAGATGAGTTCCCGCAGAGTCCTGCGGACCGGAGGAGAGGTGGGATGGCACCACAGTTGTCTCTGTGCGTCGCTGATCTTCAGTTACCCCGGGGCTGGCCTGTGAGAGCCGGAGCCTTATGCTCCTCCCACTGAGCGGACTCCCCCAGTGGCCAGGCCGGCGCTGGTCGTTGGCAGAGTCGCAGCCCTGCCTGGGACGTGCCCAGGTCCCGGTTCTGCAGCGCTGCTGAGCGGGGGGAGTCTGGCCACCGGCCTCCTGTCCGGAACCCCCTCAGTTAGTCATTTGGCCAGCCCACCTGCACTGAGACCGGGCTCTCTGCCTCTCTCCCTTTTTTTTTTTAATTTTTAATGTTTTTATTTATTTTTGAGAGACAGACTCAGAGCATGAGCAGGGGAAGAGGAGGGTCAGAGAGAGAGGGAGACACAGAATCCGAAGCAGGCTCCAGGCTCGGAGCTGTCAGCACAGAGCCCGACTCGGGGCTCGAACCCACGAACTGTGAGATCATGACCTGAGCCAGAGTCAGACCCTTAACCCACTGAGCCACCAGGCGCCCCCTCCCTATCTTGTAATCACGTATTTTACTCAGGTTATAGTAATACGCGATGTTATGTAATATTGCACTACATATTTGCATATGTTATACTACAATATTATATATTAAGCTATAACACCAGATCAACTCTACCGCCCAAAGAATGTGGAAGTGCCATAAAAAGAAGCTAACAGATCTTTGCATTGGAGCTCTTTTTTTTATTTAGAAATTTTTTTTCTGTTTTTTATTTATTTTTGAGAGACTGAGAGAGACAGCATGAGCAGGGGAGGGTCAGAGAGAGAGGGAGACACAGAATCCGAAGCGGGTTCCAGGCTCTGAACTGTCAGCACAGAGCCCGATGGGGGACTCAAACCCACGAACCCTGAGATCATGACCTGAGCCAAAGCTGGACCTCGACCGACTGAGCCCCGGGCGCCCCTGCATTGGAGCTCTTGAGGGTAAATGGACTGGGACGCCAGCCCTTTCCTTCCCACCGAGGAACTTCTGCGCGTCCACTCGCTGGTTGGTAATGAGGAAGGTCGTGGGGCGTGCTGGAGACCAATGGGCGCGCTCCGAGGGGGCCGGCTGGTGAGGCCTGAGGGCTTGTTTGGAGACCTCGTCACCCACCCAGGTTTCCGCTGGCCCCAGCTCACGATTTTGTCAGGGACAGACAGAAGGTCCAGGAGAACCTCTGACTTCTATTCAGCCATTTGTTGTGAAACTAAAAACCCTGTGTCCTTGACAACTTAACTTATAGTCTCTGTGGTTTTCTTTCTGCTCTTCTTCATCTTCTCTTTTGTTCCCTTCCAGATCTTTCTTTTTTTTTTTTTTTTAGATTTTATGTCTTATGTCTTAGTAGTAGTTTTAGGCTCATAGCAGAATGGGGAGGAAGGTACAGAGATTTTGCACCCACCTGCTGTCCACCATATGGACGTCCATGCCCACTGTCATTGCCCCCACCAGGCGGGACAATGGCTACATGGCGGAGCACACAAGGCCACGCCGTCACCAGCCCAGGCACGGTGTGAGTCAGGTCTTCTCTTGGTGGTGCTCACCTGTGTGGGCGCGGACCCCTCCCATGGTGCCTGACCCCCACCTTGCACAGTCTCTCTCTCCCGGCTTCTGGTCTTCCTGGGAACTTGCATCTGGCCCTGTCTTGAGCCACACACATTTCTGACGGCCTGAGTGTCCAGCCCACCAGGAGCCCGAGAGAATCATGTTCAGTGGAGCCTTTGTGTCTCACTGTAAACAGGCAAATCATTGCCAGAATGATTGCTTTGGCTCTTGTGATTCTTGTTTAACACTGTGCTCCACACAAGCCTCGTGAGTCCATCATAGTCATCAGAGGGTCTCTGCCGTGTCACATCTCCAAGTGGCTGCAAGTGAGAGACGGAACAACAGACAGGGAGAAAAAGATTGAGATAGACAGACAGAGATAGAAAGATGGAGAGACGGGGAGACAGAGGATATCAGCGATACATTTTTAGTTCACCCCGCATCTGAAGCCACTGTGAAGAGTGACAGGAAATGTACTAGTACACCTTGGCCCTGTAAGTGCAGACGATCAAGCAAGATGATCTTAAAATCTCTGCCTGGCTGATGCATCAGGCTGCCTTTTCTCCCCTGAGACCAAATGCTGAATTCCATGTGGTATGGGCTCCAGTCACTGTGACGTATGTGACTTTACCTTCCACAGAGGCTTTATTCCTTGATTGACAAGAAAGAGAGGGTTTTCCAGCACTTGATGAATAGATCTTTCTTTAAGCTGCTCCTTCAAGTGGCAGGATGTGCGTCTTCCCCCAAACCATATGTGAGCAGGTAGGGACACGTTCCTCAGACCCCGCCGAAGACGGACGGATGCAAGCTGGAATTCTTTCCGAACAGGCGCATTTGCAGCTCACTGGAGAAACAGGCATCTGGAGGGAGGGGCAAACATCCGGTCTTATGAGAGTCTCCAAAGCATCTGCGAGGGAAGACGGATAGACGTGACACAGGGCAGCGGCCCCCCATGCCCAGCTGAAGGAGCAGGGGCTCCGTGCACCTGTGCCCCACGGGGTCTGCTGGCTCCACGGCCAGGGGCAGCAGATGTACCAGCAGCCCCTCCCCCGCTCTCTTTGGGCGGAACTTTAAGGCTGTTATGCATGGAAAGCACACGCTGAAATAGTGCAAAACCTCTTCTGAGGACTCCCTTTGTCTCCTCCACTCAGGTTCCCACCGTCTCCCTATTCCTGCATGAAATCTACCTCAATGGCATTTTGCAACAAGCCATGTGTTTAATTTCTTCAAAAGTATGTCCTCAGGGGATATTTCCAAGGGATACAATAAAATTATAGAGTCTTGCAGTTCGTCGATTTCCTTCAGTCCAGCCCTGCCCCCCTCCCGCTGAGTCAGGCACTCGATTCTCTTTAAGAGGGAGCACGGCACTGTATTTCCAGATACACAACTTTCTTCGTGGCTTGACCATTTGGAATACAGGTTCTAATAGTAAAGTGCATGCCTTTCCTTAACAGGAACTACCTTTTTTGGGTTTTTTTTGCTTTTGAGGGTGGGGGCGGGGAGTAACGTGAAACCTGTCCAGAGCTAGCAGAAGTGAAGCAAGTCAACTTGGAAACACATTTCATGCGAAATGGCAGACTGGGGGCCCCTGCCCTCTCTCAAATCCTGGCCTCAGGGAGTCTTAGAATTCTGCTGATTGTTTCCTGGGGGCTGGGGTGGTGGGGTGGGGGGTGGGGAGGGACTGTGCACATTCCTCCTGAAGATTTTGGACTCTCCCTTTTAATCCTCTCTCAAAGGGCACGAGTCACAAAGCCTCGGAGCAAGCTCCCCCCCCCACCCCCATCACAGGAAATGCCTCTCTAAGACAGCGGCTGGTGGCCCCAAGGATTGGGGGAGGAAGTGACTTTTGATTTCACAGGACACTTGGGTTCTCCTGGTGAGCTCTGTGCCCTGATTTCATGTTTGCAAGATTTGGCCTTCTGGGGAGAAACAGATCATTTCAATAAGCTTATTTGTTTGGTCTACTCCTCTCCGAAGGGTAAGGCCGAAGCAGACTTTTCCTCTCTACAGAGAGGACATGGATTCCTTGGCATCCTTCTCTGTAGGGAAGTGAATAATGTGGGGTACAGATTCTCAAAGAAACCTCTGTGCATTTTTTTAAAGGAAATAAAATCAGGATGGATCCAACAGCAACCTCCTGATCATGTTGTCACGTCTGGGGCTTGGAGTACTTTTTCCATGCTCCGTCTTATTGCTTGAGGCAGAAATATCTTGTATCTTCTCTGGGCCTTGGTTTTCTTACCTATAAAACAGACTAGATGAGGTATCATATAAGCTCATAAATAATTTCATAATCTGCAAGTGGAAATTGGTCTTTAAAGAAATATTAAGCTCTCTCTTGTAACGGAGACAGGCGAGGAAAGACTGTGGTCCACACAGCTTTTGCATGAACCCGATGCGCACTCTCAGGCTGGCAGCCATGATGCAGTCTCACGATGCGTCTCCCACAGTGACCCGTCCCCGCCTTCCCTCCACACTGCGTCTCAAAGCCCACAGGTGGCTCTGCTGTGAAGTTGCTCCTAGGCACACAGTGGCGGCTTTGTGACTTATGCCATTTGTGAGAGAAAGTCCAAAAGCTTCAGGAAGAATGCAGAGGCTTCGTCCTCCCCAAGGAGACAAAGATATTCACATGTGTGAGCCAATAAATTACATGGAATCGAATCCCAGTGAATAGATGTCTGTAGTCTTCAGGTTGGAGACTAGGGATTTCAGATTTAGGAAAATTTCTGTTTGGTTCTGTCCTGTGATTCACGTCTGTCAAGATCAGTAGGAAGGCACAGGTGGGTGAGGGGCATCCACTAAACGTGGGGTGGGAGAGAACTGCCTTCTTCCTTTGTCATCCTCACAGTTGAACTGGTCAAGACTGCGTCACGTGGCCACCAGGGGGTGCTCACCCCCACCGAACTCAGGGCAGCGAGTCTCTGGACCAGGGGACTGTCAGCAGCCCAATGGACGACTTCTGCCCTAACCCCCCAAACACCAGTCTTTCTAAGGCATCAGTATTTCGGCGATGTCAGAGGAATAGCATTTTTGAAGAACACCGATACGTTTTGCAAATATAATACTTAGATATAAACACGGTAACCTGTAAATACATCATTTTGCACAGCTATAAAATAGTACGAGGGTCCAGTTCACCATAATAGCATTTCAGATATGCCTACTTTAGGCTTCATCAATTGTATAAAGTCTAGAAAGTGGAGAAAACTGGCTAAAAAAAGGTGTCATGCTGAACATTTCTTTTTAGCAATCTTTCTAGTGAAGTCCATCAAATTAACACACGCTGGTGGACAGTACATAATGATCCTGGGTTTTTAAATCTTTTTAATGATAACATTTGGTCATGACTGTGAAAGAGCAGTCAAATTTCATGCCGCCCTCAAGCCTGCAGACTCTTAATTTGGAATCATACAAAACTGCGATTTTCTATAATTTTCATTTATGATAAAAGATTTCTATGATGCAAAGAAAAATGAATAATCGGCACGGCTTGTGGGCTGAGGTAATGAGCACATTTTAATGTGGAATGGCTGGAACAGGAGACGTCTTTTGAAAGCATGAACAATATATCCCTTCCTCACAAAACTGTCCTCAGTTAAAATATATATATATTTAACTGAGGACTATATATATATATATATATATATATATATATATATATATATAGTTTCCTTATCAGCAAATACTGCAAACAGTTAAGATAAACATCTAAGCACTCTCAGAAAAACGTCTAATTTGTTACTTTAAAATACCACTTTTTCCAGCAATGATCTGTTCTCTGCACCTCTCACTGGGAAAAAATGATTTTGATGCTTATCTATTAAAAGTCTTAAGCATGGTTCATGTTTAAAAGAATTTGATAAAAAATCTAAACTTTGGATCATCAGGAAACCACACTTAGGAAGTTCAGATTTGGGCATGTGAAAGTTGTTTTGTTTTTCAATTTTAATGTCCAGTTGAATCAAAATGAGGATACAGCTTTTCAGAGTGATAAGAAATAAACGTGATGAAAATTTTTCCTCTCATTCTTTTGTTCTCCAATTTCTGTGATTCAGACATATCACCTTGACACAAAATACCATTGTTGTGATACTTTTGTTTTTACCTTCTTAGCCGGGTATGCACTTAACATGTGAGTCTGTGTGAGGTGTGTGTGTGTGTGTGTGTGTGTGTGTGTGTGTGTGTGTCAGAGAGAGAGAGAGAGAGAGAGAGAGAGAGAGAGAGAGAGAGAGAGAGTCTGGTTGCTGTGTTGGAGAGAACATAAGAAACAGATCGTGTGGCAAAGAAAACAAAGAGCCAGATTTATTTTTGGTTTATTTGGTATATTTGGTTTATTTTTTATTTATTTTGGCTTATAAGTTTATTAAAACTTTTTTGATCTTTATTTTCCCAACATAAAAGTCTGGGATCAGATGTTTTGTAGTATTTCTTCCCAAGCTCAGACTCATTGGATCTATGAAAATTAACGTTGTTGTATAATTGCATGACCTCTTTTCTGTTCCCTTAGAGACATTGTAGGATGGTATGACAGGAGTCTTGCTTTGAGTGCATAGATGCTGCCTAGAAACTTTTCTTTCTATCTATCTATCCATCCATCCATCATCTATTTATTTAGCTATCATTTATCTATCTATCCTCCTCTCTTCCTTCTCCCTTCCCCTGCCTCTCCCCCTCCTCCTCTTCCTCCTTTTTCTCCTCCTTCTCTTTCTTCTCCTTCTTCTCCTTCTCCTTCTCCTTTTCCTCCTCCTCCTCCTCCTCCTCCTCCTCCTCCTCCTCCTCTTTCTTCTCCTTCTTCTTCTCCTTCTTCTTCTTCTTCTTCTTCTTCTTCTTCTTCTTCTTCTTCTTCTTCTTCTTCTTTCCACCATTATCATCACCATTTAGAAAATAACAAATGCTTTCTTCTTGGTTCATCTGTCCAGGAGGGTCTGAAGATTTGATAATTCTTGTTTTTTTTCCCCCAAAACACCATACATGTATGTGAAAATCAAGATTTTAGCCTGATAGCATGTTGAAAGAAAGAAGCACAGGCTGATGAATCAGGGCTCGATTTAGAAGCTGTACAGATGCTGGAAAAAAACTGATATGATTTACTGTGTGAGCCTGTGTGCATCCCTGGAGGCTTCAAATTTCCCAGGTAGAATATAGTAACAGTGTCATTCCCTGTGCATTAACACACACTGACCAAGACAGACTCAGTCCTCTGTAGAGATTTGATGCTAAAATAGAAGGCACGATTCCGGGTCACTTATTTTGGGCTATGTTCACTATTTCCTTTAAAGGACCGTGTCTTCAAAATGAAAAGAAAACAGGTAAAATATAATCCTAAAGATGAATAGATCTTCTCAGATTGTATCCGTGCCATGCAAGGGGTCTCTTGTGTCTGAAAGGCTATATAAACATCAGACGCTAAATGTTAACGTATTAATTTTGTCATTCTTCGGAATAACATTTGGATAACTGAGGCTTAATATGAATAAGCCAATGAACTATTCCATACATGTATAAGATCTAAGGGTGAATGGCTGAGCCAATGACCGCAAGTCTCACTCAGTGGCAGGGGCCACAAGAGCAGAACGAGCCCTCAAGCAGTAATAAAAGCTAACTTAGGGTGTTATTTTTTTTCTTGAATCCTACCCTTTATCTTTTCTCTTCTTTGGATTCTGCCCCATCGTTTAACTGGGAAGCTGATTCTGAATTTTGTTACATCAGAATAAATAGCAGAGATACTCAAAGACTTTTTGTGAGGTTAACCCAAAGTCCCAAGACCTAGAGAGATGTAGAGGTCTTGAAGAAGAGGTGAACAATAGAGAAAGAGATTTGGGGATGTGTGGGGAGATAATCTTCCACGTACAATGGAAATCCCTTCCCTGTGTTGGAGAGGTCTTACTGCATGCGTCTTAGGAAGCAGGGCCCATTTCCTATTATAGCAGAAAAAAAAAAGCAGAATAACCATATTGATGACTTTCCTGTCAACAGGTACCCAGGAATATGACTTCTGCTGAACGAATCTCCTGCTCTCATCTAGGATTTCTAATCCAGAGCACATGAGATGCAGGAATTTCCAGGAAAGTCTGGGCAATGGCATCTGCATGCAATAGCTTAAGGCTGGGGTGGTGATGCCCTGATCTGCCCATTCCAGGCCTGGGCGCCTGCCTGTGCTTCTGGCTGCCTTACCTCCTGTCCGTCCTGCCTCCCATAGCCTGGCTCTCCAGTTCTCCGGGTCATTCTGTGACCTAACCAAGTTTCTTTTAGACTCAAGTTAGCTGATGTTAATGTTGTGGCTTGCCACTAAATGCCATGATGAAGACAAGCGTTAACAATGGGGCTCATTAGAGAACCAGACTCTGTGTACATCCTGCCTGTCCCTGAAGACAAGAGCACATCTGGGAACACACATTTCCAGAACCCGTCAGTTCTCAGCCATTCCAATTTCAAACCCTTTGTGCCCTTAAATATTATTCAAGACAGCAAAAAATGTTTTTTATGTGTATTGTACTTATTTAAGCTGATTAGTAATTAAAATGAGAAATTGTGGGATAATAAATAATGAATAAATATTTATCTACTCACATATGATAATACAATTTCATGACATGTTAGCACAAATAATATATTTTAAAAAAATCAGTGAGAATAATGGTGACTGTTTTCACAAATCTCTTTAGTGTCTGGCCAGAGAGAGGACTCGATCCCCAATTCTCCTCAGCTCATCACAGTAAGTTGTGAGGTTAACACAGGTTCAGGGATGAAGACTATTTTAACAGCCTTTTCAGATAATTGGGCATTGTTCTCCTCTGATAGGACACTGAAACTTGAACAGCGTTCGTTTCTTAAAGGCTAATGGCAGTATGAGTTCCGGGCCCATGGCAGTGACCTTGTACTCCACTGCGCTGATCTATCCTGTACTTTGAATGGACTTTTCACTCATGTGTGATTTTGCAATACCATGCATTGCCTCTTGGGAAGGTACCAGTTCACAGAGTTATCCAGATTCCCTATGTGGCAACACATTTCATTATATAACAGGAAAAAATATATCATATTTGCTATTATCACCCATCCTGTTAGAGATATCCTCAAGTTTTGAGAGAAACTGTCAGGTTAGTGTAATGGATACAAGTTTTCCCTATTTCTAGTTTTCACTTGAAAGTTCCAATGTTATCATTGGCGACAAATACAGTCAGTTGACTTTCTTGTAGTGACAGGCTTACTTTGTTCATTTTCCAGAAAATGCGTGCCAAACGCCCAAGTCTGAGTAACCAGTTTGTCTATCAGTCTTTCTTTCATGTAAATAGGGGTCCCATGGAAAAAAAAAAAAAAACAGCTGATTCAGCTCAAAGCTCAAATGTTGGACAAGTCCTTTCCTTGACGTGAGCATGACAAGAATCACACACTGAGTGTGACAGAAGCGCTTTATGCATGCTTGACTCAGAAGAGGAAACAGATGTTGCGTGTGATTTGAGATTTTAAAATATTAATAATAGATATAGCTTCATCATAGCCATTCTTTTTTTAAGTTTATTTATTTTTAAGAGAGAGAAAGAGAGAGAGAAAAAGCACAAGCAGGGAAGGGGCAGAGAGAGAGGAAAAGAGAATCCTAAGGAGGCTCTGCACTGTCAGACATGGGTCTGGAAGCCACAAACCATGAGATCATGACCTGAGCCAAAGTCAGATGCTCAGCTGACTGAGCCACCCAGGCGCCCTCATCACGGGTATTATTAAGTGAAACTGGAACCCCCAACACACAGTAAACTGCAAGGGCAAGACATAAAGAACACAGTGACTTAAGAGTCACATTCTAGTGATGCTGCCTTGATTTCTATCTGGGCCACTTATGTGCCCACCATGGCTTCGCAGCTTCAGTGCAAACAGCAACAAGGTGGAAAAAGCAAATCACACCTGAATTTTATTAGGAAAATGGTCCCAAGCTCACTGACATCCTCCAGATTCCTAGGCACCCCACTGGTCATGGAACGAAGTGTGGCTGAGTCCTGTCACTTTCTAGGCTGCTAGAGACTATGTTATATCTTCTTGTTTCTTCGTATACCTTAAGCCTCAGGCGCCTCTTCTCTCCTCCTCTTTATTTGGTAGTCTGGTTCCACTGTACATTTAGAAGCGATCTGCGAAGACCTTCCACCTGGACCGTGAGCACATCTATACCTGAGCCATATGTGTTTCTTGTCCCAGTGGACAGATGTCTTGCTTTGTGCCTAAGACCAGTCTCTCTGTTTGGGCTTCTATCTCTGGCCACCCCAGTGCATCCCTGCAGCTCTCCCTTCCCTTTGTCCTGCAAGTCTATTGTGTCTACTGTACTGATCAAGTCCTACCCGAATATAATCAATAGAAAGGCATGTGCCTTACCAAATCAGTCTTCACATTTGCTGCTGGATGCTACCCGCTTCGACTGGCTCCGTGGATCACAGATCCCTCAATAGTGATCCTCACACACTGCCTCCTGCCCTCCCCCTGCCCTCCTCTGAACCCACTGGAGGGAGGCTTTCTTCTCCACAACCCCATCAAACAGATCCTGACAAGGTCGCCTGGGACCTCCACATTACGAACTCCCGTAGTTTACGTCAGGCCTCATTTCATGTGACTCTAGCAGAAGAAGGAGGGCATAGTTCATTAATTGTTCTTTTTTTAAACAACTTTGTTCCTTTTGTTGGGGATGCAGGTAGGTTTGGCATTGAAGTGCTTATTACTTATAGCCAGACGTCTGAACCTATTCGTTGATCTCAAGATTACTTCCAATTTTTAACTAGTACGTGACATGTTGCAAGTAGTGGATGTCATTTACAGGGGGTCTATTTAGAGAAGCTTGTGTTTTTTTCATTATCCTGCAAGCTGTGTGATATTTGACAAATCACTTATTCTCTTACACTGGGCTTCTTTCCCCCCTGTTATGTTATGTTATGTTATAACCACTTGTTGATTGAATAAATACGAAGAAGCAAAACTAGTAAAATAGGTCTTCGGCTGCCAAGATATGTACTAGGTAATCTGACCAGCTAGAGCAGCAAAGAAATCCATGACCCTAGGAACCACCACAAACTAGTGTTCCACCACTGGGTGAGTACATACACGGTTGAGTAGAAAGAATTACGAACATAAAATAATTGGTGTATCAGATACCCTACTCTCTCCTAGTGGTGACTCTGTGATAGAAACTATTGATCTCACCAGGAGAAGGTTCCTCGGGCAGGCAAGGGCAAACGTATACGTGCATGGACAGAATGGGGTGGTGCTGCTATTTGCAGGGACATTTCTGTACGTTGCCTCCTGGTTGACTTGGCAGCGATCTTCTGTCGGTTATTTTTGGAGGTGGCGCCAATGCTTGTGAATGAGAGCACAGGAGTGAGAGACAGGAGTCTGGCTTCATGATGGCTTCCTATCATAAGAGGAGTGCCCTGAGATTTTGCCACAAAAGCATCTTCTCCCGCTCACCTACCATCTGACAATTATTTGGGTTAATGAGCTTTTCTGAAGAATACAAATCATTCTCAACATTATGGCAGTTGCTTTAATTAGAACAGCACTTATTAGAAATTAATTTCATCGAAGTTAATTCGTGGCTTTTCATCCAGGGTAGATAAGGAAGATAGAGATGTAAATAACTACAATAATTAATATTTGCTTCAAACTGTAACCAACACAAAGCCCGCTTACTGGGACTGGGCTTGCATCTTCATAGGACAGGATGAGGCCACTGATACTATTTTTACTCCAGATGTACAAACCAGGAGGCCGGTCGTCGTGGTGAGATTTATCCAGTAAACTCTAGAGCTGAAGGTCAAATTCTGACCTTCTGAGTCCATGCCCAACCCACGTTCTTTCTAAAAGGAGGGAAGGGAGCCAGAGGTTGTCATGGGGGGGGGACATTAATCAGCCTCCTCTCTCTCTGAACACACTGTCTTCCCAGCCTCCAGCTCGCTCTTCCCCCGCCATTTGGGGCAGGTACACAGCTTTGTTTGGAGGGCTCTTAGTCAGACGAAGATCAGGCTCTTCCATGGGCTTGCTCACATTGTCACCACTTGGGTGTGAGGACAGTCAAACTCAGCCGTGATCTTTATTGTTCTTTCTGTCAATGAACCATACCCAGAGCTTAGGAGGTTTTATTTAACTATTTTTAAAAAACATTTTTCCTTTTTTTTTTTTTGAAAAAAGTTTAACCCGGCATTCTGTCCATGTATAAACGCTGTGTGAACTTTGACTCTGCTAGCTCATGTCATAAATGGTTTGCAATGTCATTCAGGGAGAAACATTTAGAATCACATTCATTTCAACTCCTGTCAAATTAGCAAGCTACAGAGAAGCAGACTGATTCCCTGCTCACCACTTATTTTGGATTTATATACAGGGCGCCTGTATTGCCAAACTCTTCTCTCTGCTTCCTCTAGAGGTGTAATGAAGATATATTTTGCATTCATGCTGAGCTCCACCATTCATAGTGCCATTGAGGCAGCATTTCTAATATTCACAGGCAACTAATGAATTTTACTCTCTAATGGAAAACATAATAAATGAGATACTTTACAATAGAAAAATATATACGAATAAGAAAATAAATACACAGAATAGAAAATATAAATGAATATCCATTCACGTATACTTCATATGTATTTTTGTAAATTGTTTAGATTTATGAACGAGTTAAAAAGACACTATATATACTATTGAATACTGATAGAGATCATGACTTAGGCATGTCTGAGTTGAAACTTTCAAGAAATAAGATGTCTAATTAAAATGTATTTGATTTTATAAAAGTGCATCCTTGGGGGGCATGGGGGGCTCAGTCAGCTGGACATCCAACTCTTGGTTTGGCTCAGGTCATGGGCTCATGATCTGAGAGTTCAGTCCCTGCATTGGGCTCTGCACTCCTGATGGTGTGGAGCCTGCCTATGATTTTCTGCCTCCCTCACTCTCTGCCCCTCCTTGGTTCTCCCTCTCTCTCAATAAATAATTAAATTTAAAAAAATTTTAAAAGTGCATCCTCTAAGGTAGAACATTATTTAAAAGAGTCATATTTTCACTAGATTGGTTTTTTTTTAATGTTTTGGTATACATCAGTGATTATTTTTTTTCAAAATGGAATTGCCAGTCCCAACAAGGAGAGACCAGGAAAGCCTGCTGAGAAAGCAAAGCTGTACCAGTTGGGCACCTGAATACCTGTCCTGGGGGTTTCCACTTGGGAACAAAACAGGCGTGACCGCATGCACGTGAGCTAGGGTCAGACAAGGAAGCATACTGGGCTTCGAGCATCGCTGGATTGTTTGGTCCTGGCGAAAAATACGACAGAGGGGGTAGATTTGGCTCAGGATGAAACTGAATATCTTGGGAATCATGATACGCCCCAAATCACTAATCCTACAATTTTAAAAGACTCTCAACCATCTGGGGCCGCTGGGGGATGTGAGGGTGGGGCTTCTCTGCCCTTGGGAGAGTTTCACACATCTGGGAACATATTGGCTAAGAACTCCATCTACAGGAGGACATGTCTTCCCCCAAGAGGCATAGAGTGCGCAGCAGACTTCGAGAACACCCTGTCCACCACGCCAACCTCCTTCCTCTTCTCCATGTTGAGAAGAGAAGAGAAGAGAAGAGAAGAGAAGAGAAGAGAAGAGAAGAGAAGAGAAGAGAAGAGAAGAGAAAATATGCTGAAAATATTTTTCCAAAATTAAAAAAAAGATCTTAACACTCTGCATTAGCCACAGTCAAGTAATCGACATGTCCTTTCCTATGATCTGTCCATTCTGTTCTGCCATCTGCTCAGGGAGCCATTTGATAAAGCTTCAAATAATCTGCAAAATTCATTTCCAGTAAGTTTGAATATGCAGAGACTTTCGTAGATCGAGTAACTGTCTAAAGGAGAAGAAACCCAGACTTCACCGTTTAGTGTGTAACACCTTTCCATGTTTACTGCAACTCGGCTGTGCTTGTCTATATCATATCTTCTAAAATTGTGAAATGATGAGTCAGATAGATTGCATGGCAGGAAAACCCGAGTAGTTTTCAGGATAAAGGCAGAGCAGCAATATTGCAACTGTGCAGTCTATGAGTGGACCAGAATCGCAAACATGGCCAGGCAGACGGCCTCAAAGCAATGCACACAGTTATACTTGTCTCTTTAAAATTCTGGGGTTCCTAATAGCAGAATCATCTGGTCCATGCCATCTGCTAGCTGTGGAGGGAGTGAGTGTAGCCTGTGCAGGTACTGGAATATACAATCTAATTAGTGTGCTAAAGCTTAATTTATTGGAGAAATTGTAAATATAAAATCAATTATGATTTAACAAATCTATTCTTCTGCTGCTGTAATGAAGACTTGGCATGTGCCGGGTTATTATGCGTGGTTTTCTTTTTTATATTATATTGCAAGGTACCTTCCTTAATATATCACAGGGACAATGAAATTACACTCCACTACCTGTCTACCCATTTCTTTCACATTTGCAATCATAATCGGAATCTGCTAGACAATGGAGCCGCTCCGTTGTAAATATGAGCAGAAGTGAAAAGCCTTCTGCCAATTTGGCATTCGTTCTGAGGACTGCTTGAGGACTCACCAGAGATTCGCCGGCTCCGATGACTTCTCAGCCTTTGAAGAGAGCAATTTAAAACACTTTCTCTCCAGTGCGTGCTTTCTCTAGATTCTTCCTCCCGTTTTCTTCTGCCTCTTCTTCCTATTGTCCATATTTCCGGGTGCCCCTTCTCTTCCTTCATCTCCTCCTCCTCTTCCTCTTTCTTCTTTTCATAAACCTGGAGGGATGACAATGTTTTCCATGGGGACGAAAAGTGTATCAAGAAGCGTGGACTGTTCACGGGGCCATCGACCTCTCTGCTGTCAGGAACTGTTGTTAAAACAGCCCTGTGGTGGGACAGGGGTGTCTTTACTTATTTGTTTATTTAGAACAAGGGTGCCTTTAAAAGATGAGACAATAAATAATTCAAGACAGAGGTTGAATATTGGGAAAAATGAGATTATGTGAGAAGAATTAAGCTGCATTTTACATTGTGCATAAGCGGGGCCTTTCGTGTTGCAAATTCTAAGTAGGCTCTACAACATTAATTTAAAAAAATAGAAAAAAAATACATACATAGGTTCTAAATGTGTTACTAGCTAGGCAAAACCGACCTTGAATGAGAAACATGGTTTATAGGTCTGTCTCCGTAGCGTAAAGACCTTTTAGAGTTTTGTGCTGTCACTATGGCCTCAGGGACAACCTTACACAAGGTTAGGACTGGCGGGTGCCTACGTGATTTAGTGTCAGGGTTTCAGGACGGACACACAGTGCTTTCACAGGGGTTGGCTTGAGCCAGGACCGCTGTCTGAAGCTTGGGGTTTCCACCGCAAGGGCTTGGACTCGGCCCGTGTCACCTGCCCTCCCCTGTGGACACGGGCACTTCTGCATGATGGCATTGATGGCGTGTGCCTCCCAGGATCCGGCCTGACATGAAGGAGCTCTCTGCTCCGACTTAAGTTCCTCTCCCAGGGAGCCACACAGGAGAAATTTCCTTTGAAACCTGAGGTCAGAGAAGGTCCTGCTTCTTCTAAGAGAAAAATCTTCTCCCTTCTCTGGGGCAAATAAGAATCATAAGTGAGAAGGCTAATGCTGGCCACAAGCAGGATCATCTTCAAGTGGCAGGCTACACTCGGCCACACGCAGTGTCCCTCTGGAGCTCCATTTCTGACCTCTTCTTCTCTGTGATCTTGCTTTCATTCCTGTTCGCTTCAATTGTACTGATTGTTTCTATATGATTAATTTTTTTAAGGGGATGTGGTATCTATTTATTTCTCCCTCACCTTTCTGAGGGTCTTTCCTCCGTCAGGTGCAGAGCCAAACACTGGAAGTACCCTTTCTGAAGTTCACGTTTCTGACCCTCAAAAGGCTTCCCGAATGCTGGGGAGTGGATGGGATCAGCCAGGGTACTCTCACAGCAGCCACTGTGGAGATCGGGACGGGGGAGGGGGACAGAGAGGGATGGGCTGGGGGAGACGAAGAGCCAGCGGCCTCAGAAGGGACGTTTGCACTGAATTGGTGGCAATGATACGGATTTCTTGGGGAGACCATCCAGGCCCCAGAGGCAAAGGCAAGGTGACAGGAGAGGGTGTGCTCAGGCCAGGGGGTGGCCTGTGGGACGGTCCTGTAGGGTTCCAGACTGATGGAATTAGTGGGTACTGGGCTTTCAGGATGCCAGCAGGATACGCAGATTGTAGATTTCATTATGAAGAAAACCACCAAGGAATTTTCGGCGAGGGGGTGACATCACTGCATGTTCATGTGTGTGCTGTGTAAAAATAAAATAAAATCCATAAATGTCAGCCGAATGGAAGTGTGTTTTAAAATAACCCCCTGACATTTTCTGCAGAATCGGAGGGCACACCCGTGTTGGTTCAGAAAATAGGGAGCCGAGCGCATGACTCAAAGCAGGGCCACCCCTTTGCTGCCCCCCTCAGAGGAACGCCGCAGATGAGCTCGGCTTGCACGGGCTGCTCCTGCCCATCTGCCCATCGCGGCTGAACTTTCCAGAGCACTTCAGAAGCTACTCTTGCTGTGCCCGGTGACCAACACGTACAATGGTCTCTGAGAAGGATGGCATTTTGGTTCATGCATATGACGCTCTCCTTGGGATTCAGTTGACTTTGATAGTATGTGGAGACTGATTTGGTGATCTGTGACAATACTGTGAATGTCTCGTTCATTTCCCAAGGGGATATGGACCCTTTGGCTCCAGCGTGACCCAGCAGCACGGAGACACAGCGTCGGAATGACACGGAGCGTGAAGTGGCATGGTGCTGGGCCCCGGGAGCACAGAGATGAGCCGTTCTGGCCGCTGAGGGCACTTGGGATGTGAGAGCCGTGCGCGCCAGTACCGAATGTGGGCTGCTCCTGAACTTGCACGCCCATGGCTCAGGAAGTGAGGCCTGACTTATATTTTGGACAAAAGCCTTTCTCCCTCTCTGGTCTAGATGCTCAGTCCAGCGTCAGTAGGTGTTGGCCCCATGGTTTTATGGTTCTAAACTTGGTGCTTTCAGCTAAAATCACCATGGGATAGACTTCCTCCTGTACCCTTGCCCTTTGTGGGAAGCCTCTCCCATTGGGTAGAAAATATATGCATTTTTATGTCCACTTGCTTCATTAATTCATTATTTTAGTCGATCAACAAATAAATATTTACTGAGAAGGTGGACTTTGCCAGGCACTCTGCTGGGCTCCAGAGACATATACATGCACAAGACACAGTCCTATCCCTATGGGAGCCGCAAGCTGCTGAACACAAACTGGCTGATGATCACCATGCAATGGGGTCCATGTAGCCAAACGCGGTGCTTGAGGAAAAGAGCAAATAAAGGAATAACTTCCAAAGTGGGAGTGCCATGACTGGGCCATGAGAAGCTGCCTTCACCTGTTTCCATAACATCTGGAGGGTGACTACTCACGAAGTGAGGAGAGGTGATCAGTGTCCTCGGGATAGTTTCCGAACTCGCTCATGAGCTGCCTTGCAAATCCCCCCACCAAAGACAGAACATCACCTCTGCGAGGTGGAGGTTCTCAGCTGGGGTTATTTTGTAGCCCCCTCTCCATTTCCACATGATCAAGGACATCCGGCAATGTCTGGAGACATCTGTGCTTGTCATATTTGGATGGGGTTGGGACGCTACCGGCAGCGAGGAGAGGCTGGGGACGCTGTCAAATGTCCTGCAGTGCACAGAGCAGCCCCCACAACAAATAATTACTTGGGAGCCTCGGATATCCACGTCGCCAACACTTAGCAGCTCTATTGTGAGGTGGTCACAGCAGCCAAGGTACGTAGCCAAATGGCAGTGAAATACGTTTTATAACATGAAAGGAACTTTCACTTAGATTTGCAATTCTCTCCTGGGTTTGGATCATCTCTTGGGTCCCAGATGAATGACTTTCTTGAGTTCAGCCAATTTTTGTTTTTTAATGTAGATGGGCATCTCCTTTATTTCCCTGTCGTTCTTCCTCACCTGATGACAAACAAGGTCTTTGCGGCCATCACTGTGGGCTTGCTGAGTCCTGATCCATGTTGCTTATTACGTCGTGCCTCTCCCTACTCTCCCGTCTCATGGGTGCCCCGTGCCTCTGGCCTGGCCTTGACAGCTGCTGTCTTGCCCAACGGTCAACAACTGTCATTCTCCACTGAGAATGACCCACTCCTATTTAGGCTCCACCCACTCCTGCCACCAATCAGTCATAATTTCTAAATCCAACCTGAGAAAACCTTGTCTCAGTGACCATAGCTCCTGGACAAACTCAAAAGATGAGCTTCACCTTGCAAATGTTTGTCCCCTTTTATTGAGAGACAACGATAAGTTTCTCAAACATGGAGACTGAACATATTTGCATGACCCCATCCGCTGGTACGGTGAACGCCTCTCTCACAGCCTCACACCCATGTCAGGGTGAGGTCATAGCACATGCTCTCTCCTCAGTAATAATACTTTGCCTTATCACAACCTGCTTTCCTAATGGCTGGGTGGTTGGAAAACATATTTCTTAATTCATGAGAATCCCAAGAACTCAGCTGGCTATTTCATAGTTTATATAATAAAAAAGTGTAGGGGCGCCTGGGTGGCTCAGCCAGTTTAGCCTCCGACTTCGGCTCAGGTCATGATCTCATGTTTGTGGGTTTGAGCCCCGTGTCAGGCTCTGTGCTGACAGCTCAGAGTCTGTAGCCTGGTTTGAATTCTGTGTGTCCCTCTCTCTCTCTGCCCCTCCCCCTCTCATGCTGTCTCTCTCTGTCTCAAAATAAATAAAACATTTTTTAAAAAGTGTAAAACATTGTTGCTATTCACATGAATAATTTGGTACTCCTGTCCCTTATGAAAATCGAAACCTAATGTCCTGCTCTGACATATCAAACGTTTGGAAGAGAGGACTCAGATTTGGCCTCCTTATTATCTTGAATGTGCTTTGTGCTTTATAATGATCTTCAACAGAATTATTTGATTCAGTAAAAATAATAATAGTGATGACAGATATGACTAACATTTATTAATATTCTACTATGTTCTGGTCCTTCTCCTAAATGGTTATATGATTTGTTACTTCTTGTTGTCACAAAAACCCAACAGGTAGACGTGTTTATCTTCATTTGCTGATGAAGACACGGCCCCTTAGAAAGGTGGTATGTGTTTCCAAGGCCATATGGATACGTGGAGGCTGGGATTGAACCCATCACTGATGTCCTATGAGGGACTCAATATGATGAGAATCATCTCTTTTCTTATTTTGTCATATAATAAATCATATTCAAAAATGCTAAATCATAGCTCTACAAATGATCATGATTATTGTGGGAAATAATGTACAAGAACTCTGAATGCCCTAGCCATTTAAAACCATGGCTAAGTAAAATGTCATGTATCTTTATCGTGTTTCACAAATAGAGGAAGGGCATTCTGACTAACAGCATGATTCTTTATTTATCACTCTGTCTATATAAAATATTTATTAGAAAACAATACAAATCACATTTAGAGATGCTGTATGGATTCATTTTTTTGCTATGTAGGTAAATACTGCACATAGATGTTTGAAAAATTTAGCAATGTCATTATTTGTGTAAAAATAGATTAACTGTGATTAACTTCTGACCCAAAGGCACTAAGCTTAGATTGAATGTGCTCAACGTATTAACAAGAAATTCTCTCTTTGATGTTTTAATTGCACCAACTTGGAGGCAGAGACAGTAGGTTGTTTTTCTCAATGTGAATGATTTGTACTTGCATGCAGACTTTGGAGACGAAATGCAGACAGGCTGGACCTTCCCTGTCTTGGCATTCAGGTGAGGCCATCAGTAAGCTGAGAGTCTGAGTCTGCTGAGCCCGAGTCAGGCCAGGTGTGCCCGAGACACTGCAGACCTCAGCATCTTGTGGTTACAAAACACTTGAGTGAAGGATCAACCATCATAACTTAAAACTCGTTGGCCTGACAACTGGAGATCAAGCTTCCAAACATCCGGCCATTTCCAGCAGTTCTGAGCGTCGCCTCCCTCAGAAGATGTCAGAAACTGTCACCCTCCATGCCCAGCCCGACCTTCCCTTCCCACTCTGGACCCCACTCCTTCACATCTGCTGAGCACGAGGTGTCCTGCTGAAGTCTCTAGTCCATTGGACAGAGCCACTGTCCTGTCCCAGGAGGGATACTCTCCATAGGGGTCCACCCTATATAAATATCAGATGTGTATTCTTATGTTGAAATGCCCCACTCTCACAATTACATTACGGGACAACATACAATACGTAAGAACATGTTCATGCTTTACAATGGCTCCTGACATCCCTGTAATTCACACTCCACAGTTAGCCACTGCGCAAGTGCCATCTTCCTTTCCAGTGCATTTCCCCTTGTTCTGGAGCAGCTGGTTGTCAGTCATGACCATCCTTGCTTCTCAAAGAATTAGCCAGGGATTCTGCTGCAATTGTAGGTTGAAACATAACATCTTTAGACCCCATGGAATCAAAAGACAGAATTTCCATTCCCATGAAAGGCTGTGAAGTCCAGCCTTCTGTACATCCTTCTAGAACATGCCATGACCTGGTCTGCATTTCTGCACAACAAAATTATTCTACTCTTTGCTGTTATTACCAGGATATCTTTCAAGGTCCACTTTTCTATAGTATCTTAAACAATGTATTTTGCTCACTTAGCTGTGATTTCATCTCCTTATAAAAGAAACATAGGCATTGCTTAGAAACTGTACTTCCTGGGAGTGCTTGGGTGGCTCAGCTGGTTAAGCGTCCGATTTGATTTCCATCTGCTCAGATCATGATCTCACGGTTTGTAAGATAAAGTCTCCTGTTGGGCTCTGGGCTGACAGTGCAGAGCCTGCTTGGAGCTTTCTCTCTCTTTCTCTCTAAAAATAAATAAAAATAAAATTTAAAATGAAAAGAAATCTCACCCTTGGTCATCTCCTTCTGGAGGGCTCTACCATCTTTGGTCTCAGCAGAACAGGTAAGGCCGTCAAGGGCACTGTTGATGCCTCTCCACTCCTGCCTCCCTCCAGTGCAGAAGCTAGAAAACTTGGAATAAACAGGGAACCAGGAAACTGTTATGCTATGCTTTCAATATTTCATTATTACATAAACGATATACATATAGACTTATTTACTACAATTCTGTTGTAAGAACAAGAACTTTTGAGTGTAGATCTGCCGGTGTTAGCTATCCATCACATTTCTTTTTTTTTTTTTTTTGCAAATAGCAAGATCACATTTCTCATATAAACCACACACAGAATGCCTTCCAGATCACCAGCAGATTTGGTTCTTTCGAATGAATTACAAAACAATTTGCGTGAATAGATCTTCGAGATTCTGTTGACTTTCCCCCAAGCTTTTACAGGTGTTTTTCTCACATTCAACTCCTGATCTTCTTCCATTTGTCTTCTTCAGCTGGTCTCCTTGGTATTCAACAACATTACTGCGTAATGAGAGCCCCTCATATAGGCAGACTTGTGAGTAAGAGCTGCCTGTTGTAAGGCAGAAACAGAGTGTTGAGGACAGAAAGGCATGTGGATGCTTCAGGGTTGCCTGCAGGCTGGGCTTTCAGCGTGCTCCGGGATGATCTGGGGTGGGTGCTGAGATAGATCCAAGTTCCCTGGCAGATCACTGGAAGGTAGTTCATGTCAAGGGATGCACTAGAATTCCAGGATGCACTATTCTGCCCATTGTCTTCTTGCATTTTTTCCTTCATGAATGCTCTATCTCCCTTTCTTTATTTGCCAAACTCCTACTCAATTCTCGAAACTCAAACAATCAGCACATTTTCTGCAAAGACTGCTGTGACACCACATCACAACTCACCTCTTTTTTACCTCCAGAGACCTGTGCAGACCTGGAATTCAATATGCGTATTTCATCTGGATAGAATGTGTTGTATTTGATAGTCTTCCCCACTAGACTTCAAACTTCCAGCGCCAGTAGTTTTTCTGTATTTTATCTCTGCATTCCAGGACCTACCACATTGGCTGGCACGCCCAGTGAATTTTGCTTCATTGAATTAATGAATGAATGGATATCCAGCTCCATGGAGTTATTCTCTATCTGCTACTGCTGTTTTGACCAACGTCCTTCAAGCCCAGTACAGTTTGCACAAGCCACCTGTGGTTATTAAAATTTTAATCAAATAGACATAAAAAAAAAACTTCAGTCTCTTGGTATCATGAGTAAAATTTCGGATGCTCATTAGTCCCAATGTCTGCTGGACTCCAGATCGACGGCACAGAGCGACAACATGTCCAGCACTGTAGCGCGTCATAATGGACACCACTGCTCAGTCCCTCTGGCCACTCCGCGTTGGGAACGGCCCCTCTGCTACTTCCCTGGGGATGGTAGTCCCTGGTTTTCTCCACCTCGAGGATAATATAACACAGTTCCTTCCTCCAAACCACTTCGCTGATAAGTTTTGTTCTTCCGATTGGTCTGTGGCTCTGAGCTTCAACACATTTTTATGGAAAGTAGTTTGCTTTAACAGCTTTGATGTTGAAGGCTGTTTGAGATAAAGGCTGCGGCTTGCTGGTTTAAATCCCATTCCCACAATCTCAATTGCAAACACCCTTATCCATGGTCATCCGGAATGTAATCACACACAGCTTCACAGCTGATTTCTCCCGGCAAAGGGGGCTCTGGTTTGGGATCCCTTAGAGAAATTTAACTGGTCTTGGAGTTTAGAGAGAGCCTAAGACAACCGGTCAAAGAGTGTTTATATAAACATTCAGCTTTTAAGAAATGTTCCATATATAGGGTTTCATCTGCTTCCCTGACCATCCTCACTCACAGCCACTGGTCTGAGGAAGTCCAATCACAACACCAGCTTCTTCCATCTGCATCGGGCTTCCAGTTGTGGGGATTGCTTTCTAAGAACAGCGTCTCCCTTCTAAGGATGAATCCTGGTAGACGGCACATCTAATGACCTGAAGAATGAGCCGGTAGGTATGTCAATCTTGGAGCCTAAATCACAGATACTGTTTTTACTCTGCTTATATCAGCTTATTATTTTTAAATTTTATTTATTTATCTTGAGAGAAACAGAAAGAGAGAGAGAGAGAGAGAGAGAGAGAGAACATGAGTGGGGGAAGTGTGAAGAGAAAGAGAGAGCCGAGGAGGAGGAGAGAGAAAGGGAGAGAATCCCAAGCAGATTCAGCACAGAGCCCAATGCAGGACTCAAACTCACAAACCCTGAGTTCATGACCTGAGTTGAAACCAAGAGTCAGATGCTTAATGAACTGAGCTAGCCAGGCACACTTACTCTGCTTACATCAGTTTATCGGCAGTAAGTTAAACCATATTCACTAATTATTGTGTCATGACTTACATTGATTTATGTTGGAGTGTTAGATGGTAATAGTACCTGATATAATTTGCATTTTGTTCACTTTTTAAGCTTCCTTCTCAGTCAAGAATCTCCTCAGTTAAAAAAAATATATATACAACACAGCAACGAGAAAGAATGAAATCTGGCCATTTGTAGCAACGTGGATGGACCTCGAGGGTGTCATGCTGAGTGAAATAAGTCAGGCGGAGAAGGACAGATACCGTATGTTTGCACTCATAGGTCTAACAGGAGAAACATAACAGAGAACTATGGGGAGGGGAAGGGGGGACGAGTTAGGGAGAGGAAAGGGGACAAATCATGAGAGACTCTTGAATACTGAGAACTAACGGAGGGCTGATGGGGGAGGGGGAAAAGGGAAGGGGGTGATGGGCATGGAGGAGGGCGCTTGTGGGAAAGAGCCCTGGTGTTGTATGGAAACCAGCTTGACAATAAACTATAAAAAAAATAAACATTAAAAAAATTTTTAAAACAACAACAAAAAATTATTAGTCAATGCTAAAAAGCCAAAAGTCAAAAAACTTTAAAAAACCCAAACACTTATTTTTAGGGCTATGTGTTCCTTGTAGTTTTGCTGACTCTCCCACGGGCTGGTTTGTGAGGTTGGGAGGGCGGGCAGTTCCACGGATTCCTGAGGAAGAAGAGATGGGGGCTGGCAGCCAGCTTGCCTTCCACTGCCGCCTGGCCACCCCACCGGGGTCCCTCCCGCCCCCCAGTGTCTCCAGGGCTTTATAAACAAGCACCAGTCGCAGGAGGCGGCCGGGACTGCGCCCAGACTCGCTGAGCTCCGCACTCACTGGCAGATGTGACAGAGGCGGTCACGACACAGCGTGTGGACGGAAGTCAAGGAGATGCCACCAGTGCAGGCGGGAAGCGGAGAGAACAGAAACAAGTGCACTTGAACACTCGGGTCAGAAACTGGAGAGGGCCGGCCTGTCTCAGAAGTGCAGGGCGAAAGGATGAAAGAGCATTTGGGGCGCCGGAGGGGGTGGTGGGCGGAAACATTCTGCCGTTCTTCGCCCGGCCGTGTCCTCCCCGGATGCGGGGACCTGAGACCGCCTTGTCATCTCACAGACAAGCACCCTGAGGTTGGCTGAGATTAAGAAACGAAGAGCAGTTACACAAACGAATTAGCAGAGGGCAGTAGGTTCAGGTTTGGAGACATGTGTGTTTCAAGAATGTTACGATTTGCTTCTCCACGTCAGCTCCCAGTCTTCTTGCAAGAGTCTGTTTTTTGTTGTTGTTGTTCATGATTGTTTTTCTTACGTGGCAAAATACACATCCCATAACGTTTACCATCGTGACCATTTTAAAGCATGTGGTTCTGGGCTGGAAAGCACATTCACACTCCCAGACAAGCAGCACCCACCCACCTCCAGGAACTCATCCTACGAAGGGGAAACTCTGTCCTCATTAGACATCTCCTCACTCCACCTCCCAGCCCCAGGCCACCGCCCTCTGCTTTCTGTCTCCATGGATCTGACTCCTCGAGTGACCTCTTAATAGGAACTCACAGCGTCTGTCCTTTAGTAAATGACTGATTTCACCTCCAAGTTGTAGCCTGTGTCAGAAAGTCCTTCCTTCTTAAGGCTGAGCTATATTGCATGGTATGGAAAGACCACGTTTTGTCTGTCCGTTCATCGTGGATGTCATCACGGAACAGTGTGTTGCTTCCCTGTTTTAGCTCTCGTGAATAATACTGCTGTGAACATGGGTGCACAACTATTTGTCCAAGTCCCTGCTTTTCAGTGCTTTGGGGCGTCTACAAGTGGACTTGCTGGATCATATGTTAGTTCTGGTTGAGTTTGTGAGGCGCTGCCCTCTTGTTTCCTACGGTGGCCGTATCATCTTCCGTTCCCACCAGCTACACACAAAGGTTCTGATTTCTTCACATCAGTATTTGTTTGTTTGCTTCGATGGCATTCACCATCATGTCGTTGCCTTTCGTGAATGTCTAAGGACCACCCATATCTTGAGGACATTGGTTCTTGGCTTGCTTTTCCCACCTGCCTGTGTCTCATCTCTCCCGCCTCCCTGAGTCTTCCCTTCTCCTCTCTATTCAGCCTCTTCAGCTTGACCACCTCTTGGCTCAAAGACTTCTATCTTGATTTTCCATGACCTTCCTTGTATATCCTCTTCTCTCTAAGAGGGTATCTCTGGACCTGTCGATTGCTAAGAACAGCCACTCTTGTGTGTTGAATCCTGTGCACCCACCAGCCCTGCTGTTCAGTCTGACAGCTAGATTTGTGCTAAAGGTTCCAAACATGACATATATGGAAGTAATATTAGGGTTTTAATGGCAACAACTCTGAATACAATGTCAAGACACAGCAAATTTTGCTATCTACTAAGTTTTCCATATTTATTAAACAGATAATTATTTTATTTGTAATGCCAATAAAAATTAGGTCACATTTCACCTATTTTAGAAGAAAGGAAAACGGAAAACCCTCTTTATGGCTGTCAGTATGAGTTACTACAGGAAGAATTAGCCATCAATTTGAGTATTATACATAAAACAGCAATAAATATGATATTCACAATCTGAAATGAGCCTCATCAACCATTTACAAAGAACACCCAGTTTATTTAATGGGGTTGTATTAATACATTGCTGTGAAGATAATGGCTCCAGACTGTTCATTTTAATGAGGGGATTGCCACTGGGTAGACATTCAGTCTACTTTCATAACCCTACTGAGAAGATGGAGTATTTGGGGCTTTTTTTTTCCTTGTATGGAATAAAATAAGTAAATAAGTCAGAAACCTCCCTGTTGAAAGGTGTTGGATATAATTTACTTGGAGAATCAGATCATGCTTATCTGCCTTGTTTATTTATGAAACCCAAGGTACTCTGAGTATTCTTACCTCCCGGCTTTCCAGCGGACCAGGGCCTGCAGGTAAAGGACCAGGACAGTAAGACAGCCTGCCTACTGAGTCATCTACCTGTGAGAAGTTTGCTACCTCAACCCCTCTGAGAGTTCCATAGATGCTTCTGGAAGGTCTGCTTCCATAGGTGCCTGACATTGTCACCAAAGTTCTGCTTATTCACCATAAAAGGTGTCAACTGAGCACCTCCCCCAAATTATTCCAGGGTGCATTTTAGAGATTCAAGAATCCTTTGCAATCTGGTTCATGACAAGGGTTTGACATTTCTTTTCCAGAATCATGGAGGCTGGAGCCTGAAAGGCAGAAGACCACAGCAAGATCTTGTCAAGAAACCTTCCGATAATCAGTAAAGAAAACGTTTGTTTTGACTCACTCTTTGCTCAGCCTCATCTCCATAGCGTTGTGACTCCAATGTCTTCCTAGAATGTCATCTCATTAGCATGCCAGATTTACTCTGGCGGGAGAAAGCCAATTAGTTATTTTCAATTTTGGGAGGGACAGCCTCCAGAATGGTGAAAATACACTTCTGTTGTGTATAAGCCACACCGTCTATGGTGTTCAGATATAGACACGTCCCAACTGGTCTCCCAACTTCTCATTTGCTCTCTGTAATTCAGAGTGAGCTTCTTAACAGACAAGATGTTCACATTATTCCTTTCCAGCTTCCTCCCTGTCCTGTCCCAGGCCCCTCAGTGCCTCCTGCTGACTCAGAACACAGCCCATACTCTGTCCCATGACCTCTGAGGGTCTGCTGGACTTGGCCCCTCCACCTCTACAGTTTCTTCTCTCTCCCCAAACACTTCAACAAGCTTGTCTACACCAACCCACCACTCCACCCCAGGACACATTTTAGTTCTTTCAGAACGCTTAGCTGAAACTATCTTGTCCACTTATTTCTTCATTGCTTTTCTCACTTCCCATCAAAAATAAAAGCCGTACCTTGAGTGCATTGCTTATGGCTGATATCCAGAAGAGTGCCTGACATGTGGTAGGGAATCAATAAGTACTTGCTAAATGAATGAATGCGTGAGTTCAGGACTTGCTGGGCATTTACGATGGCTTGGTTTTCGGAGTCTAGGTGTCTAGAGAGAAATAAGGGACCGAGAAATCTCCCAAATGTCCCTTGGTCTCTGCCTCTGAAATTAAATGAGTAGGTTTTATTCTTCCTCTCTTCTTTCACCTCTGAGTTCAGGGCCTCACATGCACTAGATCAGGAGCATTATTCCACATTAATTTGTAATTTGTGCTCCAAACTACACCCTATGATTTGGGGCTCAGAGGAGATGTTTCTCCCTGTCCTTCCCTCAGGCCATATCCCGGGGGAGCTCTGCAAGGGTGGTGAGCTTGTCCTGCACGTCAGTGGCTGGTGCTGGACTCTTGCCTCTGTAGCGACTTCGGCCCCGGACAGGTGTGGGGGGTGCTAGAAAAAGAGCCAGGTTCCAGCAGCTCTGACAAATTCAAGCACAACTTCATGTTGGACAATCTCAGGTCTCATCTGCTCACAAGGCATCATTTCTCTGCTTGGGAAAGAGATTGCTTTCCCCCTGAATTAGGAAAGAGGTTGAATAGTAAAATAATTTTTTATAAAAGTCTGTGTTGGGCACAGGCATGCCAGCAGCATGAGGCTCGAGAGGAAGCAAGGGGGGACAGCCAAAGCCCACCCCTCCATTGGGTGTGACTGATGGCAGGCGTGAGACCCGCAGCCCCTCTGGGGGACCTGCAAGCTCTGCAGGGGGTTCAATTCTGAAAGTGGCCCAGCTTCTCCCGGTCTCTGGGCAGAGGACATGGAGCAAAATGACACAATGGACATGTGACCAGATCCCAAAGTGCTGTTCCTTTATATTAAGGAAGAAAACTTTCTCTGCATCTGAGCTGTCCAAGCCATTTAACCATGTCTTCCATTACTCCAGAGTTCATTTCTGCAAATATCGATGAGAAAACTCAGATTCTTTCCTGTTTGCTTTTTGTGGGTTTGTTTGTTTGTTTGAAGAGACAAAACATGAGTCAGGGAGGGGCAGAGAGAGAGAATGAGAGAGAGAATCCCAAGCAGGCTCCATGCTCTGTGCAGAGCCCAACACGGAATTTGATCCCACAACCTTGGCTCATGACCTGAGTCAAAAACAAGAGTCAGAGGCTCAACTGTCTGAGCCACCCAAGCACTCCTGAAACTCAGGTTCTAATATGAGCAGCACGAGACATTATAATTTAGTACTATTATCCATAACTCTCTTATCATTGGTAGACACCCATTATGGTCTACTGTCCCCTGTTGGCATCAGCTGGAACTCACAATCTTCCACACTAGCTCTCAAAGCAGACGTGGATGAGGTGATGGGGTGGATGATAAAACGCCCTATCTGGTTCTAGAGCCTGCGTCTCTGGAGATAGTGCTTCCTTCCCTTGTAGTTTGAATTCTCTCATGTTGCTGCATGCTTTTGTGCTTTTTCTAATTTGATTTTGAGTTTCTCAGAAATTTGAAACATGCTAGCGCATGTTGACCACTGTGGCTCCCAAGGCAGTTCTGAGAGAATGGCAGAGCTGTGGCTCTAGTGAGTCAGAAGGTGGGGTTTGGAGTAACGGATTTATGATCCATGTTGGGGCCCTCATAGGATCACAGGGACACTATTTATGTTTACACTGACCTCCAGGCATTCCCTGGGAGTTTCCTGAGCAAATCAGGCTGTATGGTGGCCCTATAACCATAGACCAGTCAGTTCACACTGGGACAAGGGACCATCATCTGCAAATATTTCAGATGTGAACAGAGAATTATAACGAATGAACACCATTTGGGACCGCTGCATTAGATAACTTGATTATTATTTTTAAGTGGAATCTCTTGTCTTTGTTTTAAATAAACTGCCGTGTGTGTGTGTGTGTGTGTGTGTGTGTGTGTGTGTGTGTGTATGTGTGTGTGAAGGGAGAGAGGTTCTACACTTAGAAGAAAGCCTTTGGAGAATGAGTCCTTGGGAAGTGGTGGTTTTTCAGAAAACTGTATATTTGAGGTCAGACTGCCTCAGGCTCTGTCCTCATGTGACCACTTCACAGACTGTGCCTTCATTTTAAACTCAAGACCCAGAGCCATACTGTTGGTGACATCTGTGCTCACATGTCAGGGTGAATGGAGTAGCTCTTCTAAGTGTTAGTGAAGCTCAATGCCAGCATGTGTTGAGTGTTCAGAAACCAGCAGCACCTTGTCTGTCCCTCCTTGTCCCTGACACATCTCTGTGCCATTAGACAGCTTATCCAGTCTCTCCCTTACTGTCTCCTCCACTGCCCATTCTCTAAACGTCCTCAGTGTCACTGATCTATGTTATTTTCCTACTACCCTGATTTTTTCCAGGCTTTAATTTTACCCTCTCAAATCCAGTATCTCTGATATCACAGTTCCACATTATAAAATTCAAGTTCTATTGTCTGTCACGTTTTTAAACACCTGCATTTGTTCTCAGTTGCCTTTGTGAGGATCTGAGCTCTTCAGTGTGGCATCAAGACCCCTCCAACTGTCTCCATCTGCCCGCTTAACCCACTTGGCACTTCCGGTTCCTCCCGGGGGCCTTTGCTGTCAGTTCTGACCAAGCATCCCTGTTCATTCTTCAGGTTCCAGATCAAGACACACATATCCTGCAAGGTAAGACTTGGGTTCCCCTTCCTTTATGGCCTTCTCACCTTGCCCTGCCCCCACCCCCAGTTTACCCAGAAACCACTACTGTCTCTCTTACCCACATGGTAAGAGCTCTTTGATGGCATGGATGAATTTCTCTCACTTTTGTGTCTCCTTAATTGAGTAGACATCACCTCAAAAGGTACACAAATCATTGAGAAAGTTGAATGAATGATTCTGAGTGATTTTGTAGCATGCATTGCTACACAATTTAGAACTGAATCCCACAGACGGGGGCGGGACATGGATTGCCCTCACCTGCTGCTCCTTTGGAATCCCCCATTTAATCTCCTTCTCTGCTTCCTGATCTTAGAGTCATATTTTTTAGTGCCCTTTATCTTTTCATAAATTAGTGGCTAAGAAGTCAGAATGTGCTATGGAGGATAAATGTATGAACAAAAAGTACTGCAAGGCATTGCTTCATGGTACTTACATGGTGGTATAGACTTGTACATTGGGAATGTTTGATCTTGGCTTTGGAGAAGAAACAATAGTTTATGGGCAAAGCCAATGACCTTGAGAGAGAGACCTTATAGTATTTATTTTTGCTGCTCAGAGTTCTTGCTTGGCTTATTTCTTCATGGTCTGTTTTATTCTAGTTGAAAAAAGATTGCCAATTCACTGATTTCCACATGATCACCATGATAACAGGCTTGAACCACAAACACATTCTGAACTATCAGTGCCTCAACACGGCAAAGCTTTATTTGTTGCTCACATCACAGTCTGACGAGGGCCGATGATTCTCCTGAGTCCTCTGAGCAGAAGAGTCACAAGGTGGTGGTGTTTGCAGTGAAGCCACCCGGAACTCTGGGCTCCGGAGGACAAAAGCAGTGAAGAAGGCCAAACCTTTGAGTGACCGATAGTCTGTACTCACTTCTGGCTGGCCTGACCCTCTTTTCACGGATCCAACCTAAATGATAGGGTCCCAGGAAGCCAAGAGATATGGCTATTTCATGAGCAGTAACAGGAACACCACACTGAGGTGTTGTGGATTTCTGTAAGAAGAAATTATTAAGTGTGTGCTTTGTAGGCTGTGATACACCGCACCAGATTCTAGTAGAAACAAGACCCAGAATTAAAGGGAAGGAGACAGAACTGCCATCTCAGCCTCTGCTGCCAGGTAGTGGGTATGTTAGGTGGGTCGTATGATGTTTTCAGCTCTCTACTTTCTCATCAGTAAAGAGAGGGTGTTGGATTCAATGAGCTGTAGGGTCCATGTTCACTTTAAAATTCTCCTTTCTAGGAGCTGACAATTCAACTGCAAATGTAAGAGGAAAGAAAGCAATACCCTGTTAAGATGTTTAGAATTCCTAAATGAAGATATGATCAGGGCAAAACTGGTTTCGCCAGCTGGTGGGGCACCATTCATTATAAACAAAAGGGTCCCCTGGTTCCTATAACCAATCACGATGGTGACGTGTAAATGCAAGTAGTATTTCATTGTCTCATGTTTCAGCATTTCTATGTCCCTGTAGCTGAACTTCTTCTATACTTGCACACAGGATGACAGTCTTCATTTGGAATGCATGCAGGTTCTTTCAGACAAGTAAGTTTAAGTGAGATGAGGAGTCAGTAATTGTGGTGTGTGTATGAGTGTGTGTGTGTGTGTGTGTGTGTGTGTGTGTGTGTGTGTGTGAGAGAGAGAGAGAGAGAGAGAGAGAGAGAGAGAGAGCATACCAATAATAAATATTTGAAGGATTGCTTTAGGTTTTGCACTGCATAAATCTCTGTTACAACTACTCATCTCTGAGGTTTTTGTGCAAAAGAAGCCATGGATAACATGTAAATAATTGGTCATGGCTGTGTTCCAATAAAACTTTATTTACGAAACTGGACATGGGCTAGGGTTGGCCATAGTTTGCAGACCTCTGACATAGGGCCTTGGGTATCAGAGTGAACTTTTCCATTTTTATCTATCTAGCTAATACTAAGCATTTCCACCCTAGTTCTGTGTATTAGTAATGAAATATTTTTAGGATGATCTTCTCACAGTGGATTGGAAGTTCTTCACATTGATTTGTTAATGACTTTATCTTCTGTTGTTCTGTAACAAAATAGGGGCTTAAGACATTACACATTTACTCTCTCGCAGTTCGCAGTTCGTGTGGTCCGGAAATGCAGCGAGTCTTGCTTGGATCTGGGGCTCAGGCTCTCTGATAAGATGTGATCAAAGTGTTCTCTTAGGGTTCACTTGGGAGGGGCTCGCTTCTAAGCTTTGGCAGTGATTGTTGGCAGGATTCTGTCCCTGGAGGACTGCCGAACAGAGACTTTAGTGCCTTGCCCTGTGGGCCTCCCCATGGAGCACCTTGCCGCCTGAGAACTGGCTTAATTTCCACGAGTGATTGGGAGTAAGGGAAGGACACAAGTCTAAGGTCCGGGGAGAGTCTCACCACCGTTGTCATAGTCTAGTCACTGGCAGCCACACCCAAGGAGAAATGTGGCCACCCATCAGCAGCTGCCCTGCACAAGAGCCCATCGAGTCAATGCAGTTTAAAGTTGGGCTCTTCTGTGCCCCCGATGATTCAGGGGCCAGATTTATGGATCACCTAAAGGTCAGAAAAACCCATTCTCAAGTCATTTGCATAATTGAATTTCTATTTGTAAGGAATTTTTGAATATGCAAATTAACATGGCTAAGTATGGATCTATCATAAAAATCACTTAATTGAATGCTTCCTCAGAAAAGCATAAATAAACTTTTTTCCCCCAGAGATGGATTTTTCTGCAGGCAGTTTTCCAGGATTAGTTACCTGGAGCACAATTAGACATACGAAAAAGACAGAGTGTTAAATGCCACAAATGCCGGGTACCTTCCTGTCACCTCAGCTGATCAATTTCCCCGGGATGACAGGCAGAACTTGGGCCATGAGAAAGAATGGATTCTATGCTATCCTTCTCGTTATGAAAGGGACACTCGGTCCTTATATGAATAAACACAAGACCATCATCTCAGAAAATAAAGCCAAGGAAGGGGCAGGTGTAGGGGGTAGGTAAGGCAACAGAAATCTTGTAGCCAGATTGTGAGATAAAACCACTCTTAAACAGTTTGCAAAACACACGGGCATTTCATCACCTTTTATTTATGGATTTCATTACAGCGGGATGCTAATATACCATCCGCTACAAGAAACCCTGTAATTGGTCCTCATGAACATGTGGGCCATGAACCGGAAGGTACTAGGTGAATTAGCTGCCTCAGCTCAAGTCTTAACAGTCGGGGTGCTAACTGGCTGGGTGTGTGTGTGGCAGTAATTTCCCATTCGCTTCCAGATCCTGCCGAGACCAATTCAGGACACAGGAGACATTAGCCAGTATGAACCGAAGTCATTATTTCTGCTATTCTTGCATCCTAATGTGGAAACAATGCTTATTTTCATTAGACCCTGAAGGAACTATTTTCTCAGACAGGGGAGAGGCACCTGTTAAATCATTCAGCATCAGAAAGGTTAAATATTCATCTCTGGCTTGCATTGTAATAACAGGCCTCCCAGCACCAGCTTCCCCAAGAGGACTTGGCTCCCACACGCTGACTAGTGGAAGGCTTGGAAATCTGAAAGTTATTCCCATGACAGTAAGATTTTCTTTGGCCCGAAGATCTGCAGACTGGACCCAAAGGCTCTTTCCCAGTGAGAGTCAGACCAAATCAGAGTCTGTTGCATGTGACAGGCGGGGGGTTGGGGTACAGGCTCCTACAAGGTCGGAGGTTACATGGTGCCCTCAGAACCAGTGGCCAGGCATTTAACTTTAGCAAAATTGGGAAGAAAGTCTGGAGACTAGCACCACACGAAGTGAGGACTTTCAGTAGCCCTTTCCTGCTCAACTGCACTCAATCCAACTTTGCATCACCTGGTGCCTGGTCAGCTTCCCCCACCCCTGGGGTCAATGGATGCTCCTCTTTCTCACTTTTTACGATCTGGGAACATGGAGCCCATTTTATTTCTTGGAGTTGGCTTGGATGTTGCGTCTTCTAGAAAGTCTTTCCCTACACATTTTATCTTCCCAAATCTCCTAGAATATGCACTTATTTCTTGGTCTTTCTGTATTATTTCTAAGTATTTATGTACACATCTTACCCAGTAGACTTACTTCTGGGAAAGGAACTTCTCTGTTCATCTCTATCCACCAATCATGGAACAGAGCAGAATAAATGAATCATTGAGTGAATGAATGAATGAATACTGCCAACAGAAATACCACAAAAGACTGACATACAACACCATTAGTAGCAATAATGATGATAAGGATGATGGTGGTATCGAAGAACAGTGATGAAAATGTGTGAGAAGTTTCATTAAGAATAGAGAACCATATAATTCTGCGTCATAATCTTGCTGTAGAAAGACAGTTTGCCACTGCAGTTGCTAAGTTGCAAAGTTATTCATCAGTTTACCATTGAGATTAACTGTGGTACCTAGGGCTCTAAGGAAATTGAGAGACACAGATTCCATACCTGCACTGTCCCCTTGGCATGAATATCTGTCTTCTCTTCTACCTGACTAACTCTTAACCTCCTTCTGCTTTTGGCTCAGATTTTCCTGAAATCATCACCAGGTGGCTGGGCACAGGTGTGGAGGTCTGTGTCAGAGCTTGTGGACAGGAGCTGGTGCAGTAGACTGAGGTCCCCATGCCCTTGGCAGGTGGGCATGGCCTATGTCCCTGCATGACTGTGAGGACAAGATGAGGAATGACTTATCCTGAAAGAGAAGGTGACTCAAGGCAGAGCTCTTGACAGTTATGCCCTTCTGGATGTTGCCCCTGCTCTTTGCTCTGAGCACAGGATGGGGACACGGGCACGCAGCCAGGAGCTCACTCATGGGTTGTCATGCTCATTGGAGTGAGTGACTGAAGCCGTGGTTCTCAGAACTGCTGAGCAGTCTGCCTGTTGTCAACTCAGTGAATGCCAGCCACCACCGCTGTCTGCACACAGATGTCCCTGAGTGAGGCCAGTGTGGCCAGTGGAGAGGGCCAGGCATGGGGTGCCTCTGCTCCATCCTGTTCTCGGTCACCTCTGCCTCTGAGATTCACTCTTCTGGGGTTTGGCATGAAATGACGGAAGGACCCTGGGTTCTAATGGCCTAGTGGCCTCTGTGGTCACTGCATTGATGTGGGCACGAGCAAGAGCAAGAGTGGTTTTGGTGGGTCTTTAGAAAGGCAGCTCAAATTCCAGAGCCCACAGAAGGCCAGGAGAACCGGAGTATCCCTGGGTGTTCCACTGAAAAAATACAGTCTTGGCCAAGCCAGGGTGGAGGTCCCCATCCTTGGCAACTCAGGGTGTGGTCACGTGTCACCTTCCTTGCACCCAGGAAGTCCTAGGACCACCCATGCCTCCTGGCATGTTCCCATTCAGATGCTAGTTTTCCCGGTGAGTTTCCCATAAGGACCTGCCTCCTGGCAGAGGAAGGAGGGCACCCATGAAGGGGGCGAACTTCCCGAAGGTCTATAGTTTAAACTCTGGTGGCTTTTGGTGATGGTGGAGGTGGGGGGGGGGTGTCACAGCAGAAGGGAAGGACTAAGATTCCCTCAAGGAGCTTAGAGCTCACGCCATAGAGTGTCTAAGGATAGATCCCTTACTTAGGAGACTTAAGAGCATTCTCTAAGTATCATTGCTTTCTCTTTGGAAACACATCTGCATAGAACTACACAGCAGTTTACAAATTGGTTCATCTTAGAAGGGTTTGCTTAGAAGGGTTTATTTTGTACTGAACTTACATCTCCGTGTCTGGGAACACTGGAACCCGTTCTATCTTTTAAAGCATGCCCTTACCTCTGGTATGACTTGACGGACAAACGTCACAACTATCAAACCTGATAAAAAAGATAATAAAGAAGTTATTTCTTTTTTGCTATGCATAAAGCACACATTCACCCTGCCATGTACTCTTGGCAATGTATCCCATTATCGAGTCTCGTAACTTCACGGAAAATATTCATTCAAAACAGAAGGGAATAGGGAAGACATGTTTAAGACTTACTGGAAAAAATCCTTTCACTACAAGACGAACTTTCCCCTATCTTTTTTCAACTGTCTGCCTTTATTAAACTATTCACTCAAACGCAAACACATCTCCACTCCCGCACACATGCATGCACTCCATAACCGGTCTAAGGAAGTGAGCCATTTTGGTTACTTTTAGGCTGTTTTTGAGGGAGAACCACCATGGATTCCGAGGTGAACACAGCAAGCGCTAGTCTCCAGTCCATCTGCCACTGACCATTCATTCTTAGTTGCCAAATACATCCCTCTTCCTGACTGGGATCAATGGCCTGTGACAAAAATTAAATGCTATCTCCAGCTTCCAGATTGAGTGACTTCAGGTCTTTTCCTCTGGAGAGCACCTGCAGGACTGCTCCCTGACCTTGAATTTCAGGCTTCCAGGCTTGTCACTGGAGCAGCCAAAGGGAGGTGTGTCGCCAATCTTGTCCTGGCATCCCCTGACTTCCCTATCCCCCCTAGCCAGTCCTACTGAAGGGAGCACCTCAGAATATATATGCAAAATATTGTGTGAGGAAGCCGCCTAGCTCATCTTATCTTGTGATGCCATTTCCGTCTTATATTCTTGGGTTTTAATTCCAGTTCTATCCTGAGCTGTAGTAGTGGGGGGAAAATAACTCCACTCTAATATGAGGTAGTTATTTTAAATTAGTCAGATCAGAGGAGGGTCCCATTCAACTTTGAGTGACAAACCTTTAACCTTCTTTTTGTAAACCCTCTAATATATTACAGAATGAATGTAATCAAGGATAATCATTATTCCTCAGTCTAGCGAGGCAAATGAATAAATCTAAGCTTTCATGGATTCCAAAATTTCTTAAATAATTTATTTTCTTGGGATAAAGAAATCTCGAAACACAGGAAAGCACTTTCCCTGTTTCTGTTGTGCCCTTGACACTGATGCCCAAACAACGGAATCCTCAGTACGGAAGGAGCTGCTGCTAGGGTTCCAGAAGCTGTGTTACTGCAATTTACCATTAGGCAACAGTCAAGGTCACCTCAGCTGTGGATGCACTACATATTTTTATGCCAATTTCAACTTTTCAGGGACATTTCAGTACCTATAATAACTTTTATTAAGAAACAACCTGAAATCAGAATTACTCATTTAAATCATCTGGTTTTGACTGATTACACATATCAATATCTGTGATGTTATTGCACAAACACATGAAAAACCTTCCCAGCTCTATGGTGGGAGAAGAGTACATTTCACTGTAAGTTCTTGTATAAACAAGGGATAACGTGCAAGAGGGTATCCATTTCCCTGTTAAAACTTCAGGACAGTGGCTCATAGAGCTAAGGTCAAAAATCAGTAGACCAAGCAAAACCTTAATTTTATTTCTAGTGGGCTCTTTAATCAATGGCATGGATTCAATTTTCAAGCTGCATTTTCAAAGACCCATTTTTACCTAAGGCCTGGTTCAAATGCTCAATCAATAATCATTTAAATGTGCAGCTAATCTCAACAAGATAGTGATCTCGCTTTTGAGTCAGCATTTGGATGATAAGAACAGCTGAGAGTTGTAATTGGTTTGCAATTTGAAAAATTAATCTTTGCTGAAAGTTTTTTTTTAAATATTGAGAAGAATTGAATGAGCTTTTTTCTTTCACAGGACTGAGCGTGTCCTTAATATAAATTTCAGATATCTTAGATATCCATCACTCAAACTATCATTTCACATTTAAGATGTTCGGAAAGTACTAAGACTCTTACTATTACAGCACCTGGACAAGGCTGTGGAGGCCCTTTTCCTGGACACTTGGCTCAGATGACTGTTAATGTGCATTTTCAATATACACAGTGAAATGTTCCCTGGGGACAGGGAAGGAGAAGGAGGCCCACAATCTATAAACCATGTAATCACTAATCCTGACAATTTCATATGGAGAGAATATATATATATATATATGAATAAATCTAAGCTTTCATGGATTAATATTAAATATATATATATATGTGTGTGTGTGTGTGTATATATATATATATATATATATATTTACCATTTGAGTCCTCTAAACTACCTGCAGAGAATTCAAGTTGTGTGGAAGCTAATATTAAGAACATTACTTGTTTAATAAATATAGAAGGGCATAAAATGTAGTGGGTGCGGTGGTAGCACATGTGGGACATGCCTGTAGGTGTGAGCACCACAACCCCTATGGCTGAATTCTTCCCTGCTGCTGATTAGCTCTGAGGTACTTGCTCAAATGTCCGAGGTCCATAATTGAATATTTCCTGTGTTCTCACTTCATCTCCGGGATCCAACATGCAATATGCACTCCACAAATACCATCTTTGTTGCAGATGTAAATGAATAAGGCAAATTAGATTCCCTGTCTGGGCCTCACTATTCTTATCTGTGACAAGTACTGAGGCAAAGCAGATGACAATGTAGTAATTTAAGAAATTACAGAAAAATCTTGCTGCCACGTCAGAAACTTATTTCAGTAGGAAGTTGCGAGGCCGATCCAACCTAGCGTCTCCAGGCTTGTGGGAGACCATGCTGGGGAAGGCTTTGTGTAGGTGTGCACGAAAATAAGAAGTCTTGACAAAATACCTTTGCCTAAGTTTTAAACAATTTTCATTTTTTCCCCCTCGTGCATCGCAACTGCAGATTCTGGTCTAATTCTTCTTTGATCTCCAAGTCCTTTGGCTTCTGTCAATGCTCAGCCAACTCTGATTCCTGAACCTCTTTTGCCCAATTACTTCCTCAATATTTTAGCCTCCCACTAGCCCGTGATCCATCTATTCCTTACGTTGAGCCCCACAGGTCTTGTAGATGGCTTCACCTTGATCCACAGTCACAAAAAGCACAGTGAGATACCAGAGCTACTAAAAAAAAATTATTTGTGATTTGTGACATTTTTCTAAATAACTTTGTTTCAATATAGACCTTCATCAACTTGAAGACTGAATCTGTCACTTCCATTTTTCTCTTCCGATAATGGGCTCCATTAGTGTTGTGTTTCTAACAGTCCGACACTGACTGTCTGGATGGAAGTATGGCTCAGGGATAGTATCTAGATTCCCTTCCTTAAGGAAATTGTTTGGCTGGGTGGGAAAGGACTCAGAAGCTTGTTCATAGAACCACAGACGTCTGTGATACTCTGTATTGTGCCAGTAAGCTGTCTTGTAGTCTAGCAGGCGCTATGCTAGGTGGTGGGGATGAGAGAGAGCAGAGTCTCCTGTTGTAGAACTCGCAGCCTGGTGGGATTAAAGCACAACGGGGGTCAGGGCCTCAAGAAGCATGCAGACATCCGAGAGGACAAGGTGGAAGGTACGTTGTCAGGGAGGTCAGAGAAGGCCTCCCTGACCTGGAGTCGGCTGAGATCTGATGAAGGGTGGGATGTGGACAGACAAGGACGTCCAGGCAGGCGGTGGTCAGCAGCACAAAGCCAAGGGGCACATTTGTGGAGAAGATAACCAAGCACAGCCATGGGCAGAGCAAAGCTGGGGAGGGCCGGGGAGGGCTGGTGGGGTGGGCGGGGATGGTTGGGGAGGGGAGTGATGATGTATAGATCGCATGGATCAGTTGTATTAATATGATCTAACTTCAGTCCACAAGAGTCTCTCATGTGATTCTTGTCCCAATTCTAGAGGTCATAACAACTTCAAGGTCACAGGGCTCCATCTTAGAGACCCATCTGACTCTCCCACCGTGCTGACTGAGTCCTGGATCAGAATGGAGTTTAGACGTGGAGGGGACAAAATCATGCATTCACTTAGGAGGATTCATGTGGAACTACATATAGTGAAAAGGGTACCAAGGAAGGAGACAGAAGAGGGAGGTGTAGGGTGAGTGAGTCTAAGAAATTTAAGATAAACTGTGTAAATACTGGGCCTCTGGACAGCCTCGTGTGGGTGGTGAGATTCCCAGAGGAACCGGGAGCAAACCACACAGGCAGCACGGAAACTCTACCTCTTTATCTTTTCTGCTTTTCTTCATAGCAAAGCAAGGGGGAGACATGTTGCTGATTTGCAGGAAAATAGATTTCTTTTTTTTTTTTTAATAAGTACAGGCTATTAAAATCTTCTAAGTTTCAGTCTCTCTTGAGTCATCTTGGTCCAAATTTACTATCATTTTTCCATTAAATAATTAGATTACCCAGTCCAGATTAAATAGCCATTCTGATTCTTACCTGCCCCACTGCTCTTAAGCTAACAACTTAGACTTCGCTTTTGACTTTATCGGACGTTACTATATACCGTCACTGAAGAAGGTTTGGACGGAGCTGACATGCAATTATATTCAGGCGAGGTTCGGCTTCTGATGCTTTCTCCCAGGTAAGAAGGTGAGTCATTTCTCACCAGCAAGCAGGTGTCATAGTGGGTATAACATACTCTAGAAGTAAATGGAACGCACTCTCTCAAATAATTCTTACAACATCATCTCTGGATTAAAATAACAACAATGAGGGCGACAAAGACTTGGTAACTGGCCTGTAATTATACCCTGGGAACAGTGGGATTAGAAGATGGTATTCTCCATAACCCGTAATCGGATCCCTGTTACTCGGTGCTAGGAGCTCACATTTTCCTTCCCTTTGGTGTCTTTTCAAAGATCAAGTGACCCTGATGGGAGGTTTCCAGAGAAAACCCAGCTGCTGCTTCTGGTGGTTTGGGGAGTGGTCTTGTCTCAGGGACCCCCTGAAAACCAAGCCCCGAAGTAAGCTCATAGGCTCTTCTGCATGGACTGGGCACTGCAGTTTCCCCATTAGGAGTCACTGAAGATTTAATCCCGAAGAATTAATTTGAAGATTTCCACACAACATATCCAGAAAGATGGAAGATTGGAGTGAGAAACTACACTTTCGTGATTTAAATTGAGGAGAGACAGCTGAGAAGTCCCTTTAAGCTGTTGGCATTTTCCGAGGCTCAACAAACATCACCTTTCTATAAATAAATACACGCTTCTGTATTTAGCATGTTGAAATAGGATGAAGGGAAGTATAGGCAGTCATTGCCCAAAATACATTCTAAGAAACATTAGCCTGGAGAAATGCCTGGGGATAAGATCTTCCTGATCCTTGTGAATTTTAGTAAGACTGTGCATATTACCTTCTTTTAGAGACTTAAAGTAAACTTTAACGTAAAGAAGACCTAATGGATTTCAATACAAAGAGAACTGCTTCAATATCTGAACCCAACATTTCCCCCGTAATTGCTTAAGATGAACAGGTTTCAAGAGAATGGCTCTTCCGTGGGGCATCCTTTAAATAACGCCTTTGGAGGTGCCTTCTTAGCGCAGTGGGCAGTGCGTCAGTCTCATAAATAATGCCTTTGGAAGTGAAAATTATGAGCCATTGTCTTCTTTAAAAAAAGAAATATATATATATACACACACACACTCATATACATATATACACACACCCATATATAGACACCCATATATAGACATACACACACACACACACACACACACACACACACACATAACCCTTAACCGACACCTTCAATATGAACCGGAGAATCAATCCCTCCCCGTACAAATTCACAGTGGGCTAATTTCCTTTTATCGCTTGTAGTCACAATTACAGGATCAGAAGATGCGTATTGTTACTCTAGCCTTTACCCTCCTTGACCTTGTGTGTAAACTATGATGATCTTCTACATAAAATTTTCTCATTTATGTCTCCCTTTTTGTGATCCTTGTTGATCCAAATCCTTTCTGTTTCCAAGGCCCATGATAAATTCCATATCACTTTAAGTACGCTCCTGAAGGTGTGTTTCCATGCGGTTTAGTTCCATGAACATTTATTATATGCTTAATTCGTGTTTGGCTCTGAAGTATGAGCCGGAGATGTGAGCCAGAGACTCGGCCGGCGGGGAAGACGGCCCCTCACCGGGAAAGCACGAGCAAGCCGTAGGCCCGCTGATGCTGACACCATCAGTGTGAGAAGCGACCCGGAGTAGGACACAGTCAGCGCTATTTCGGGTGGCAGTTCCTGCATTTTTGTGCGTCTTTGATCTGCTTAGGTGAATTGGTGCAACTTAAGTCCGCCTTCTTGGAGCGCACACACACACACGTAAGCACATACATAGAGTGGAATTTCAAAGAACATCAATTATATTATACTGAAATACAGGTATAAAAATACTTTAAAAAATTTATGATAACAGGGTCACCTGGGTGGCTTGGTCAGTTAAGCATCTGCCTCTTGGTTTTGGCCCAGGTCATGATCTCATGGTTTGTGAGTTCAAACCCCTTGTCAAGCTCTCCCACTGGCAGTGTGGAGCCTGCTTGTGATTTTCTTTCTCCTTCTTTGTCTGCCCCTTCCCCCACTTGCGTTTTCGCTTCCTCTCACTAAATTAAAAAAAAATAGATTCTCTCTCTGTCTCCTTCTGCCGTCCCTTTTCCCCCACTGTGCACTCTCTCTCAAATAAAATAAAATAAAATCTGATAATAAATAAATAAATATATTGGCTTCTTTATTAATACATTAAATAACTAACAAGATTTGGTGTTGTCTCTTCTATAATTCTGAAGACAAGAGACACTATTTTAAGATCTGCAACAACCGTAATACGGGATGAAAATATCTGTTCCCCACCCGGTGGACACGGTCACAGGAACTCGTAAATGCCTGTGGTCTGTTGACTAGATTCGCTGAATGTAAATTTCGGTTGGAGGCGAGGGAACATAGAGAAGGATCATTTTCTGTTCCAGTGTACAGATCCTTCCTGAAATATATACAAGGATTCCTCAAGGTTAATAACCCTGCACGTCTGAACTACTAGGTGAATGGAACTCCACCCAGAGTCAAGAGCCGGTTTGTGAGAGACGAGGAACAGCTGCTGTGGGGGACGGAGGGATTCCGGCCTTTCGAGACCGGTGAGCGGCCGGGAAGCGCAGAGCGCCGTGCGTGACGCCTGACTTACAAACGGAGAGAGGCGCCTCGTGACGTTTGGAAATAGAAGAGGGATAAAACAGGAGGGCTTTTCTGTGACTTGAGAGTGTTTTGTCCTCATTGATCTAATTTTTCTAACTTATAGAAAAACATATGTATATATGTGATATGAATGAGTAAACATGACATATATGCTATACTATGTGCGTATATGTGATTTATAGAGAAATACGTAGCTTTCCCTGATTAGCTGATAGATTCTGAAGACAAGGCTCCGTCTCACACTTTATTCCTGGCTTTGCCACTGCAGGGTTCTGCAAAGCACAGCCATCCCATAAATCCTGCTTGAGTTAAAAATCCTCCTCAACAGTTTTCCTGATGAGTCCCTCTAAGAGCTATGTATCAAATATTGATCCTTGACACTGATTCTAAATCAAATTGTTTGTATAAGGAAATATGCAGACATAAAGGTGGAGATCTATGCACTTAGGTGCCCAATGTACCAATGAAGCTACACAGGACAAAGCCAACAGGGAACTCTTTAAATAAATGATGATGTAGGCACATGATAACATATAGAACGCTATGTAGTGATTAAAATCATGATAAAGGGCATGGAAAACATGGAGATGTATTTACACTATGTCGAACTTGAGAAAGCAGTCATAGAGTATATACACCATGAGGCCAAATTTACACAGACTTGCACACAAATTTAATGTGTAAACAGAAGTAATTTACAATAAATTCTTGAGTGAGAGGCAAAGCACTCCTGGAGAGCACAACCCAGGGGCTGCACCGAGTAGGACTTTCCTCTTCGGACTCCACCACATTTCAAGATGTCAGTTTGCTAAGTCCACCAGTGTGGAGAAACAAAGGTTATCTGCAGGGGCCCAATTTAGAAAAGGAGTTTGCAGATGAGTTAATGTGGCGGTGGGGGGCGGGGGGGAGACTAAATCAAGAACTTCGTGTCACCAAAATGGATCCGTGTCACACTCTGTTTTTACGTCCTTGGTCTTAGGTGTGATGTTTTAGGCAGTCACCAGGGTGGAGGGGAGGTGCAGAGACCCCTCGATCTTTTTACTGGTGCCCAAAATTGTTGCAAAAAAGAAAGAATGTGAGTTTGAATTCTTTCACCAGGAGATTAAATGGCTAATAACCAGGTCTTACCTGAGAGGTATTTACAGGAAATGGGAAGGATGAGTCCCGGGAAAATGCACCAGGGAGGAGGAAGCAGACCCAGAGGAAGGAGGTTCGGGGTGCCCTCCCCCAAGTTACTCTCTCTCTTTGCTTCTAGAAGCTGGCCGTACCCAGGCAATGTGCCCTGCAGGGAAACTGAGAGGCAGAAATGAGTTTAGTTTCTCCGGCATACAACCAGCTCTGTCTTATCCAAATGGACTATTCTTCAAGTTCTAAATGAGAAGACACAGAAGCAAGCAAGAATCATTAATTATACTTTTGATCTCAGGGTCTAAATATATTAAGAAAAATGTTCACTGCTGTGATGTTTGCCAGTTTAATGAAAACCCCCATATGAAATAAGGTGAAGTAAAACCTCAGCACCAGGAAAAGGACCACTGACTTGACCCATCTGTTTCTGTTATTAATTCTGTGAAGATGTGCAAAGTGTGAAAAAGGGAGCTAAGCGTGCCCATGGTCTCTCGCCTTCTGGTCCCACGCACACGGCTCCCTACCCCCACCTCCCCCCGGCAGGATTTCATTTTCTCTTTCCAGGTCTCCCACACCTCACTGGTAAGCCTCGCTCACCTGGGGACTCATCCTCAGCTGCCTGAGACTGAATTAGGGGTCCCTCTGGGTTTCCCACACTGTCCATGCACCTCCCCCACCAAAGTCCTTTCCATGGCCTTAGGCTCTTCTGTTCCTTCCATCGGGCAGAAGCCTCAGCTCCGCCCCACACCCCCTGAGCCCCAGCTGCACTCTGATAGGGGTGCACGGGCACAGCCGCACAGTGCCCGCCTCATGCTTGCGTCTCACGAGCACGAGCACGCCTCACGCCTTCCGCTGGGCGGTCCTGTTGTTGCTGAAGTGGGGGGTGTGCTGGGCCTTCCTCACAGGGGGGGCCGCTGACCCCCAGGAGGCCAATGCTTGACTCACGGGACCTGGAGCCTGTGGAAAATTTGTTTTACATCCTCCACCTGCCACAGTCACTTACGTCACCTCTCAAGGTTTCCTGTGGTATCCACACGTAGATTAAAATTGGGCCCGCATGTGAGTGAAAAGGCAGAAGTGCCTAAGGAAAGGCGGCATCGGAGGGAACAGAAGACAGAAATCGCACGGTAATGCATACGGAGCTGTGCGTACTACCATCAAGTGGATAGGACACAAAACTTTTTCTTTATTATTTTTTAGTTTTTTAAAGTTATTTATTTATCTTTGAGAGAGAGAGAGCACAAGTTGGGGAAGAACAGAGAGAAAGGAGAGAGAGATTCCCAAAACGTCTCTGAGCGGTCAGCACAGAGTCCGACATGGGGCTTGAACTCACAAACTGTAAAATCATGAACAGAGTGGAAATCAAGAGTCAGAAGCTTAACAACTGAACCCCTCAGGCGCCCCAGCTCTGTTTATTTTTGGAGTGCAGAGTTCTTCCAGCTCCTGAAGATGGAGACGGGTGGAAGGGGCCCAAATCACAAGGACAGTGGTGACAGAGAGGGAGGGTCAGCTTCGAAGTCGAGGTGGGAACAGAACCTTGGGCTGAGCTTGGCTAAGTTCTGGCTGCGGGTCGGATTTTGACTTACCTCACATATCACAAGGGTGAGAATCCCGTGGTGTGAGAAGAGCTACTTTTAGGTGTAACCTAAAAGACCAGGAAGGAAGAGGAAAAATACCCCCGAGTGTTCAGAGAGGTGCTGACAGTCCTACCGTATTGGCAGTGACCTCACCAAAGACCGAGAAACCCTGAATACGGAAGAACAGTGCTCCGGGGGGAAGAGAGAGCCATCGGGATTGTCCTTTGCTTCTAAATGCTGGAACCCCACCCTTGAGGCCAGATGACGGGCATCTGGGTTTAGTGCTTCATGAGGACCTGATAAAACACGTTCATCCAATGGTTCATGCAGGCATTGCAACTACAAGTTTTATCTACAGGGAACGTGCGCTGCCAAACCCAGCAGAGTTTTTGGTAGAGAGAGGCATCTTGGGCCCGCAGGCCTGGATTTTGGACAAGCTCAACCCCATGCATGATCTTGACTAAATCACATCACTTTTCTGATCCCAGGAAATAAGCACATTTTCTCAAATGTCCACCGTATCATCTTTAAGGACCTTTCCAGGTATAAAATTTTACTTCTCCCTCCTGTAATTTCTGAAAACTAAAAGCAGTCACACCCCAACGTCCCCTCTTGAAGTCAGAAATGAGCCATATTTTTCTCATGTTCACAGGAAGCTTGGTCTAAGAGATCTCAGTGGCTTACACAAGACCTCTTCTTTTGTTGTTAGTTTGCTTTTGCTAAATTTTGAGTCTTAAAGAAGACTTGCTAATCATGGAGGACCTAAAGTATACAGATTGAATCCAACCAAACAGCAACATCTTTACAGGGTCTGCGGAGTCTTCTGGGGTCCAGGCCCGATTCTAGAATGCACATCCTCCTTCCTTCCACCTGTTCACTCGGCTCCAGCCACACTGCCTTTCTTGATTACCTCCAGCCACAAGGCTCCTTCCCCCAGGTCGCCTGCTCAGAAGGTCCTGTCCCTAGCATGGCACCCCAGGCCCAACCTCAGTCAGTGGAAGCCGGCTGGCACAGCCTCCCCACAGCCTCTGGTTTGCCCACGACTTCTCGGGAGCCTCGTGGCTGTGATTCCAAACCAGTGCTTTGCAGAACTGAGCTGGAGGCTGTACCGGGCTCCACAGAGGCGCCGGGGAGAGCAGGCTGATCCTGGAAGCCTCCTCCCAGAGGTGTCTCTGAGCGGGACCAGGAAGGCTAGGACTCTGCTGTGCCCCTGACCTCCCAGGGATGATGGGAGAACCATGGCCTGACATCTGGGGCCGGGTTTTTGTTGTTGTTGTTTCTTTGTTTTGGGGCGCTTATCTCCTGGAGCCTGCCAGCCTCGGGGACTCCCGAGACATCCTCACTTTACATTTTTTCCCCAGTGAGACAAGGAGAGAACTCGCCACTCTGGATGTTTATTTAATAAACGCTTCAGGCTCACAGAGCAAAGCACAGGCTGAAGGGATGTTACAGGTAGTCTGTTTCTCTCTCATGTGTGTGTGTGTGTGTGTGTGTGTGTGTGTGTGTGTGTGTGTGTGTTTTCAGATGAAGGTAGCAGACATCAGATGAGCTGAATGAAACCATTGCTGTGCTCTCCTTGGCCTGGATCCGAAAGCAAAGACACTCAACACAGACAACCTTTCAGTGGGCACAGAGGTCTTCCACCAGCCACAGAAGATGGACCATGAGGGCCACCCTCCTGGTGGCTCAGGTTGGCACCCAGATCAACATGGTGTCACCAGAAAGCCTGGAGAGCCATGTCAGCAGGACCAGAGTCTCCAAGCCCAAGCGGCAAGAGCGATGTTTCTCAAGAAAATGAGCATTTTCAAAGTTGAGTAGAAAGGAAATGTCTTTGGAAGTCAGGTCCAGCACTTGGGATTTAGGCGGCGTTCCAGAGCGCTGCCCCCACGGCAAGTCAGCATGTGACTGCAGCTGCTGAAACACACCGCAGCCCATGCTTCCTTTGCTGGCCTCAACGTTACGTGTGGGCCACTCTCCAGGGCGCATGCTACTCCCTGCCTTAAAGGAAACCAGACATGCAGAGGAAAAGAGTAAGGCCTCGGTGCCAAAACATCCCGGTCAACAGGACTCATAGAAAGAAATAAGGAGTTCTGATAAAAGAAGGAGTAGCAGTTGGTGCAAACAACCCCAAAACAGCTCGGGCTGAATGGCAGATGTTGTGAATGCCTGGCAATGGGATTAAAATCTTAGGACAAGTTGCAGGAGGTTTTCAATTTCATCGTGGGCCGGCTGTCCCCCAGGCCCCACGGAGCCTCCCTAATGAGGCGAAGCCTCGGTCTGAGCGGAGCTTGGCGGCCTCGCCAAGGCCAGAGTCCCGGGAGAAAGGCCCTGAGCAGGCACAGATGGAGCCTGATGGGTCCTAAAAGGAAGGCATTACCTGCCCGACTCAGTGAGCAGCCACAATTATCACAGGTCTCTGAGTTCATTGTCAATTAGAGTGGCAGTTAAAGCAGGCAGCGGCTGTGACAGATGGCTCATCTCCAGCCAGGGGTGCTGATGGGATCAGAGCCAACTCACATCTTTTCTTCCCTCTGGAAAGGAGAAAAAAACCCACATAGTTGTCAATTAGTCAATGTAGAAGGGGAGAAAGCATCATTTCTACAAAGGGGTCATTTATCTGTTTCCTTCTAATCCCCACTTCTAGCTTTTTGAAGTAGAGATTTTGTTTATTTGTTGCTTACTTCAAACACGTTTCCGAGGAATGTTCAACCCAGAAGACGTTTTGTGCCGAACCTTTGTTCTGTGTGAACTCACAATACTGTCTTCTCATGATGACACCTTTTCAATTGGTTAGCATTTTAATTGGCCGACTCTTTTCTTTTGGCTGGAATTTGTAGGCCATTCTCCTATTTACACAGCATGCGGGATCAAAATACGAAAGTGCAGCATCTGCACGGACAGGCTCACCCCAAATAAAATCCAGCCTGGGAAATCTGGCTAATGTGCATCAAGAAAAAGAACCATTGAGCGCAAGCAAACGTCAAGGCCTCAGGAGTGTGTGTGTGGAAGCACACTGGACGTTGGGGAGCCCGTGTCAGGGGACGGACAGGGTCCCATCCCTGCGCCAGGGATGTAGCCCTGTGAAAGAAGCTCCACTGCAATGTTCACGAGGTGCCACGTGTAGGCTGTTCTTCCTACAGAAACAGAACTCTTGGGAGGCAACGTCACAGAGTTTGTTTTCCTTCATGTGAACCAGTTCATGGCCCTTGGCTTTGATGGGCGGTGGGGTGCCCTGCCCTGCCTCTCTGGCAGCAGTGAGTGGAGAAGACTGTCTCGTCCCCTCCTCCACATCTCCACTGCGCTTGCACCCATAGACCCCCATTTCTAGGGAAAGGTACCTTCTCACCTGTGCCGAAAGGATCACTAAAGAAGGGTTGGAGATAAAGACAAAATTGATAATCCAGAGGCAGAAAATGCAAAAAGTAATATTAATAATATTAATTACTATTAGTAATAGCATATTAATGTAATAATATATTAATTATTAATATTTTATTAATATTATTCTTTCTATTTAAGGAAGGTATCGTTAACCTGTGGAGTTTCCATTAAGAAAACACATAAAGCATATTAAGTATCTTTTCTTTTTTTTTTTTAAGATTTTTAATGTTTATTTTTGAGAGAGAGAGAGAGAGAGAGCATGAGCAGGGGAGGATCAGAGAGAACAGGAGACACAGAATCCAAAGCAGGCTCCAAGCTCTGAGCTGTCAGCACAGAGCCCAACGCGGGACTAGAACCAGGAACTGCGAGATCATGAGCTGAGCCCAAGCCAGATGCTTAACTGAATGAGCCACCCAGGTGCCCCCTAAAGTATATTCTCTACATAGCATAACTTATTTTCTCTTGCCAAGTTCAGCATCATGGAAGGTTTAGAGAACAGAGTAAAATTTAAGGACCAAAGTCTACACATACATACTGGAAGACAACGGTATCTTTTAATTTCAAATCAAGTATGTTGGGGCACTCATGTTTCATGGGTTCAAGCCTCATGTTGGGCTCTGTGCTGACAGCTCAGAGCCTGGAGCCTGCTTCAGAGTCTGTGTGTGTGTGTCTCTCTCTCTCTGTCTCTGTCTCTCTCTCTCCAAAATAAGTAAACATTAAACAAATCATAAATCAAGTATGTAGACCTTTCTTGAGTCTTCCCCGCAAGAATCTGGAGGGAGTCCCGAGGATACTGCCCACAAAGGGCCCCCCACCCTGGGACCCCAGGGGACACTCTGCTGCTGGTCCATTCTCAGTGGCCAACAGTTTGGAGATTTGAGTGTTTCTACCAGCTGGAGGCTTCAGTTCCATCCTGGACACAGCCTGGCACGGGGAGTTCTGTGCCAGGTGGGAACAGAATGTGGGGTGGCTGACAGCTTCCTCCTCACCTGCTTCGTCACAGATGAGGCAGGGATGAGCACGTGCACCACTTTCACAAACTTATCCTGCGTGTCAGGCAATACATCATTCCTAATGATTCTTGTGTCGATGAGGGAAATTCTATTTGATGGACTTGAGGAAGATCACCAAGAAGCAAACAAAAGAAATGGCCATCAAACACAATGTCCCATACTTTGAAACCAGTGCCAAGGACTCACCTCTCAAAATCAACAAAGCTTTTGCTATGACCTCATTTCCATAATTAAACGCTGGATTCCTTAATAAAAACAAAAAAAGGTGAGGAAACCAAACAGTAGAGAGACCAGGCCACAGACAACCAACAATTTAGAGGCCTGATGTCCAACACAGGGACCATGTGTGACCCAATCCTCCATACCCCTCCATGCCTTACCGTGCGGAAAGCCATTTCTTTTTTTTTTTAAATGCTTATTTATGTATTTATGTACTTATTTATTTATTTTGAAAGGGGTGGGTGGCAAGAGCAGAGAGAGAGGGAGAGAGAATCCATGTTGTCAACACAGAGCCTGATGCACAGAGCTCGACTCGGGGCTCCATCCCATGACCCGTGAGATCATGACCTGAGCCAAAATCAGTAACTGGATGTTCAACCAACTGACTCACCCCAGTGCCCTCTGAAAGCCATTTCTAACTGCCACCTTGGGCCCCAGGACTTGGCTTGTATCAGGTGGAACAAGGCAGTAGGCACAGAGGAGAAGTCACGACCGTCGGTTCTCTCCCTGGAAACAAGGAGCATGAGATGTGACAGTAGCAATTCGAGCACTTCATGTGTGCATGCAGCCCGGTCCTGTCCCCCCCTCAGAGGGGGTGTCGCCCCGCCCCCGCTGCAGAGAGACCACCGGCTTTGGGGGCCTGTGAGTCAGCACACAAAGTACAGGATTAGCCATGACTAGTCTTCTGCCTGGGCTCCCAAACCCCCGTCTGAGCTTCAGTGCCTTTCCAGCAGAGAAAAGGACGACCTGAAAGAGGGCCACAGTGAACTTCTAGACAAAAAACAATAATGTTTGAGATACAGATGCACTGGATGGGATTACCAGCACGTTAGGGATTTCAGACAAAATAAATATTGATCTTGAAGACATAGGGAAAGACACTCTCCGAAATGAAGCAAGGACAGAAAAAGGATTGTTGAAAACAGGAAATTAGCACCTGGGAGCAGCAGGCAGATGCTAAGTTTCTCAATGGGCATAGAATCGGTGTCACAAAAAAAGAAAAAGAAAGGCAAGAAGGAAAAGGACAGACAAAATATTTGAATGATCAAGGACTGAACATTTCCAAATTTGATGAAAACCTTATGCTCACAGTATCCGTGAAATCCAGTGAACCCCAGGATAAGACACATGAAGGAATCCGTGTTGAGGTCCCTGTAATCAAATTGCTCAAACAGCAGTGAGAAAAAGAAGTATCTTAAAAAGCAGCCAGAGGGAAAAAAGTCTATACCTGCCTTTCAAACAGAAAAAGGAACGATTATGGCAAATTTCTCATAAGAAGTCATGAAGGAAGATACAGTGCAGCAAAGTCTTTAAAGTACTGAAAGTACTCTCGACCAAAACGGTTCTATATTCAGCAAACACGCATGATGGGAGTCCCAGGAAGGGAGGAGAGAGAACGAGGCAGGAAGGATATTTGAAGAAACACGTCATTTTCCTTTAACAAAGCCTCCTGATTGTTATAAGCCTATTGTTAATTTCCAGAGATCTGCAAAAGTTGATATTGACAGCTTTTGCCATTTATCTTATTACTTTGATAAAGAAGTCAATTTGGAATACTCTCGCTCAACCAGAGGAGGGCAATGGCACTGCCTTCATGAAGTCTCTGATTGTTTTTTAAGCTGTTGCAATAACTAAAGGAACACTTGAAATAATAAAATGTCCTTTAAAATAGACTGTCCAGGGGGAGGGAAAGATTTCATTCTTTTAAAAAATTTTTATTACATTTATTTATTTTTGAAAGACAGAGAGAGACAGAGCACAAGTAGGGAGTGGGACAGAGAAAGAAGGAGACTCAGGATCTGAAGCAGCTCCAGGTTCTGAGCTGTCAGCACAGAGCCCGACGCGGGGCTCAAACCCACGAACCGTGAGATCATGACCTGAGCCAAAGTCAGATGCTCAACCCGCTGAGCCACTCCGGTGCCCCTGTTTTATTTATTTTTGAGAGAGAGGTAGAAACAGAGCATGAACAAGGGAGGGGCAGAAAGATAAGGAGATACGGAACCCAAAGCAGGCTCCAGGCTCTGAGCTGTTAGCACAGAGGCCAGCACAGGGTTCAAACCCAGGAACCACGAGATCATGACCTGAGGCGAAGTCAGATGCTCAACTGACTGAACCACCCAGGCACCCCAAGATTTCATTCTTAAACTATCATAAACCCTGTGAATAAGGTATTGACAGAAAGGCTATCCATGGTATCTCTCAAGGTAAAGAATTTCTGGGAAATAAATCCATTTGAGATATGACCTTTGCTCTCATTTTGATCCAGATTTCCTTGCTTTTAATGTGTGTGTGTGTGGGGGGGGTTACAGCCTGGTATTCAAATTCCTATGACATTTGTAATTTCTCTGCTTATCAGCAAAAGTAAAGCAGACTGTTTTACATAATTACAGTATCAGAGTTTACAAATGGTAGATCATTGACAACATACAGTAATCTTATATATGATATATAAGAAATTGTGAGTTTTCCAAGGGCACATAACTCATTAATTTTTAGTAGAATCAGAGCTTACGTCTGCATTTCCCTAGCCAGCTGTGTATCTAGATGAGGCCAGGAAGCCATCATCACTAACTGTACTCACCTTTGGACATACAAGCTGATTTCAATGATATAAAAATACTCAAACCAGTACGAACAGATTTTAGAATTTGAGAAAAGCGACGGCTTCCTTCATACTTCTGAGTTTCTAAGTTGTTAATATAGTTTTAACATCTGTTTTCAAAAAGCACATGCGTTTAGAAACAACCAGGAAGCTTGAGCGCAATCACCACCCTTGCTCCTGCCGAGGTGAAGCCTCAGATGACCTTGGAAGTGCCCTCGACTTTTAGGACAGGTGGCAGCTCTTTCCTCAGGAGATCCGGCATCCAGACGGCTGCTTAGAGGTGAGGACACCAGGCTGGGGGTTTGACACCGGAATTTTGGAGCCTGCGGTAGATTCCCATCTCGAAAATCCACAGAGACATCTTTTCAGAACGTTTGTCCTTAAACTGGTCCGTGCACTCTGACGCTGTTGGCGTCCCAAAAGCAAAGGCAGCCTGGTCTGGATGTGGAGAAGGCTTATGGCCTTGAGTAAATCACGGGCAAGTACATCTTTGTTTTGCTTATTTTTTCAGTGATTCTAAAGGGGGAAGAAATAGTGATGAGCGAAACTTTGAAGCCAAATACCAGCAGATCCCCTGCCAGTCCCTGAAGACAAAAAATAAATTTTATAAACTTAAGGAGAAATGCTATTTCTTTTTTTTAGTTGTTTACTTCTTTATTTTGAGACAGATACAGAGACAGCACAGAGAGAAATTGGGAGAGGGAGAATCCCAAGCAGGCTCCACGCTGTCAGTGTGGACCTTGAGGCGTGGCTTGAACTCGTGAAACCCAAGATCATGACCTGAACTGAAATCAAGAGTCAGACGCTTAACTGCCTGAGCCAACCAGGTTCCCCAGAAATGCTAATTCTTCAGAAGGCTCTCTAGGAAGTCATTTTATCAGACTCCAAACAGCACAAGAAATCCTGGCCCCCATGATTGAAAGTAAAAGGACAATGACCCCCAGATGACCTGCTACTTGGTGGAAACCGTTGCATCCTGTACAGGTCCTTCCGGATGCCGTCCAGGACAAAGTTCCTTCTTCATGGGGGTGTGCTGGGGGTGTGCTGGGAGTCCACCTGCCCACGTGTCATCGTGTCCTGTGGAGCAGCAGGCACGGGCCCCCCACCCCCACAGCCATAATGCCATAAGGTTGGGCAGGGCCCTGCAGCCCCTCACGAGGCCTCCCACACCACACTGTGACCGGAAGCCAGCGTTTCCAGAAGAGGCAGTCAGCTATAATGGCGGTGAGACCAGCCAGCCCAATGGGACTCGAAGCCGTCGCTGAGCGTTTCTCCCACCAGTGACGGGTAGCCAGGAAGGACAGGTGTGGGGGAGGGACTCCGATGCCAGTCTGTGAGTGGGGCAGCTTCGACTCTGACTCACACACGTACATTCCTCCTCTCCTTGACCCCTCAACCATCAGGCACTCCCTGCAGACACGGTGTCCACCTCAGGGGTGGGAGGCTGTGCGGGGATCGTGTGGCCGGCTGTGTGCAGTGTCTGGGGTAGAAGGGATCCATGGACACCGGCTCTCCTGTGCACACATGCGTGATTGTTGTTTGTGGTCCTCTGCTCCCTCAGCCGACTTTGCACCTACGCTTGCTCCGACCCATATTGTGGTTTTGCAAGTAGACAACATGTTAACTAGGAAAAACGTGAAGGTAGGAACATGGCCGTTTGACCAGATTCCTAGTGGAGCATAAATGATAGTGGCAACATCACTTTGTCACATGCAAATATTGTGAAAGGTGCTTCAGACACATTAAGTCTAAATTCTCAGAATGACATCACAGGTTAGGAGTTATATTGCTATGATGGAACTGAATCTCGGAGACCCTGGGTGGCCAGCGTCAGGTCATACAGTCAGTTACTGAGAGTCCTGGGACTCTGCCCAAGGTCCTGGGCTCCGGTCAGTGTGGCCTCCAGGCCATCAGGTGTGGGGCTTGCCATTCTGCACCTTGGTTCTCAGCAGCCGGATCTGGAAACAAGCCTGTCCAACCGGCTGCAGAGCTCAGCGTAAAACAAAGGTCATTGCGTCTGTCATGTGCTTTGCAAATGCAGGTTTTTAATGTAGTGGCTGCTGGTGATTTTAATTTTTCTGTCAGGCTGGATCTCCCAAGGACAGTGGAATCATAATTTGATCCCTCTCATCACAAACAATTACTCCAAAGTGACATATATGAAGATAAGAGATAGTAATGCAAGTCAGCCTCAACATTTGGCCAACACAACATTCTGGATTTGGGGTATTTCTCCTTTGGATCAGTGCGTTTACTGGAATGGTTTCTGCTGGCCTCTCAAGGTTGGGTTTCTCACTGAGCTGGGTTGTCTCCCCCCGACAAGTCCCTTGGGGACCCTCAGGGATCTGATCGTGATGGACTGGCCCATCCTGGGAGTCACCACCTGCCAGGCAGGCTCCAGCACTGGCCCCATCCCTGTGGCTGCGATGCTAATCCTAGGCACGTTTCCCCCACGGCCTCAGCCTTCTCTGGGTGCCGACTAGATGGGAGGCTCATTCTCCACCGAATGTGGGCTGAAGCTAATCTTTATGAAGGGGACTGGAGCTCAATACCTTACCCCTAGAGTATCACACATCATTCCTTGAATGTAAACAGCCCTGACTCTTTTGCCTGTTTGTGAGTTTGTTTGTTTAAGCCAATGTGTATGCCCACCACTATGCCAAGTCCTTTTTTGGACTGAGTTAGTGAAGAAAGAATGAAACGGCATTATTCTGTATAACAATGACCTATTCATGGATGCATTCCCATTTTTAGAAGCTCCTCTGTCTCGGGTGTTCTAAAAGGTGGGCTGGAATGCTAGGCCTTCTGAGATCGAAGCTCTCAGTCACACTTTACATCAGCCCCAAACGTGCACAGGGCAGTGACTGGTGACCCCTGATGCCACGTGTTGGTGTCTCTGGAAACTAACCAGCGGCAAGGAGACCCTCCCTTCCAGTTTAGGATGCCCTGTGTTTATGTCCAGTATATTCTAGTAAATTCTGACTCCTGACAAGCTCACCCCCCCCCCCCATCTCACCATATCATGGAGAAACCCAACTCAAGAGAATCCAAGCTCCTGACACACACACACAACAAAGCCGCCGGAAACACTGAAATGAGCATGAAACGTTCCTCCCATGTAAGAAACAACAGGAACTGGTGTCAGAGGCTCAGAAGAGAGACCAGCCCGGGTCCTGTGGGACTGCTGGGAGCCGGTGGCCTGGGCCGTGGGCCCCAGGACAGAGCGGGGTCTGCCCAGGCATCTTCCACAGGTGGGGAGACACAGTCTCACTGGGGTAAAGCCCCCTCTGACCACAGCGGCTTCAGGAGGGGGAGGGAATGGATTTGAAACAATCTCCCAGGAATGCCTGGTATTTCCAGAGGCCGTGTGTTACCTGTGGGTTAAGACAGAGTGTGTTGTGCTCCACTTAAAAGCTAAATTTGAGCGGCGCCTGGGTGGCTCAGTCAGTTGAGCTTCTGATTTCGGCTCAGATCACGATCTCATAGTTTGTGAGTTTGAGCCCCGTGCCAGGCTCTGTGCTGACAGCTCAGAACCTGGAGCCTGCTTTGAATTCTGTCGCCCTCTCTCTGTGCCCCTCTCCAGGTCACGCTCTGTCTCACTCTGCCTCTCAAAAATAAATAAATGTAAAAAAATAAAATTAAAAAAAGCTAAATTTGATTAATATGTAGTGAGCATGCACAACTTTACTCTTTCCTGTTACCTTTAAGGACATAAACGTGTATGACTCCTAATTTGAAAAAAGACAGAAACCAAACAGGGGCGATCCTACGTGCTGCTCTGTGGTTAGAGCAGGACGGTGATGGGGAGCCAGGACACAGGGGTGCCCGTCCCGGTTCCTGCATCCGGGCGCAGTGTGGTTTCAGGGACCCATTCAACTTCTCTGAACTTCTCCCTGCTTCTGTCCATCATGTACAAATCCAGCTTAGAACAGGTCTGTTCCCAACACTGCCTTCCAGGCCTTTGGCTCCTCATACCGTGCTCAGCATCTCAGAAAGCCTGAGAAATATCCCACTTGGAGAAGACTACAAAGAGAAGTCAACTCGCTACTGTTTTCTTTTTCTTTTTTTTATTTTTTTATGTTTATTTATTTATTCTTGAGAGAGACAGAGCACGAGCAGGGAAAGGGCAAATGGAGAGGGACAGAGAGAGAATCCCTGCCCGAGGCAGGTCTTGATCCCACAATCCGTGAGATCATGACCTGAGCTGAAACCTAGAGCCAGAGGCTCAACCAACTGAGCACCCAGGGGCCCCTTGAGATACATTTTAAAATACATTAAGCAAAATAATATCCAATAAAGTAACACTTGTGTTTCATCAAATGGTTCTTTCCTTAAAAATGAAAAAACAAAGCTCGAAGCGGCCGCAGGCACAGACCCCGCGGGCTCCGCCGCCTCAGAGATGCGTCCAGGCACCGCTGCAGCCAGGGTCGTTTTGTCTCACTTCCAAAGTCCTTCGACCCCATGACCGTGTGGCCGGAAACCGAGCCTCGGGAAGCACAGGAGATGCGTCGAGCATCGTATTTCCTTGCTGAAATAACACTTCAGAGATTGTACCGAAAATATAAAAACTGCCACATTGGCAGGAGGGGGAGGGCCAGGGGTTTCCTTGTAGCCGGGGAGTCGACTTCGCTCTGTGATGTCTAGTTTTGAAGACGGGCCGGCCCTGCGTTGCTAGAATTTACTGGGCTGCAGACAGAAGCACCCCTGAGTGGACAGCCGGATGTGGCTCCAGGACGCGCATCCTGAATGGAAATCATTCCGTGTCGGGGGTTGTCCCCTTTCAGGTGCCTGTTGGGACCTGCTGAAGAGGGATTTTCTGAAACACACATGTGAATCTGAGTTCTGAATTTCAGCATTCTCCTGCTAAGCCCCAAAGAACACTACTCCAGAATTTCATGTTGGAAATTATTTCCAAATATGGACTCTTCCTAAACGGAAATGTGTGTGGGTTTTAAACCCAGTGCCTTGAAGTTGATTTGCGGCGTGTCAATGAGGAGGGGGTCTGCGGATCTGTCGGAGGCTCTGGGCCGGGGAGGTGGGCACAGGGCCCAAAGAGAGGCCTCCGGGACGCACATCGTCACAAGGGCACCGGTGCAGGCCTGTGCCAGCAGTCAGGGCCCCGGCCGGGCCTCTGTCCCCGCAGGAGCCATCTCTCCAAGGGTCCTGAAGGTCACATTGAGAGCTTGTCAGCATCTGTGGTCAGGTGTGCTTGCTTCGGGCAGGGGGCCGTGGGATTTGGCCTCGCTCTGTGTACAACCTGGAAATCGCGGTCCCCAAGCATGACCTCAGCCTGGCCCCTGCTGGGGAGCAAATGCCCAAGGAGACGGACTGTCAACCAGCCTCCTCTTCCCTCCCTTCTTGCCTATACCTAGGGCTCTGACCACAGCCTACCATCGCAGTTAAAGCTCATTGTTCCAGAACTTTCCAGAAGGGAGATGATGGAACCAATAACATTTTGGGTCTTAATGTTTTTTCCTTTTCTTGTGAGGATGTGCATTTGTACTGTGAAGCTTTAAAAGAACCCCACCCAACGTAAGAGTGAGGAGCAGTGGGACTGGGGTGCGTCAGGACACTACAGAGAAGGTCTGTGGGTGGATGCAGTGCGTGCTTGTTATGTGGAATCTCTGAGAACAGTGCACTTTTCAAAAAATGCTCGTGGTCGATCCCCTTACCTTCCAACTGATCTGTCGGCACCAGACACATAGTGTGCTTGACGCCCGTCTCCACCCCAGACACACGGATGGCATCAGCCTGATAACCTGCTCTTCTGGTCTTAGGGTTCACAGAGCGTTAGGTGGGAAGGCACTCTGCTGGTGGCTGGTCCTCCGTGACATGGTCTGCGCAGGAAGCACAGGCCTTATTCTTGAGCGATTCAGCCTTCGGAGTCGACCTCACGTCCTGGGGAACCACCCCGTCATTCTCCAGCCTGGCCCTCCCCCCTGCTGCTCGGCTGTCCCACTCCCCCTCTGCGCTGCAGTGCAGGGAATTTAAGGAACACATTTCTCTCACTGATGCCACTTGCCCCACATCCGACCTACGGGGCTCAGAGGAGGACGGAGGACGTTGGTTTGCAGGACAGAGAAGGAGCGCACAGAAGTGGTGGACGGAGCCTTTCAAAGCAGCCTCCAGAACGAGGCCGGGCAGAAGATGGATGTCCGGCGAGTCCGTGTCCCGGGGGTGGGGACCAAGGCAACCTGGGGCTCTGTCAGCCGAGTGCGTCAGGCCAGCAGCTCCTCCGCGTTTGCAGGAGCCGTCGGTCACTACTTTGGTTTTCTGTGAGGTGGAAATGCTGGAGTCGTTTGGAAGTTCGTGGAATGGTGCTGGGACCCACTGATTCTTCAGTGTGTGACAGTCATGAGAACCAGGGCCTGGAGCAGCAGGCGGGGCGGAGACCAGGGAGACGCGGACGGAAGAGGGCAGGTCCCCAGTGCCAGCGGGCCATCTGGGGGCGGCCCTGTGAGCGCAGGCAGCGGCAGCTACGAGGCTCAGGGGAGTTCTGTAAGGAAGTCCCAAACTCCAAACCAAAAACCAAATAATCCAGTGAAGAAATGGGCAGAAGACATGAACAGACACTTCTCCAAAGAGGACATCCAGATGGCCAACAGGCACATGAAATGATGCTCAACATCACTCATCATCAGGGAAACACAAATCAAAACCACACTGAGATACCACCTCATGCCAGTCAGAGCGGCTAAAGTGAACAAATCAAGAGACTATGGATGCTGGCGAGGGTGTGGAGAGACGGGCACCCTCCTACACTGTTGGTGGAAATGTAAACTGGTGCACTCGCTCTGGAAAACAGTGTGGAGGTTCCTCAAAAAACTATCGATAGAACTTCCCTATGACCCAGCAATAGCACTGCTAGGGATTTACCCAAGGGATACAGAAGTGCTCATGCATAGGAGCACATGTACCCCAATGTTCATAGCGGCAATGTCAACAATAGCCAAATCATGGAAAGAGCCTAAATGTCCATCACCTGATGAGTGGATCAAGAAGATGTGGTTTATATATACAATGGAGTACTACACGGCAATGAGAAAGAATGAAATCTGGCCATTTGTAGGAAAGTGGATGGACCTCGAGGGTGTCATGGTGAGTGAAATAAGTTAGAGAAGACAGATATCATGTTTTCATTCATATGAGGATCTTAAGAAACATTGCAAAAGACCATGGGGGAAAGGAAAGGAGAAAAAAGTTACAGAGAGGGAGGGAGGCAAACCATAAGACACTCTTAAAATACAGAGAGCAAACTGAGGGTTGGCGGGGTGGGGAAGGGGGAAAGTGGGTGATGGGCACTGATGAGGGCACTTGTTGAGACAAGCCCTGGGTGTTGTATGGAAGCCAATTTAACAATAAATTATATTAAAAAATAAACACCAAAAAATAAAAATAAAAATAAAAAAATAAATGAAGGCCCAGGAGGCACCTGGGAGGCTCAGTCAGTGAGGCATCCAACTCTTGGTTTCAGCTCAGGTGATGCTCTCATGGCTTCATGGGTTCAAACCCCACATTGGGCTCTGTGGTGTCAGCACAGAGCCTGCTTGGGATTCTCTCTCTCTCTTTCTCTGCCCCTCTCCACTTGCACTGTTTCTGTCTCTTTCAAAATAAATAAAGTAGCCTTAAAAATAATAGAATAAATTTCTTAAAAAATAAGATAAAATAAACTTAAAAAAAAAACAGAAGGCTCAGGATGGACACACATAATTCCTCATGTATAAAGAAACCTTTAAAGGGATCCATGGGGGGCTCAATCAGTTAAGCATCAGCTTCAGCTCAGGTCATGATCTCACGGTTCGTGGGTTCAAGCCCTGTGTCAGGTTCTGTGCTAACAGCTATCTCAGAGCCTGGAGCTGCTTCAGATTCTGTGTCTCCCTCTCTCTCTGACCCTCCCCTGCTCATGCTGTCTCTTTCTGTCTCTCAAAAGTAAATTAAAAAAATAATTTAAAAATTGCATAAATACTCTTTAAAAAAAGAAAGAAAGAAAGAAAGAAAGAAAGAAAGAAAGAAAGAAAGAAAGAAAGAAAGGAAGAAAGAAACCTTTAAGGACCCCAGGAGTTCAAGGGCTTCACTGAAGTTACTTTCTCAGAAAGTGTGTTGGCTTTACACACACACGTTGAGTGTGCTCCTCACAGTCACGATCCAGTATGCACACACGGTGTGCGGGAGATGGAGTCATGTCTGCCCTAGTCTCTCTGTCCGTGGGGGCAGCCAGGTGCCTGTGACTTGGTGCTCCAGGCACATACTGTCACTCTTCCCTGGGCACCAGGACAGGGGACGTGGGGGAGGCACTGACTTGCGTGACCATCAGAGGCGGCATTGGATGTGCAGACCCAGATGGCCCTGTGGCTCTGGGACAAGAAAAAGCCGATTCCTAGTATCTTTTTGCCAGAGACCCAGGGCTGCCCTCCCCCCGCCCCCCAAGCTCCTCATCAGAGAGGACACTGCATAACCTACCCGGCAGGCAGAAAGCCGTCTCTGCCCTCCACGTCTCTGCCAGCAGTATGTTATTATATCTCTGCCCTTCTAGAAGCTTACGATCCTCTTTGAGCTAACTTTTCTGTAAGTTTCCTTTCCTGAGAAAGTCAGAAAATCTGAGTAAGCCTTCATCTGCGAAGCCCATTCACAGGGCTGATCTGCACCAGGCTTATCTTCGGAAACGGATCAGTATGAATTACTGTGGGTGGGAGAAGCTGATAAGAAAATTCTCTCAGCTTGGGGGGCCGGGAGCTAAGCGGCTTCCAAGCCCTCGGGCTCCGGAACGCAGGCCGGTGTCCCCGAGGCAGCTGCTGGGACCCTCACCCTCTGCTCTCAGTGAACGACGGGCATATTCAGGAGCCCGGTGGTGCAGAGGATGCGATCAGTGTTGAAAATTCATGCTGGCAATGAATACTTAGATCGAGATAGAGAGGACATGACAAAGTGGCTTAAAATACTCGTTCTGAGCACAGAGGAATCATCATTTGAAGCTGCTTTAGGCCTTTGATCTGGAGCCCCCACCCGGACGTGGGGTGGAGACGCGGCGTGTAGGGTGCAGGTGCTCTGGGAAGCCGGGCTTCATTAGAGCCGTTCTGGGAACTCCTCACAAAGAAGGGTGCTCTGAGCAGGGTGGTTTGGAACATAATTTGCCCCTTTTCTTGGGATGTTTTATAAATATCACACATGAAGATAGCTGTTCTTTGGAAAAAAAAGAGGTTATAACTAATTTTCATACTGATACTGTGAGATTCTAAAACGTTTGCTATGCAATAGAACACGGAGATTTAATAAAAAGCCAGTAGATCACACACACGCTTTTAGAGTATTTTAAAAACCACACAGAATAAAGACAAGGCTTCAGTCTGTTTCTGTTAGAAGTAACAGTGAAAATCATCTCCTCGGATTAGACTAAAGGCTTTCAAGGAAAGCATCTAGAAACATCTACTTGCAGTTATAGAAACTGAACGCCAACCTGTAGTCTGCGTTGCCCAAACCGGATGAGGCTTCCCGGGAAGGGCAAGGTCTGTCCTGTGCCAGGGGGTGGCCCCCTCCCCCGGCCCTGATCACTTCCCTCTTCTCCTTCCTTCCTTTCTTGGGCCCTCATTCATTACCTTTCTCATGCCCACCTGGCGATCAACATTGCTTCTGGTTCTCAGTGAAGAAGTATTAGGGCACCAAAGAGCGAGGGGCCCTCCACCTCGCCGAACTGAGCGCAGGCCAACTGGGGTGTGGAAGGAGGTGCTGAGGCCATGGGACAGCAAGCCAGAAGCCAGGGGGCCGAGGGACAGCAAACTGGGGGCTGGAGGGCTCCGGCACCTTGCTCAGAGGCACCTGCTTTCTGCTTGGGAGTAAAAACGAGATAGAAGTTCTTGCTGGTGGGAGATGCTGAGAGCCAAGGACACAGAAATGTATGAGCTTGATGTGCAGGAAAGACAAAAGACAACCTTCTTCTCTTTAGGACCGACCTCAGCTGGAGCGGGAGGCATCAGTGCAAGATCTGCAGGCATCTGGGGCCGTGTCCCTGAGCAGACCATGTCCCCGTGCGGGCCAGCATACAGTAGCCAAGGGAAATGAGGATGGGAGAAGCAGCCTGGGCTGGGGGTGATGCCACGCCAGTGACCACGAATGATGCCCAAGGGCCTCCAGGTCCACATGTCCCCGGGGAGAACAGCAGACCTCGTGTCTGCTAAGGTTCCGTTCGGCCTGAGAAGTCACAGTGCTCAATTACAAACAGACATACCCACTGTACCAAAGACTTCTAAAAGTTTAAAAATATATATATATTTAGTTTTTGGGAGAGCCCAAGCAAGGGAGGGGCAGAGAGAGGGAGACAGGATCTGAAGCAGGCTCTGCGCTGACAGCAGAGAGCCCCATGCGGGGCTCAAACTCACCACCCGAAACCGTGAGCTCATGACCTGAGCCGGAGTCAGACCCTCTGCTGCTTGAGCCACCCAGGTGGCCCTCAAAATTTAATCAACTAAATAGTCAAAATGAATCTGCCTGTTTTAATTTGTTCATTCAGTTGTTTCCAGTGCTGTCATTTTTGATACTAAGTCTTTTTTAAAAGCATGTCTAGATTCATAGAGTCGAGGGAAGGCGGAGATTTCTCATGCCTCCTCGCCCTCCCAAGCTCCATCGCAGCAGAGCCCTGCTTACAAGCCGAGAATCCAAACACCCCAGAGTTCATGGGTTATTTTAGGATTCTCTCCTGATACACATTGCGGGTTTGGACGGACCCATAAGGACACACGTTGACCGTTAGGATATACAGGGTAGCTTCACTGCGCTAACAATGCTCTGAACTCACTGACTCACTCAGTGTTTGCCAAACGTTTTTACAGGACATACTCTTGGCCAGACAGAGTGCTAGGTCTGGGGTACAATGTTCCCTGTCTCTCTGCTGCAGACCAGGGTACACACACATGAATGTATTTGAGCCTCACAGGTGTGACAGTGAGGTTCTGTAAAAGGCACAAGAAAGGAAGGGCCAGGAGAGACAGTGGTTCGTATGTTTCCGCCTCATTATTCTGGGTTCCCTAACAGCGTTCTCTAAGAAAATCTCCTCGCTGTGGAAGACGGAGGGAGAGATTGATGAATAACATCGATGATCAAAGAATAGCAACAGACACAGCTACACAGCAAGAGGATATTTCAGGTAAATGTAACCAGTGATTTTTCCCCCTCAAATTTCTGATAACTTTTCATCTTCCCAGTTCTCTGTGTACAAGTTAAAATAACCTGTTAATGTCTTCATAGTTATCAGAGATGTAACCCCCTCACAGGCATTTTTGCTGACTTTTCTCTATTTTGGACAGGCCATATTTAAATACTTTCTACACATGTGAGCAACCATAAATTCTGTTCTCTGTATATGTTTAAGACCCAGCCAAAGGAGGCTTTTGTTTTTAATGCTTGCTATATTTGTTCTTTTAATTTGACATTAGTGGGACATCTGCCAAGCTAATACAGACACTTCTCTCTGCACTGGAAAACCCAATTAGGACTTGTTCTGAGTTTGATTATCAGTCAGAAACATGCATACAGAAATATTCATTACAGAGCCGCTGGGAGCTGAGATAAAGCAGCAGATGGCCGAATTACTGAGTCTCCGTCACTCTCCCCCAACACAGTTTCACATTTGCTTCATAAAAGGCAGGTGACCAAATGTTCTCAGGGTGACGCGGTGCCCATGGGAAGGGCAGCACATGCTGAGGGTGTTGTCTTTTCTTTAAGATGTCACGGAGCCTTTCAGGACATGGTAGTGGAGACAGATGATAGTCTGCACCAACAACTACGGTCCATGCACCCTTGTGGATGTGTTTTAAACTTGAATCATGGATTTTTGGAGACTTTTAGGGTACCTGGAGGCAGGCACTGGGGGAGATGTTGCCTAAATGCTTACTTGGTGAAGCATCTCAAATGTGGTGTCTTCTCACCTTCTGGTCACAGGGTTGCAATTAACACCATGAGTTTCTTCTATAGAGTTGTCTGGTATCAGTCCTTAAGTGTGGATTTGATGGGGTTGGTGAGGTAGGTCCAGACATTCAAGAGGACTTGGGAAGACTCAAAACCAGGCCAACTACTCCTGGGCTGGGATGAGGAACAAGAAGGGGCAGAGGTCTTGAAGGATCAGGACGCTGCCCGGGATGGGGTTCAGGACACAGAGTGCACAGAGGGGCGCTGGGCAGCCATGGGCCAGCATGAGGATGGAAGGGGCCTGAGCAGATCGAGCAGGAGGCGAGAGGACAGTAGACACGTTAGACTTTTCTTCTTGGGACAACTGTTTGGTCTTGGTTCTGAGGTTGCCCAGAGTACTTTTCTAAAATGAGATGATTTTGCATGAATGAATAGAATTGTGTAAACTCAGTGCTCGCTTCAGCAGCACATATACTAAAATTGGAATGATACAGAGAAGATTAGCTTGGTCCCTGCACAAGGAGGACACGCAAATTCGTGAAGTGTTCCATATTTTTATTTCCTATATAAAAAGTAGCTACTTTTTTGCATGGACCTCAAGTATACTGTAGTATAGAGTTGGAATTTAAAGAAAGGTATTAAGCAGGCTGTGTTGTAGCTTATGGGCAAGTAATAAATTGCATCATGTATCTTGAATGTATCATAGATAAGCTGCTATATTACAATTGCCACTTCAGATAGATGTGAAATTGGGTGATTAACTAGTTGATACCTAACCTTCTAATTTCTGTATAAGTCTAATTACATGAAACAGAAGTGGGGGTTTTGATTTTTTACTTTGCTTTTCTGTTTGGAGTATCATTGTAACTACTGTATTGTAAATTATGGAAAATAATTGCATATGTTAAAAAAATAAATTGTGTAAAATAAATTAAATAAATAAATTAATTAATTAATTAAAAAAAAAAGAATTGTGTAAACTCAGCCAACTAAATTAACTCCATCATCCAAAATGGTAGATGGGCAACCTCTTCCACCCGCATGAAGTCACCCTTATGAAGTAGCCTGAGTATTTGTTTCAGAGCTCCTAATCACCTCATGCTGCCAGCCTGGCTCCAGCAACCACGCATGTGACACAGTGGCATAAACCGCCTCCTCGAGGTCAGAGCCAACTCAGAGCCCTCGCTGTCACTGAGTCGGCGGCTACCAGGATCAAAGACTTCTGAGCAGTTTATTTGAAAAGCATTTGAGTAATTTAGCTCCTAATGCCTTCAGTATGTTTGCTATTTCAAACATGAAATATATTACTTTAAAAAATAAAGAAAGGGAAAAATAACGTTTCGTACGGACTGTTTCATTAAACAATGCCCATTTCCTGCATTAACTAAGAAACCAAATCAAAGAGCACAACCTTCAAGATAGCACAACAGTGTGTCTGAAAATGATTAACTTTATTTGGAAGGGGGGAAAAAGAGCAAGAAGACAGAATTTGTATTTTCTACAACAAGTAGTCTGTCTTCTATCAGCATAACGCTCCCCAAATGGTGAATAGTAGGAATGGAGGCCCCATAAGACAAGAGACCTCAGGAAACTCAAGGTTGAGACCAGCACACGTTTAAAAACGTTAAGTATCTCCATAGGGCTTGAGATATTCGGTGATAATTCAAGCACTGTGCTAGCATGTGTAGGAATGGTAGACACGTTACTCTGGACAGTTCACAAAACCTTGATCCAAACCAGAAGCCATTGGAAATGATGCTTCTGCTTGCTTTGTGTGACTGTGGTTCTCCACATAATTGGGGCTAACTTTACAGTTCTTTCCGGAAAGGCCAAGAAGGTGACCTAGTATCACACCGTTTTGGCCAGTATGACAGCACAGGATTACAGGACTTCGAGGGAGAGACTCGCCCTCCTCCCCATCACTGTCCGGGTGTGCCCCATCAGATCCACAGATTATCCGTGTCACTGAAGTCACAGAGAAAAAAAAGTCAAGGAAGGTGAAATATCTAATAAAAAGGCAAAATTTCCTGGCACTGATCAGCAGTGAGTAGGAAGATTCTTTACAAATACCAAAAATGAAAATTGACCTTAGGGGGACAGGAAATGGTCTCCCACTCTGCTTCTTGAGCAAGTGTTTGGGGAGCAGTCGATGTGTTTTTGAGGGAGCTCCTATGGGGACACATGGCCTTTACCTCAACGTGTAGGCTGGGAAATACAGAGGAAGTCTCTTCCCCTGAACTTGCAGAGAAATTCAAGATGAAGTTGAATAACCCATGCACGTTTTTCACATGTATTGACTCAATTTTGGGTTGCTCTTGTGACTGCTATTATTCTGTTTTCTCCAAACCTGTGGTAAAATTTCAGTATCTGAACCCAGTACTGCATGGGCATTAAGGGAAAAGGTATGAGTCCTACTGGTCTAGAGCAACGATTCCCACAGGGGGACATGGGGATGCTGATGATGTCTGGAGTGACTGTTTTTTATTGTTGCATTGGGAAGAGAGATGCCTCTGGCATCTAGTGAGTGGAGAACAGGGTCACCGCTGGACATTGGATGCTGCACAGAACAAGGGGTTGCAGCCCACCGTGTCCAGAGCACTAAGACGATGATATTCTGAACTAGAGTCTCCAGTGGAAGGCGGTGTTTGTTAAAGTGGCTTAGATTTGGTTTCCAGCAGTAATTAGTTAGGAATCACCAAGTAAGAAAGCAAATTTCAAGATAGAAGAACACAAACCTTTACTGTGTGAATGTTTCCCCCAAAGGCTTTGCCATAAAATCTAGATATTTAATGTGTGTTCTGTTTTGTTTTTGTTTTACTTTATGAGGTTATGAATTCCTTCAAAAACAGGTTGGATGTAAAGGCATCTTGAGCCTGGTTGTTGGCAGGGACTGTATCAGCTTTCAGAGTTGACCCCAGCCCATTGGGCAGGTGGAAACGACATTAATGAAGTCGTTTTTATTGAGATTCAGGGAAGCTATGTGCCTCACAGCTCTGTGCTGGGGTCTGTGCTAGAAACTTCACTTACAACCTTGTACAAACCTCTGAGTGAGCCTTCAGAATAAGTTGGGATTTTACTTGTATTAAGAGGAGGAGGCAAATGTTCAGTCGAAGCATTTTTTCCCAGGATCTTAAGAATGGAGATATTCCATTCTCTGTCTTCTATTTTTACCTTAATCTCACTGTCACCTTTGCCAGTAGGCTCCTGCTGTGACCTGGAAGCCACAGGGTATGTCTGCCCTTTCTCCAACCCCTGTGTCTGTAGGACAATCCTGAGGTTTGCCTCCACGTCGTGCACTCCTAGCTAACTCTAGGACCTTCTTCTCCTAACGGATGGTAGGACAGCCAGTCCTTTAGCCACTCTGAGTCTCCTCTTCCTGAAGCTCGCTCTGACCATGACCCTCCTCTGATGGGAGACATCCCTGTACTACCTGAGATCAGAGTGGGAAGGCCAGCAGGAAAGCTGTGGGCCTCCATGAGCAAACACTATACATCTTTTGTCAGATGATTCCAGAAGTCTTGTCTCTAGGGGGCTCCTGGTCTTTAATTATATCCAAACACCTAAAATGCTACAGAATGTGGTTATCATAACAACACACACAAATACCTAACATATAAAAGCTGCCTACATTGATGAATATATGAGTGTTTGATTTGTTTTATCTCTAAAATAATACTTACTTTTAAACATTAGGAGTAGATACACTTATAGATGTTGTTCACGTAGATACAGAAATGATGCAGATCAACATATGGGTGATATGGATCCAAACTGACCTTTAGGTGAGAAGAACTCCCCGGATAAAAGCACGGAAGAATCTATGGGGAATTCTGCTTATATATTTAAGTTGATGAAGTAGAGGTAATAAGGATCTTCAAATAGGGGACCTGTGTTAGCTCTTTTTTTTTTTTTTTTGCTTATTTATGTAATTTGAGAGAAAGAAAGAGCATAAGCTGTGGAGGGTCAGAGAGAGAGGGGTAGAGAGAATCCCAAGTGAGTGCCACGCTCAGTGCAGAGCTTGACATGGGGCTCGATCCCACACCCCTGATCATGACCTTAGTTGAAATCAAGAGTCAGACACTTAACTGACTGAGCCATCCAGATGTCCCTTACTTCTTTATTATTTAAAAAGATTATTTGGGCTTAAACTGCTGCTTTTATTCCAGCCTCTTAAATCATAGTCTCAGCTCATCAATCGTCACCCTCGTTTATACTGAAAGAGTTTGCAATTATGAAGTCCCCACCATAAGCCCCTTCAGGTGTCCCCAGAAGTCTAATATGTACTTCTGTCATTATCATTTTCATGATATTTAAATTTTTCCCTTTATTTCTTCTTCTGCCCACGAATTAAGACATGTGTTTTTTAAAGTTGCAATGATATGTTTTTCAGAGTTCACTTTCTATTATTGATTTTTAATTTAATTCCTTTTCTCAGGTAATTTATTCAGTAGAGAATTGCTGCTGTGCCTATCTTAAGCGTTCCTGTTGTCCAGTATTTTTTAAAATGTTTTTAATTTATTTTTGAGAGACAGAGAGAGACAGCATGAGCAAGGGAGGGGCAGAGAGAGAGGGAGACCCAGAATCAGAAGCAGGCTTCAGGCTCTCAGCTGTCAGCACAGAGCCCGACCCAGGGCTTGGACCCATGAACTATGAGATCATGACCTGAGCTGAAGCCGGAAGCCAGACACTTAATGGACTGAGCCCTCCAGGCGTCCCAATACTGATGGGTTTTGTACAGCTCAGCATCACACCTCAGAGCCTTTAGGGTTTATCATCACAAACGTTCTGCCTCTGCTGGAGGCTCTGGGCATCTGCGGGGTGTCTGTGGAGCGTCTGCTCATCTTCCTGGACGTGCTCATCTTGGCTCCAGCCCGGGAACAGGATGCAGGTCTGCGCACACCCCCGTGTTCTCACTGGTCTAGCGGCTCCACGGGACACGGGACCTTAGCAGCAGAGCAGAGCTGCATGTTTGAAGCGTCTATTAAAAAACGTCTGCTGCCGTGGCATCTGTCACAGCTCAACATCAAGGTGTGGGGACCCAGGCTCTACGGATGTGGAGTAAGTGAGACCCCATGGCAAGGACAGGGAGTGGTGGCCTGAGACAACTCATCGCCTCAACCAAAAATGGCGTCCACACAGATTTCCCTGGACGCTTCCTTACTGCAGCTGCAAACCCATTTCCAGCAGAATGACCTTTATTTACTTATTTATTTTTAAGTTCATTTTTATTTATTTTGAGAGAGAGGGAGACAGAGAGAGAATCCCAAGCAGGCTCCAGGCCATCAGCACAGTACCTGACGCGGGACTCAAACTCACCAATCATGAGATCATGACCTGAGCTGAAGTCAGGAGTTGGGTGCTTACCAGGCGGCGGCATCCAGGCTTCCCAGAACTGCTTCCATTACCCCATACACGATGCAGTCTCTGATTCGCATGCATTTATTGCTATGAAATCTATCATAGGTCAGTGTTCATTACACTTTTGCTAAGAAGTCATCAGGGTTATAAGGTACCTTTTCCAAAGACAGAGACCCGGTTCACTGAATTTCTTCCCCTGCTCTGCTGGCCTCCGAGGTCCAATAAACTCCGACACAGCTGGTCACAGAGGTGGCACCTAACGGCCTGGCTGAGCCCCCACTGTGACCCGTGCTTCCCCCCAATCTCGTTCAAACACGTTCACTGGCTCTTCTCCCCCTGTCCGTTCGTCGCCCGTCACTCCGGCGGCTGAGGTCCTGCCTCGGACGCCCCCACTGAGCCTGTTCTCACTGCAGCCACGAGGGTTTTCTGACCTCACCTCCCGGGCATGGTTCTCGGTCTTCGGGTCCTGAGACGGCTGAGGTTCAGCAGATACATGACGGTCCCCTCCTTTCTGAATACTCTGTTCGCTTCTTGCAGAAAGCCACATCCCCCGCTCCCCGCCGTACGACGGCAGCACACCCCTCCTTTGCTGGCCCTCCCGCCCCCATCCCTCCCGAGGGAGCCCTGCACCCACGTCCCACCCCGCCCTTCAGTGACCGTACTTCTTCTTCCTGCTGCTGTTGTCTCTCAACACCTGTCACTGGGCTGCAGCCTTCCCAGGAGCTGCTGATGACACGTGCGGGGCGGGGGGCAGACAACACATGCAGGGCAGCTGCCAATGACACTTGGGGGGGGGGGCTGACGACCACACATGGGGGGCACCCTCAGCGTCGCCGACTGAGGTCTCGCCGGGCACCACACAGCCTGTCCTCCCAAAATAAGGGTAATCGTCTCTCCAATAATCCTCAGTCTCTCCCTGGGTCTCTGTCCGACCCGCTCAGATGGTCTCCAACAGCCTCAGAGGCACCCGGGGGGGCTCACTGGGCTGAGCGTCCGGCCTCGGCTCAGGTCCCGATCCTACAGCCCATGGGTTCGAGCCCTGCGTCGGGCTCAGTGCTGACAGCTTGGAGCCTCGGAGCAGTTTCTGATTCCGTGTCTCCCTCTGTCTCTGACCCTCCACACTCATTCACTCTCTCTTTCTCTCTGCCTCAAATATAAGTAAACATTAAAAAAAGTTCTTTTAAACCCTGAACTCGGGTGGTCCCTGCCGGCCCTGGACTGTCGTGCAGTCCCAGTGCCCCGTCTTTCACCGAGGCTTTTGTCCACACCCTGTCCTCTCTCCTGGGCCTGTGCTCCACTCATCACGGCTGCCGTGTGTCAGGCACTCGCTCCCAGGAGCTCCTATGTGAGTACCTGGCCGCTCACAGCCGGGAGGCTTCCGAGGGGAGCGCTGGTCACTCTGTGCTGAAGATGAGAAGGCAGCCTCGGGTCTGGAGGGTTCGAAAAATTAGGCTCAAGAAATCAGTGTAATTTGTCCAGGGCCGTGATCCATAAAGCTGCCTGGACTCAAAGTCTAAGGTGGTTTTGTTTGCATGGCCGCGCCTTCCGGGGCACATAGTTCTACAGTTTGCATTTGGCTTGAAGACTGCACTTCCTCCTGAAGGCTCCAGATCCGACAAAGACCACAGCAATGACAGCCGCTAAATGCAATGATGGGACAGGAGCTGCCCCGGGTGCAGAGACAGAGAGGACATCAGGAGGGCCTGTTGGGTCCTCAGCGCCTCCCACAGCCCCCGCCTCTCTCTGAGAAAGACAGCGTTCTAGGCCACACCTGAGAGTAACAAATAATCTATCGGTTTCGTTATTCTAGAAATATGGCGACAAAATAACTGATGTGATGGCCCCCCTGAAATGTCACCGTTGGGGGCATTTATACAAATTACCCAGCTGATGCGCACCGAGGACCCCAGTGACAGAGACAGCAAGGCGTTAATAATGGCATGTTTATCCCCGTTATCAGGACAACTTCTCTCTGTTGCTTCAGACTTAGTTACGATGTCCCATTAACAGGTTACATGGGAGAAAATCCAATGAGCTTCAGAACGGAAGGCAGACGGCTCGGATGAGAGGGATTTTGCCAACCTGTCATCCCCTTGATGACGCCCCAGCTGGGGGGCTCCAAGGAGGTCCTGTGTTAAATATGCCCTGTCTCCCACCTCCGAGAGGCTGACACACAGACTCGGGGTTTAAGCGGTAATCAGCAATAATGGATTGCTCGTTCCTTAATGTCAGTATTGGTGATTTGGTGATTAATTATCTGACTGCTGTGGAGTGCTCAAAATAATCCAAGTGCATGAAGTAAATTAGTTGATCAGGAGGAAATTCTGTCATGCAAATTCATGCCACACAGACCCTCACTGTCACACTCCTCGCTGACAGCCTAAGTGGGTCACCGGCGTGGCTGGCCCCTGTGAATTTATTTTCTCAGACACACCATACATATTCATGACACCCCGCTGTTTGTCTGTCACCTCGCAGAAGCCCTATCTGCAGAATCACAATTAACAGAAAATATGCACATTTAGCCATTGAAAAACAGTCGACTCCAGGAGGTGTGGATCTGATTTTATGTTTTGTTTCTTTTTCTCAGGATTTTACTACAGATTGGAAGCAACAGATATCTGTCCATATGGTCTTAAAGTGTGAGTGCACGGACAGAGAGGTACAGGACTCCCAGGAAAGAAAAAACAGTATTTGTGAGAGGAAAATATTTATTCATCCATTTTGATTCCACAGCTTGCTAAAGGGCTAATCAACATTAGATGTGTGCCGATCACGCCAGATAAGGAAATGGAAGTGCATGGTCACAGCGGGGGGCCCGGGCCCTCCATGTGTGAGCGCCCACATGCTAATCAGCGGTGACAAGATCATGACATCACTGCCACTATACTAACAGAGCCAGGGCAAGGGTCTCTGTCAGGCGGCATTTGTTCACTTGGGCATCCCCTTCGCTCTGGGAATACAATGTGTTTCATTAGCAAGAAGAGGGAAGGTTGGATAATTACTCCCCCCCCCCCCCCCCCGCCCCCAGCACCGATGAACCTTGCTCATCGAGGTGGCTGCAAAGGGAGACACAGGAATAGGAAAAGGGACACATTCCGGATACCATTCATTCTGTGCAAAGATCCTAGTCATCAAACACTTTGTCTGCAAGACATTTCCTGAATGGAACATTGTAACTTTCTTTTTTGTTACTTTATATCAAAATCAGTGAAACCACGTCTCCATCTGTGAAGGAAAAAGAGGTTTCACAAAGGAAATTTGTCCACGATTTTTGAGTTAAGAAGGAGGGCCAAGGGGTAGGAGCAGAGTCAGGTTACCGCATTGTAGAAAGACACGGAATGTTAAGTAGTGAAAAGCCCATCACAAGTTTTCCCGAAGCGCTCATGGATCCTTTCAGACATGTGCAAAGCAAAGGATTAATTCTATTGGTAATATTTGTGTCAGGGCCAGTCTGATTAATTTAATATTCCTATTGGACAAGCAGAGCTTTAACGGCTGTTAACGTTTTGGCAAGTAGCTCTGGGAAGGCGATAATGAGATTAACATTCAGAGGACAAATTTGCTTTTTTGCTGTATTTAATTACTACTTTGACACCAAATAGTGTTCACTCTGAATTCTCTAGATGAGGCACCGTTATGCACGTTTGGGTCACGTAATGGGGCCCGCTTTGGAAAAACTGGGGAAAATAGGGTTTTTCTTACCTGCCTTCTACAAGATCAGGGGACATTCATGAGGAAGGTCAAGAGTACATGCTTGAAATTGCATTCAGTCTCCTACATTCAGTCCTTCGTGGGATAGAGAAGCAGGACGTAACCCTTATTTATATTGTAACTACTTACAAAACATTTTTATAGTCATCCTGTCATTTGATTATTCCTCAAAGCCCTTGGAACTAAGTTGTATCACGCCTGTTTTGTAGTTGAACAAGGCTGTGGATATTGGCCTCACATGGACATTTTGTTCAGAAAGCCTGAGCTGAATCTAGGCCTCATCGCATTGCATCCTGGGGCGTGTTCCAGAGCATAGAAAGGATATGACTTCGGGCCCCGAGTCATTGACTCTTTCACCATCACCCAGCCGTCAGGATTTATAAATAGGCACTCTTACTTCCTCAGACAAGTTAGGACGTAAAGGGAAAAAAATTGCCTTGGTTAAACCTCTAGAGGAAAATGACTATTTTCTAAAGAATTAGAAGAAATGTCTAATTCAAAAAATATTAAGGACACTGAAGGGAACTGAGTCAATCATGTGCCCAGTCCTATATTTGACACCAAAGGCTTAGGGGATGTGTTCTGTGCTCTCACCAGTATCAGTGTAATATTCCGTAAAGCCCTTTTCAAAATTAATAACCTGTCATCTACACTGGTGTAACCACTCTGGAAAATAGTGTGGAGGTTCCTCAGAAAGTTAAAGATAAAACTATCTTAGACCCAGCAGTTGCACTACTGGGTATTTATCCAAATGATACAAAAACACTGAGTCAGAGGGGCATGTGCACCCACATGTCGATAATAGCATTGTCAATAATATCCAAACTATGGAAAGGGCCCAAATGTCCATCGACTGAGGCGTGGATAAAGACGCGGTGCATGTATACAATGGAATACGACTCGGAGATTAAAAGGAATAAAATCTTGCCATTTGCACCACTGTGGATGGAACTGAGTGTAGTGTGTTATGCCAAGTGAAATAAGTCTATCAGAGAAAGACAAGTGTCATATGATTTCATTAAATGTGGAATTTGAGAAACAAAACAGATGAACATAGGGGAAGGAAGGAAAAATAAAATAAGGTAAAAACAGGCAGGGAGGCAAACCATAAAAGACTCAACTATTGGGAACAAGTTGAGGGTTGCTGGAGGGGAAGTGGCTGGGGATGGAACAAGTGGGGGGTGGACATTAATGAGGCACTTGGTGGGGTGAGCATTGGGGGTCGCATGTAAGGGATGAGTCACTAAATTCTACCGAAGCCAATGCTCCACTGTGTGTTAACTAATTTGAATTTAAATCAAATCTTGGAAAGAAAAGAAATAATCTATAAACTACGTATTCTCAAATGCCCCTATGTTTATAAACTGACGTACAAACACATACAAATAGACAACTTATAATCATTCTTCAACTTTTTATTTATTTATTTTACTAAGTTTTTTTATTTAAGTCCAGTGCAGTTAGCATACAGAGTCATAGCAGTTTCAGGTGCACAACACAGCAATTCACGAATTCTTCTATGCATTTCCTGGTGCTCCCCACGAGGAGCGGGCTCTCAGCCCTTGTCTCCTGTTCTACCCGTGCCCCACCCCACCTCTGGTCGCCGTCAGTGTGCTCTCTGTGATTATGCGTTTGTTTCTTGCTTTGTCTCTCTCTTTCCTCTGTTCACTTGTTTTCATTCTCAAATTCCTTATATTAGTAATGTCATGTGTTATTTTCCTTTCTCTGACTTATTTTGCTTAGTGTTATACTTCCTAGCTCTGCCCCTGTCATTGCAAATAGCAAGATTTTATTATATGGTGACTCATTGTCCCTTGTGTAATGTATCTATCTTATCTATCTATCTACATCTATCCATCCATCTACCTACCTACCTACCTATGTACTTATGTGTGTGTATGTCTGTCTATTTATCTATCTATCTATCTATCTATCTATCTATCTATCTATCTATCTATCTATCTATATCTTCTCTAACCATCTTTAACCATCCATCAGTCAATGAACATGTGGGCTGCTTCCATATCTTGACTAATGTAAATAATGCTGCTATAAACATCAGACTACATGTATCTTTTTGAGTTAGCATTTTAGTATTCTTTGTGTAAATACCCAGCAGTGCAATTCCTGGACCCTAGGGTAGTTTTAGTTTAACTTTTGGAGGACCCCCCACCATGGTTTCCCAGAGCGGCTGCACCAGTTTGCAGTCCTACCAGCCATGCACGAGGGTTCTCTTTTCTCCACATGTTAGCCAACACTTGTTTCATGTGTATTTTTCAATTTTTTAAATTCCTTCACACTATCTTATGAATGTGATAGCATTTAATTTTAGGGGATTAATAAGGTAATTGAATGGCAGTTGTAGGTTCCAATGACTAAGTCTAGACAAGTTATAGTGGAATATGAATAGAATCTCATCCTGCTCTGAACACTGCTTTTTCCTCTTTATCCATCAATCCATCCATCCATCCATCCATCCATTTTTTCCATCCATCCATTATCCATCCATTCATCCATCCAACAGTAGTTATTGGTCCTATTACTGAGAGCACAAAATTGCAAAACTGTATCTCCTCCTTCAGGAAACAGATAATCTCAATGTGTGGCCTGTCAATAACTGTTTTTGTTTTTGTCTCATAAAAGTCAGTGTGATCAGTTAAGATTAATCAATTCCAGAAACATTGGAATGTGATTTATTCATTCAGCAGCTAGTTTATTTGACAGGAGAATATATTAGCTCTCAGGTTTCAAAAGGGTGAGGAAATTTAATTAGATAAGAATCAAATGTAAAAAATACTAAATAAAATATCAAGCATATAGGACAATATTGGGTTATTTCATTGGTTCTGTTTCTTCTTCGCATGAAAAAATACTTCTTATCCTGGCATTTGATGAACAGAGACAGGAAAGCTGGTTGAAACAATCACATGACTGAATAATTGCAGAAGTATTTGGTTGGTGTTTTGGGGCGTGTGATGTTCGCGTCCATGCAGCTGGCACCTATTTCCAAGTCACAGTGTAAATGTTGTTCTGGCAATGAGATCTACTGTTGGCTAATTCCGTCACTGACGTCTTGCCACGCCAGTCTCACGCCAGCCAGCCAGATCTCTGCTGGGGTATAGCACGTACCCTCACTTCCCTGCTGGGGCGCTTATCCGGAGAATCCACGCCGCGGGCTGGCACCCGCTTAGTGGTAGACTGCCGGCTCCGAGCCAGCCTCTGATGGACCCACGCCAGTGCGGCCCGATGGCCAGTGAGGCTCGCCCGCATCCAGGTATTAGTGCTTTAGGTAATTACTAAGCGGAGTTCCCAGATTGGCATTTCAGAGACAAAGCAATTATCAGAGAATAATTAAATCACAGCATGGGTGAAGCAACCTTACATTTCACTAAATAGTTTACTTGAGGCATTTTCACTAATTCCAGCTATGTCTGTAGACACAGGTGTCTCCGCCTCAAGTATTCCTGTCGTGCTCCTGGTCTAGCACAGGGTGACCCCTCTCTTCTTCACACACGCACACACACACACACACACACACACACACTCGTGCACTAAGCTCCCCATGCATATTACCAGCAGAAAGTTCCCTCAACCTCTTCCGCTGCTGCTGCTACTGGATTCCATTCACTCATCTCTCTTCCATTGCTCTGCTGTTCGTGCTCCCAGTCCGTGAGCTTTGTGCTCATTCTTCTCAAGGCCTCTTTTGCTTCTGACCATGACCTTGGAGTTTCCTCCTAATCAGCATACCCCTCGTCAGAGGGGAAAGCCCTCCTGACCACATCACTTGCCTGGGGTCTGAGTGGCCAGCTCCTCTGGGACTGCCTTCTCTGAGTCCACATGGCCGTGTGGGCTCCATCAGGTTAAAGCAGGGAACTCAGACATGTCACAGGACAGGTGGATGGGGTCATGAAGGAGCCTCCTGTGACAGATCCAATTTTGTACTCCCAAATTCTCCACTCAAGTTCTTCCCGCCCAAAGGAGAGCCCCACTGTCACACCTAAGTGTTTGGTCACTGTTTCTCCTGAAACTCACAGAAAACATCTCAGCCTTTGTAACCGTCAGAGTGTGTCAGCCGTCACAGCAAAAGAAAACTGAGACTTTGCGTCAATTTGTTATCAAATGTATATTCAATATAATACACATAGAAGACAAATTCCTGATTTAAAAAAAAATTTAAGCCAGATTTCTAATGCATCCATATAAATTTAGAATAACATTTTATAGAGATTCTTGTAGGGACAATGTGATTGTGCAGATTGAATAAAGTAATAAGAGTTCATACTGATGCACCCGAGTGGCTCAGTTGGTTAAGGGTCTGACTTCAGCTCAGGTCATGATCTCACCATTCATGGGTTCGAGCCCTGCATTGGGCTCTGTGCTGACAGCTCAGAGCCTGGAGCCTGCTTTGGACTCTGTGTCTCCCTTTCTCTCTGCTCCTCCCCCATTCATGCTCTATCTCTCTCTGTCTCTCAAAAATTAACATTAAAAGACATTTTTAATAATAAAAAGTCCATATCTATATCTATTTACATACATTTCCACACCTTTGGGTATTTTCATGATGTGTATTTATATATACTTGAATCACACAAAGCATAATCAAAATACATAATATTTAATAATATATAAGAACATAAGATAGCACTTTATAATCAGAATATAATCCCGACACAATCACAAAAGATATTAAGAAATTCTACATGACTAAATATGAATGTGAGGTTGTCACACTGAAAGACACAAACTCTGCCCCTCCGGCAGCCAGCTGGCGGCAGGCAGTGGCCCCTCTGTACTTTCCGGAGGGCGACGCTCCCCAGGGTTCTGCCCGCCTTCCTGGCTGCCACGGAGTCACAGCCCAGAGGCCTGGGGTGGCCCCAGGGAGAGGGAATGTGCTCCACGGAGAAGGGTGGAGTTGACCTGGAAGAACGGAAGATGGTCAAGGCTGACAGAGCCGTGGCGTTGGCCATGAGTCACAGACCCTGGAGGCCGGTGCCCCGACCAGTGGAGGAAGATTTTGTCCCAATGGGATGAATTTTCTAATAGTAAGAGGTTCTCAGGTGGGCTCGGTGTCTCAGGGGGAAATAAATCTCCCTTCACTCTAGATGCTCAGAATACGCTGGTTCATGGGTGACAGGGAGGAAGAGGGGGTTGCGTGTCATGTATCTGTCCAATGCCCAGGCATGGGTGCTGCAGAAAAGGGGGTCGGGGTGGATGACCTCTCAGGGTCCTTGTGACCCCACGTAGCAGATTATTTCCCCACTTCCTGCTTCTTAACACATCTCTCGTAAGTGCGATCCCAGGCGTCTATGGTTTTGTTTTGCTTTGTAACTGCCAGTGAGTGCACATGGGACGGAAGAGGCTGGCCTGGGGTTTCGATGCGGTTTTAACCCAGCCTTGTCGTTACTGGTGGAGTGACCTCTGGTAACTCTGAAACTTCTTTAGGCCATGATTGCCTCCATTCATAAAACACAATCTTAGGATAACCCAGATCTAAAATTCCTTCCTTATCTAAAATGCTAAACCTATAAAGCTACTCATGCAGGAGCCTAGAATTTTATGCATTTATTAGCCACAGCCAGTGGGGGGAAAACTCTGGAAAACGACCTGCACTTAGGATCACATGCAACTTCATACACGTCACCGCAGACGGAGACTTTTCATTTGAGCATATTTTACAGAGATTTAAGACAAACAGAATCTGCTCATGCTCCTAACAGCATCTTCTACTTACTGGAAGAATCCAGGGCGAGGCATTCGAGGAAGAAATCACATGGATGCTTACTTGAAGTGATAACTTCACTGTCATCCAGTACTGCACTCGGGGGTTGTGTGTGGATATTTGAACGGTCACATTTTGCTTGTGGTGAGATTGCCTGTGGTCAGGGCTGCCCATCGTGCATCTGCCCCTCAAGCAGCATCTCCGTTTCTTCCCTGGACTCACTTGACTTGGGGTTCCAAGGCTTTCCTATTATTAAACTGCAGAGACTTCAAATTTGCTGTCACACAATTGGAACTAATTGTCTGAGATGATTTACATCCATCAGTGCAAGGTTTATGGCTTCAGACTGAGTGTCAGATGAATGAATAACGGGGCTGGAGTCATTACTCTGCTTTATTACTTGTGGGGCGCTGGGCAATCTTGACAATAATTCGGGCGCTGTAGCTTTGTCTAAGGGTGGACATCTGTCAAGTTACAGGTTCGGATGGTATTCTGCAATCTGTCCACTCACACACTTTACAGTTGCTTCCCTGAACCCAAGGAATTGAAAGCATTTGTTTTGGAAGAAATCCTGTTGGAGAATTGGAAGTAACTTCCATTCAGTGGGTTACCCTTTTAATAACGTGGGTTTCTTTATCCTTTCCTGTAGCCGGTGCCCTGCCCTGCTTGACACTCGGTTCTTTCGCTTCTGTACTGGACACGGAGGAAACGCCATCACCCTCACCATCTTGCCGCGCTGATGAGAATGTGCACAGGGAGCCAGCTCACCAAACCTGCCTGTGACGGACGCGCACCTCCGTCCCCTCCCGTCCACATGAAGTGGTGGGTGGTTCACCAGCTCAGGCTTCCACAAGCACACTTCCAAGTACTTTGGAGGGGCGCCTGGGGGGCTCAGTCTGTTAAGCCTCCGACTTCACCTCAGGTCATGATCTCACGGTTGGTGGGTTCAAGCCCCATGCTGGGCTCTGTGCTGACAGCTCAGAGCCTGGAGCTGCTTCGGATTCTGTGTCTCCCTCTCTCTCTGACTCTAAAAATAATAAACAATAAAAAATAATAATAAAAATAAAAATAAATAAAAAATAAAACACATAAAGTACCTTAGAACATCATCAAAAATGATATCTTTTGTCCTCTTAAGGAAAGGTTATCATAGTTAAATAGTTTTACTTTTTGGAAATGTACCCTGATTCCGATTTATTTTTATATTTATTTTTACCGAGTCACTTTAACTGTGTCATTTCTCTGGCCCTATTCTTACCCACAGAACTAGTGGACACTTGTTTGGTCCATTTATTGAAAACGATCCACAGAAATTGTTTGGTCAATTCCTGGCTACCTCCTGGGCAGTGCTTGGATGTGCGTCACCGTGTGCAGAGGAAGAAATCCACGGAAGCTTCCCACGGGCCTGGAGAAAAGAGGCGAACACGTGGCTCCGTTTATCTGAGAGACGGTGAGATGCAAGGCAGCCTGGGGCATGCGAGACTTTGCGGGTGTGAGCCGTTCATCAGGACACGGACATCAGGGAGCTCCGACTTCAGGAAGGGGACGCAGTGCAGACCTGAAGTTGAATAAATGTCCCATCAGTGCAAAGGTGTCACCTGTCTGACTTAGTGACTGGGCACCAAGAGTGCGTGGAACAGTCCAGCCTGGACTCGGGGAAGTCACAGTCAACAGGACAAGCGGGTGCCTCACACGGAGACGCAACACCAGACGGTTTCTCTGTGAGCCGTGTGCACCAGACATGTAGACGGGCAGGAGGAGCGGCTTACTTTGAGCGGGTTCAGGGAGGTCTTTGCAGAACTGATTTGCAGGGCATCCCTGGAGGGATGAGCCCAAGCTTGCCAGGAAGGGAAGGAGAAATGTGTTCTCGGTTTCCAACAGACCCGAGGGGCCAGCTCGGGTGGGCGACTCCTGCCCAAATTTCAGGTTTTGTTCAGTTGTGTCTTGATCCCTCCCCTGCCCTGTCCTGATACCACTGGGAATCTCTCCGTCACTGCCCTTCATGACCTTAGGGATAGGAGGTGTCACGGGTTAGCTATTGTTCCCACTCCCCAGCCCCATCCTGCAAGACGTACGTGCTGACGGAGCCAGACCTCTCTTCCAGAACACCAGCCCTGCGTCCATGGACCTCACAGGCTCCCCTGGTCTGACCTGGGAGCCTGGCCTTGGACCCCAGCCCCAGACTTCCCTGCCTCCCCGTACTCAATCTCCAGACAGCAACCTTGATGCAGAAATCACACCACGCCCCTGCCCAACTCTCCCCATGGCTTTCCTTTACTTCAAGGTTAATTTTTATTGGGTGCCTGGGTGACAGTTAAGTGTTTGACTTCAGCTGAGGTCATGATCTCATGGTTCATGAGTTCCAACCCCGACTTGGGCTGTCTGCTGTCACTGCTGTCAGCAGGGAGCCTGCTTAGGATTCTCTCTCTCTCTCTCTCTCTCTCTCTGCCCCTCCCAACCCTCTCAAAAATAAACAGTTAAAAATCAGATTAATTTTTTTGGGCGCCTGGGTGGCTCAGTTGGTTGAGCGTCCAACTTTGGCTCAGGTCATGATCTCACGGTTCATGGGTTCCACGTTGGGCTCTGTGCTGACAGCTCAGAGCCTGGAGCCTGCTTCAGATTCTGTGTCTCTCTCTCTCTCTGCCCCTCTCCAACTCGTGCATGTGCGTGCTCTCTCTCTCTCTCCCTCTCTCTCAAAAAATTAACATTTTAAAAAATTTAAGATGTCCTGTTTTATTCTGTTACCTAAGTCTGAATTGGCCAGACTTCACAGGTTTTTTTTTTTAACCTTAAAATGATGCTAATTATTTGACTAAATCAGAAATAAAACATTAAATGGACAATTTGTTCAAACTTTAGACAGAAACATGGCATTCAGGTCTTATAATGTTTTCCTAGGCTGCAGACGGAAAGCAAAGCATGATGACAATAACACATAATAAACGATGGTTATGAATTGCGCGTCATGTGGAGAAGTTCAGGAGATCGGGACGCTGTCACCAAGGGCCTGCTCTGGGACAGTAGCTCAAACAGTAACAAGAAAGCCAAGTCATCCTCTATCCGTCCCCTCCACCAGGCCGGGAGATCAGCCTTTTTACAGTGGAGTTCAGAGAACATGGATATTCAGGTGGGTTACAAACCTGCCTTACCGTTTATTTACTTTGTATCAAATGCTTGCCCCAGACCACCCGTCTCGGAGACGACTGTGACTCTGGCGCTTCCGACCAAGGACACATGTTTTCTGAAGTGCGCTCTAAATCGTATCGCTGGAGGTAGCTCTCTCCACCTTTCCAAGGGTCTGGGCCCCTCCCGCATCAGACCTGCCCTCTGGAATGTTCCACACCTTGATATCATCAGCTTAGTCCTTCAGAAAGTGCCTTCACTGAATTCTGTCTGGGAAGATTGTTGTGCGCACTGACATTCACTCTTACGTTCTGTGAAGCAGCATTCTGGGCACAAAGTCAATCTTATCCCTCAGATTGTTTATCAGGTTCCGTGGGACAAACTTTCCAAGAGATATCAGGCTAAGAAATTATGACTGACTAAACCCCAGCCCATGTACAATTCCACACGAGGATGATAGCCCAAAAGCATCACATGAGTATTCCAGATGACCAACACAGATCTAATGTGTTAAAGGGGCGACTTCTGTGTACTCAGTATAACAGTCTACCGATCTAGGAGAAAATATTAAAAACAATGCATCTTCTTTAAACTTGCAGTCATGATTTTCCATGTGCTTCTAAAGCTCTTTTATGCCCTCACACCAACCCCTTGATGAGGTCAGGGGAGTGAACATATGCACATTTCCCAGATCAGACACTTTGGTGTGGGCTGAGGCTTTTGTAAAGGGAAGGACAATGCGATGGCTCGTTTCCATGATGGTCCAGCCACAGATGCTCACGGAGGAACGGGTTTGGACGCTGGGTGGGAGCTGTGTTGACACTGAGAATTTTATTTTAGTTATTTTATTTTTTAGTGTCTCTTTATTTATTTTGAGAGGCAGAGAGAGGGTGTGAGCAGGGGAGGAGCAGAGAGAGGAAGAGAGAAAATCCAAGCAGAATTTTCACCCCGCGTGGAGCTTGATGCAGGGCTCAAGCCCACAAACCGTGAGACCATGACCTGAGCTGAAATCCAGAGCCAGACGCTTAACTGACTGAGTCACCCAGGTGCCCCACACAGGGCATTTAACATTTGGAGATACCGCTAGGATGATTGCAAACTTTAAAAGTGCGCTTACTTCAGGGGTTGACCCTCCCGGGGTGATAAATATGATGACAGACAGGGGAGCAATCACATTGTAGCAGCTGTGAGAGATGTTGGCTGCTGGCGTTTGCAAGGAAGCAGTGGAGACGATATTAGGAAAGAATGATTCTGCCTGAGGTTCTCACAGATACACGAAGAAACAAGATAGAGCAGCGCCTGGGGGCTCAGTTGGTTGAGCGTCCGACTTTAGCTCAGGTCATGATCTCATGGTTCATGGGTTTGAGCCCCATGTCAGGCTCTGTGCTGACAGCTCAGAGCCCAGAGCCTGCTTCAGATTCTGTGTCTCCCTCTGTCTCTGCCCCTGCCCCCCTCAAGCTCTGCTTCTCTCTGTCTCAAAAATAAATAAACATTTAAATAAATAAAAAAAAATGGATGCTCTCTGTATTTACTGACCTCAGGGCATAAGAATGTAAATTGAGAAAACACATTCTGGGATATTGCATAGAGTATGGCGCTGTTTCTGTAAAAATAAATGAAAGACAAATCCACATATTCAAGGGTATGTGAATGTGTGGGTTTGAAAGGAACACAGTCGTCTGACTATTGAATTGTACACAGCATGATGTTGTGTTCGCCCCTTTAGGGATGGGATCGGACCCTTTTCCACACGATGTTTGACTTTTTCTTTCATACAGTTGTGTGTAACAGATTATCTGAACACAAGTGGCTTAGCCCTACAAATATACATGAACTTCAAAGGTATGTAGAGGCAGGGGTGTTGCACACTGCTTACAGATTTCAGCGATGACCCACATTTTCCTAACATTCTGTCTCCCATCGGTCACCACAGGGACCTTCCCCCACGTCTCGTTTTCATGGTCCTCGTGATCGCAAAGTGACCACACGCTCCGGACACCCCCTCTTATGAGATGGTTCCCGAAGGCAGAAAGGGTTCTCTCCCTCTCAAAGAATTGCCGAAATCCAAAGCCCTCTGACCAGTATTCCTTCCTGGGGCTTTCGTGCCCCAGGAAGACAGAGAAGGTGTGGATGGACCTCTTCAGGGTCTATCACTGGAAGCAAAATCTGCTTGCGAGGACTGGGTGCTTGCAAAGACAGGTGCTGCCCCTAGAGTCTCCCATAGCCTGTTCCTTGTCACTCAAAACAGAGTGCTCCGTGGGCTAGAAACATATACACCGTACGATGGAAAGCATATGAAAAGGATTCCAGTTAACAAGCCAAACCGTATGACTATGCTGTGCCTTTCCGCCCTGCACGGACACATCCCAGATTGTTCTGTGGGCACTCACAGGCCAGCAGACAACAGCGAGTGGTCTTCTGTTATTTCTCAAAAGCCTGCTCCGTTTCTGAGGGAGCAGGCTGGCTGGGCCGGACAATCCTGAGACGCCGATGGACAGGGGCCTGCGAGCCCGTGGCCAAGTCCAAGGTTGGCTTTCAGAGACATGCGCAGCTGGGAGGCCGCTATGCTTCTGCGCAGTGAGTCTCCACGTAGGGTAATGGCTCTGGGCGCAGGTCAGGCAGCAAATCTTGGTGCGGAAAACGGTCTCCGCCTGCACCGTAAGAGAAGCGAGCCTGCTGCCCTGCACGGATAGGCAGCCTGCAGGGGGAGGCGGGGAAGGTCGGCAGAAGCCCCCACAAGGCTCCTGGAGGACAGTCCACAGAACCACGTGTGGGTGCTAATGCTACATTCTAATTGTCCTCTGACATTGTCAGCTACTGTTCACTTGTTTACTAAACGAAAAAAAAAAGGTAATGACAAACAGAAATTCAATTTGCATAGATTTTATTTGGTGCCAGTTTTGTAGCATAGGGAAAATTTAAATATTTTTTAATGTTTATTTCTGAGAGAGAGAGAGAGACAGAGTGCTAGCAGGGAAGGGACAGACAGAGAGAGAGATACAGGATCTGAAGCAAGCTCCAGGCTCTAAGCTGTGAGCATAGGGTCAACGAGGGTCTTGAACTCACGAACCCGGAGATCATGACCTGAGCCGAAGTCAGACGCTCAATCGACTGAGCCACCCAGGGCACCTGGGAAAATTTAAGAAGCAGCTCCCTAATATGACTTGAAGTCAGGACACATGATGTCTGTTAGGTTACTTTTTATATTCTAGAGATAACTTTGGTCAGTCTAACAGGTGAGAAGCCTTTCATCTTATTCAATGTTTCCACATTAACATGTGTGTCCACTACAGGCACTTAGTAAATACATTTGCGTAAAGCCGAGAAGCAACCCTCCCCCCCAAGATCTCACATTCAGAGGCATACCCACATCTAAGCTTCAGCTCTCTCTCGGTCTGTTGTGAAGATTAAAGGAGGTCATTTATCCAAGAGCCTGTTATGCAGAATCCAGTGCATAGTAGAAACCTGATACTCCGACAGTTTTTCTTAATAGCCTTTCACTTAATAAATCCTAAAGAAGGTGAGGATATTTTCTTTTCTTTCTACTCCCTTAGTTCCTAAAACTATGGAGACAAATCACCTTTAACAGAAACTCTTGCAATTTAGAAATACCCAAGCAGGTTTTCAGTAGGCTAATTCATCATAAACCAACCAACTCAGGGCAAAATGAGTTAAATTCATGAGGTAAGTCACGAAGGCTTGCATTTCCCTGATGTCCATGTTGTCTCTGAGTAATGGAATTGCTATCTATCGACTGGGTAAATGATTAGATGTCTCTACATCTAATTACTGAGGAAATTAGGGAGCTCTGCCTGGGCCATTCATACATTTTCTGTAACATGAATTCCAAGCTTGCATTTGAGGGACACTCTCTACCCTTTATTGCGTTTGATATAAGACCTTGTCACTTGTCACTAAGGATTAAATGAGAATGCACCAAAGTGATTTCTCTTGTAAAGAAAAAAAAATCTCTCATTTCTGCTGGGGAGTCAGTCATTCAGCCCGTGGGGAACCCTCTCTTGGATTAAGAGCTACTTCTATGCACAACAATCTTACCATATTCAAGTCAACCTTCTAGGGGAAGACATTGTATATCTTTTCCTTTTGGACTGAGATAAAATGTTTCCTTCCTTCTTTCCAAGAGGGACCAGGTCTTCTGGTTATGAATCACATGTCCTGTGTCTAGCCACGCTTCCGTGGTTGAAATATTCATGAAAGATCCTGGATTTGTGTTCCAGGGATTCACATCGGGGTGAAAGGGAAGCTGTTATTTTGAGTGCAGGGTAAACCTCGGCTCGGATAGAGCTCGGGCACTGGGTTCAACTTTGAGATTTGCCTCAGACGCTGGGAGACGGCTCTCCCTGGTCAGCACGCCGAGTGGCAGAGCCGCACCTCGGATGAAATGTCTGGTTGCAATTGTGATGTAAAAAGCAGCATAAAAAGTCAACCTTTAAATGAGGCCAAGAATGGAAAAGGCGGTGTGCCCCGCGTGAGCAGGTGGTCCCGTTTTGCACGCAGGTCTGAAAGCATCAAGAAGCTGCCTCCCAGGGGGCCGCCCGGCACTGGGTCTGGATCCCAACAGGACTTTGGCTCTCGGTGCTCTCCCTCCAGCGGCCCCTGTGTGGAGTGCCAATGGCCGCCACTTCTAGAGGGTGAAGTCCGAACGCTCTACGATGCTCCCCACGTGTGCGTCCACACACACCACCTGCACGCGTGTGTGATGTGTGCACACCAGAGAGGCAGCCTCCGGCCGGCTTGCACGGTGCTGCACAACTCCGTTTGGTGTCCGTGACTCTTCCGGAAGGTTTTGGAACGACTCCTTCCAGAAATATATATTTAGGCTTTGTTGCTACAGTTAGGAGAAACTCCTGAAGCCCTATTGAAACATGGGTTTATCCGCTCCCTCCAGGGGAAAGAAAGGCTTTCTTGAAGGTCTACCTGTTTTCCCTGAGAAGGAGCCAGTCCCCTGTCTGCACTGGTGTCTAAGCTGTGTTTCGTGTGCGTTTCAATACACGTTTCCGTTGGAGGGAAAAATTAGAAACACTGCCTCTGGAACATGGAGCCGGACAGGCTTTGTCCTTTAATGTGTGCAGAGAAATGTGCCTTTGTCCTGGTTTGGAGGGGAAGATTCTGAAGATCCTTCAAGCTCCTTGTTGACTGTGCTCTTCAGTGACTTACAAGCTGCACACGCTTGAGTTTTTAACCTGTTGTGCAATTTGGTTCCCCGCCTGCGCCGTGTGACCCTCGGGAGCCCCCCCTGAGACCCAGTGACCCTCATGAGCCCAGCATGAGCCCGGTGACCCACGTGAGCCCTGCCTGAGCCTTGTGACCCTCGGGAGCCCCCCTGAGCCCCGGTGACCCTCCTGAGCCTGGCCTGTACCCTGGTGACCCTCCTGAGCCCACACCCAGAGAAGGCACAAGCCATCCTCAGCCCTGTGCCCGTGGTGAGCTGACGGGCAGAGATGAAGGATGTTAAGCAAAGCCAGGCCTTTTTTCTGGGGCAAAGAGAAGACGGCTCTCATCTTGAGCAGAGAGAGGCCGGAGTGGCTTCCCTGGTGACAGGTCTTCTGGATTCCCAGAGAAACACGTCTCCTCACCAGCCCTGCCCCCCCCACCCCCCCAGCCCAAGGACTCCTCCTGCGACTCCCAGGACAACTACCTGGAGAGCTTCTTCTTGCAGGGATTGTGCTTCCCATTATGTACACGGTGTGAAGACCACAGATGAGAACGGAGAGCACCTAAAACAAATATGCCATGAAGCCAGGGATGCAGGAGGGCCCCTGGGAGCGAACAGATGAGATGCTCATCAGCCCCTGATGCGCTGCAGCCTCTGGCCCTGGACAGCTTCCTGCCTCATCATGCCTGGGTCAGATCCGCGGGGCTGGCCCGGGCAAGCTGGGGCGAGCCACGGGACCCCCAGCCACGCGAGGCGCAAAGATGAGGTCAAGGAGGATGGCGTGGATTGATCAGAAATGTGACAAGAGGGAACGTCTGTGACACGCTGGCCCTGACATCCATCATGAGGCTTCCTGCACTCTGAGGGCAGTGGTGTTTGGTACTGTGTGTTCACTGGGTGCTTTCACCATGACTACTTGTGCTGGGCTGGCTGAGGGCCCCTGAGAGAAACAACCAGCAGGCTCTTCTCCTAAGGAAGAAGCAGCGTGAGATGCTGAGTGGCCAGCACTGCCAGGCGGGGACTGGCTTTCTGTTCATGGAAGTGTCAGCAGATGAGGCGCTGAGGCCACCGTGAATACAGAGCCGCTGCTGCTCCGGGGCCCGCTGTGGCTCCCACCGGACCCGTGCAGCAGGGTCCCCGTATGCACCTGCTGAGGCATCTCGGACTCAACGTGACTAAAATCAAAACTACCGCCATGTAAATAGGAGTCTAAGATCATTAGACAAACGCTAGTGTGTGTTATTTGGGGAAAACATCAAATACTCTTAAACTAACAGAAATACTAATAGTCTTTATGTGACTATCCTTCCCCTGAGAAAAGGAGAGAAAAATGTTTCCAGGTATAAAAGTAGCTATGGGTAAAATCCCTGGGGCGCCTGGGGGCTCAGTCGGTTAAGCTCAGGTCATGATCTCACGGTCCTTGGGTTCGAGCCCTGCGTCGGGCTCTGTGCTGACAGCTCAGGCCTGGAGCCTGCTTCTGATTCTGTGTCTCCTTCTCTCTCTGCTCCTCACCCATTCATGCTCTCTCTTTCTGTCTCTCAAAAATAAATAAAAAATAAATAAGTTAATAAATAAAATAAAGATTCCTGTTGTTTTTTTTTTCCATTGTGAAAGAACATTCTATAGGGTCACTCAAAGCATTTGGTAAAATTCATGGTGGGTCTTAGATCAATTAGTGTAGAAGAAAGATAGCCAGCTAGTAGGGCTCCACTCGCTTCCACAGGAAATATCACATGAAATATTATTTTAAATGTTTTAATGTTCATCTATTTCTTTAGAGAGGAAAGAGAGACAGACAGAGCACAAGCGTAGGAGGGGCAGAGAGAGAGAGGAAGACACAGAATCCAAAGCAGCTCCAGGCTCTGAGTTGTCAGCACAGAGCCTGACACGGGGCTTGAACCCACCATCCCTGAGGTCATGACCGGAGCAGAAGTTGGACGCTTAACTGCCTGAGCCCCCACACAGGTGCCCCCATCACATGAAATATTTATTTATACTTGTGTACAAGGTTAGGTTATGCCTGAGGCAAAATCAACATTTTGTTGCCAAACAAGACATTGAAGATGCACACATTCGCAGCAGTAAAAGGTAACACTGATTATTTCTCAATTCTCTTTCCCTAAATTCAGACAGGGTATGTTGGGGGATTTAAACATTTAATTTCTAAAAAGAGCATCTGGTGGTGATTAAGGTGGCACCTGGGAAAGGGAGCTGTTTCCTCTGGTGTTGACTTGGAAACGCTGTCAGGAGCTGTGTGGTGACTGTCCACGGAAAAGGGGTAACTGGTGGCTCACTTTTCTTTTGTGCCCAGTCTGTAATCCTTTCGATAAAATAGTCATATGTAGTCACAAATGAAATAGTCATGAGTAGGACAGTCATTTGTGTCATTGATGCTTACCTGGGAGCAACACATTTCTAGATTTCCTGAGAAGCTGCTGATTTGATTGCTCCTTAATTTAAAGTGCTCCTATCCATAATTCACACCGCTCAAGCGCCATTCCTCCTGTGAGGCACTTGGACCTGATAACCCCTTGAAAACATTTTGTAGATTCCAAACTTGGCGTCAAGAACGGAAGCTGACATGGGCTGTTTGGAGAGGGGACACGGGGTACGTCTAGGAAGGAACTGATGAATTCTAAGTAGTTAGAATCCAGCTGCTGTGTTGGCTGGATTTTGTCACAAAATTAACAGTTGCTCTTCACAATTATCCTTGACTCTCAGCTTTTCAAATTCCTATAAAATCAGTGAAGCTATTTTACCAGCACAATTCAGAGGAAAACCTTTAGAAGTTCACTATTTCCATGAACGGTTCTATGGACATATTGTTTTAATATCGTAATTTTTTTTTCGACTAGGAAACAAAGAACAATGACCCACCACTGTGTGTACGGAAGAAGAACCTCCCTCTGACTTTTGGGCAGATTTTACTAGAATTTTCCAAATATGTTCTCCACTGTCCCAGTGCGGCACTGCTCACTGTGACATCTGCCGTCCCTTTTAGAGTTAAGGAGCCCGGAGCTGCCATCTCCCCCCGCACACTGCTACATGTGAGAGAACCAGGGATCTGAGGGAACGGGCTGGCACGGCAGCTACAGACCACAAGGTTGCTGAATCGCCATGTGGCTAAATGGGGAAACCCCTCAAACCCCAAACAGCCAGAGGCAAGCATGTGATGCCATCCTCTCGAGGGTCCGAGGGAGCCAGTAAAAGGAAATGGTGGAGGCAAGTTGAAGGTGTTTTGTGGAGTGTTCTGGGAGCCAGCGTTCAGAGAGCATCGGCCAAGCGGGTGGTGTTCCTGGCTGGTGGCAGGAAAATCCCGTGCTGGTGACAACTTGGAGGCACACCAGTCCAGCCACAGCGATGGCAGAGCACCAGCAGGTAAGAGGCGGGGGTAGGAAGTGGCTCCAAACCAAGCATCCTATCACCTGCAGTGATTGACTTCAAGGAAGGATCCGGAAGCATCTTATGTGACCCTGGATTAATGGGGGAGCTGATGAGCACCAGGGGTCCACTGATGTCCCTCGGCCCGTCCTGGAGGATGGACTTTCTGTGGCCGTGACCTGGGGCGTTATTTAATTTAGACCAGCACTGCCCCCACATCAGGTTGGGGGCAGCGTTTCCGTGGCCTGGGCTTTGTGGAGATCAAGAGCAGGGCTGTCCCCTGGAAATGTCACACAAGGGACACATGTTACGTTAAACTTTCTCATAGATGCACTAGGAAGTTACATAAATGGATAATTCATTTTCTTTTTCTTCTTCTTAAAATATTTTTAATGTTTATTTTTGAGAGAGAGAGAGAGAGAGAGGGAGAGAGAGACAGCATGAGTGGGGGAGAGACAGAGAGAGAGAAAGACACAGAATCCGAAGCAGCTCCAGGCTCTGAGCTGTCAGCACAGAGCCTGATGTGGGGCTTGAACTCATGAACCCTGATTTCATGACCTGAGCCAAAGCCAGATGCTTAACCGACTGAGCCACCCAGGCGCCCCTGGATACTTTATTTTCAACAGCAATTTTATATCATTCCGTATGGCAAGAATGCTACTTCAAAAGATGTCTCCGGTCACCTTTCCAGAGCTCAGTAACCACATGTGGCTGGCGGTGCCATGTTGCAGAGCACAGAGTACTGTTACTTGTTTAATACATGCTTTTAATTAGAACTACTGCTTTCTACTTTAGCAGTTTACTCTGAAAGCAAATTTTTGTATCATCGCCAAAATAATAAACTTGAGATAGTAGATTTTTCTACTATATATCATTCGATAACTACCAACATTAAATAGAATGTTCATTAAATTAAATTAAATTCATATGCTACTTAAAACTACATAAGAGACACCAATGACACATAAATTAAATATGGAGAGAAATCCGACCTGACCAGTCAGAATGTTATCTAGGAGTTCCACTGTATCCCACAAAGATGTTTTGTTTGGTTTGTTTGTTTCACTGAAATTCCTTATAAAGCATGGGAACAGCCAAGGTCTATTTCTACAATACAGTTCAAAAAGTAGAAGCAAAAATTTATGTGAACATTCAGCATATCAGATAACTAACTTGGAACCCCTGAGAAAATCATGACAAATTCATTTTCATAAAAATGAAAAGATGAATGTAATAAAATGTAAGTCAGACACATAATAAATTGTGTGGTTTTTTCCCTTGGCCTTTCTTCAAAAAACCTTAAACAACTTGAGTCACCGCACCATCAAATCAACACGTATCTCAATGAGCCATTAAATTTTAACAACAAACTTTAAATGTAATCCGCATTCGTTCTGAAAAATTGTAAGGGAAGGGTTCTTGTATTAATACTAGATTCTAGTCAGCAAAAGAAGAATGTCTACTTTGCTCTGCCTTATGGTTTGTATTCATCTCCTAAAATATGTTACTATTTCAATCAACGTCATTGCCATATCATATCAACCCAAAAGAACAAATTTGTTTTGGTTTCTGCAAAATAAACCCCATGAAGCACAGCACACCAGAGGCCAGCAGAACCGGCCCTTGGTGCTTTTGTGCCTTGAAACCTCAGAGGCCGTCCCCGGCTTCGGCGGGTCCTTGGGCACAGCAGCCCCGGGACGCAGGTCCACCCGCACTTCTGTCCTTCCAGTGGGCAGCGTGAGTCCCAGCTGTCCCAGAAAGGACGGGGCAGGGGCGGGGAGGGAAGCCAGACGAGCCGATAGCCTGTCTTGCTGGCTGTCTAGAGGCAGACGCAACGCACGGTGGCATCACAGGGGGACCCGTGCCCTCCTCTGTGTGCGCGCATTTGTCATCTTTCAGCCATCTATGCAGCTCATCTGGTCTGGAGCTCAGATTTAGCCTGAAGGATTCTCAGCTTGGGCCTCACGACATAATTCTGCGTGGCCGGGCCACTCTGTGCCTTTCGGGCAGTTCGGCAGCGTCCCTTGCCTCCGCTGACCAGGTGTCAGGCCTCCCACAACCGCTTGTGACAACCAGAATCTCTCTAATATTCAGGCTTCCCTTGGGGGACAAGACGGCCCCTCCCTGAGGATCTAATGGCTCACCTCTCAGATGGGGCACTCTGTACCTTTTCCTGGGTCTTGGTGCAGGCTCTCCTTTTAGTTTTGATTTTCCCTTTTATTTAGAATTATATCTGCTCTCTTCTAATAAATGTAAACACCCAGTCCCTCCCAGCATGCCCCTCTTCTAGGCTTCTATTCCAGTGACGGGCCACTTGGGGACAGGTAGAGAGGTACGAAGTAAACGCAGGCGCAGTAGTGAAAACTCACTGTCAAGAGGCAACAGGCTGTTGCAGGGACCAGAAGTCGAAGAGCAAATGTACAGAACAGATGTGTTCGAAGCTAGGTTGCTCAGCAATGGTTCGGACAGGATTTTTAACTGTTTTCCCCAAAGTTTAGATTAATCTTCACAAAATATCCTCTCCTGAGTTGCCAAAGACACATTTACCATATTGGAAAAAAATAAAAAAAATAACAACAATAAACACTTCAATGACTTAAACACATCACATAGTATTAAATCCATGAACGCATCATAATAATCACTTAAACTCACTTGCAACTTCTAGAAGACATTATGGAATCAACTTGTCGTTTATAGCTAGTCATTAAACACATAGAGCAAACTCTCCTGCCGCTTTTTCTACGTGAGCAGTAGCTCAGGGGCACCTGGTGACACAGTCGGTTAAGTGTCTGACTCTTGGTTTCAGCTCAGGTCATGATCTCATCATATGTGAGACTAAGCTTTGCATCAGGCTCTGTGATGACAGCTTGGAGCCTGCTTGAGATCTCTCTCTCCCTCTCTCTCTGCTCTTCCCCATTCATTTTCTCCCTCAAAAAATATAAATATTTGTAAAAATATCCTGTATATTAAAAATAATAAACAATAGCCCAGAGTGAACAAATAGTTGATGAAGGAAATATGTCTTTATGGAAAAACTACAGCTAAAAGACCCATCATTAGAAGTGAAATATCACCACTTTGTAAATCTAATAGTTAGGCGGCGTTATCAAAGGGCTGAAGACATTTAAAGAAAAAAGAGAGAGAAGAAAGCTCATATTCTTCAATTTTTTAAAAACCTGTTTTTAACATTTATTTCCAAACTTTTGTTTCTGCTTATAGAACTAAAATCGCTCCCAGGGCGTGCGGATGGCTCCATGGGTTGAGTGACTGACTCTTGATTTCGGCTCAGGTCATGATTCCAGGGTCGTGGGACCAAGCCCCACATCTTTTCCATGTTGAGCATGGAGACTGCTTGAGATTCTCTCTTTCTTCCTCTCTCTCTCAAAAACTAAAAGCAAATAAAATAAATAAAATTACTTTCAGTATTTGGCATTGTATCCAGGATCCATACTCAAATTTATTTATTATTTCTATTAATTGGCTGTAGATTCATTCAGATTTTCTAAAAATTTGACTATGACAAATTTAGATAGCAGAGATTATTCTCAAACTTCTTCTCTAACGAAAGGCATCTGATTTCTACAAAGCTCAATGCACATAAACCAGGACAGAAATACAGAAAACTACATCTGGGGCCATTAGCTAGAGTCAAATTTCTACGAACCAAAAAATAATGACCAAATCTTACAGGTAACCATGAGGGGAGAGAACATCCCGTCTGTGGGAGCTGAGATGGGAGCTGCCCCATTCTCACAACTGATATGAGCTGGAAGGTCTCAGGAACCACGTCGATGAGAACGGCCAGCACCGTCACATCACATCCAGGAAGCGGTGATACGGGGACGGGGAAATCGGTGATGAAAGATCCACACATTTGAGATGTTCGGTTCTCTGTTAATGCAGGCTTTAGGATAGGACCTCAGAGCCAGAGAGTGTCCTGAGAATAAGTGGCTCATGCATTGCCTCCAGGAGTGATTTGCACTTTTCCTGTTAGGTAACCTTCCTCCAAATGTTCTCCGTGACCTGCCACAGAGACCTGGGAATCCGTTATTGTGGACTGGTGTCCAAGACTTCAGGTCCTGGCCTTTTTGTTAGGTAAAGATGGACCCTAAAGGTGACAAGTTGAGGGTTACAAGTTCTTGAGTAAATGCATCGTCTGTCCTCCAAACAGGTTTTGGGTTTAGAGAAACGAAGGTGAGAGTAAGTGCATCATATTTTATGGATCTATTTAGCGCATTGCCCAATTAGTAATATCGCAACTCCATACGGAAGATACACATCGAAAATAGCATTATCCTAGTGTTGATACCTTTTATTAAATTTATTATTTTATATCTCTTTTAACACCTTCACATTTCCTTTCGAGATATATTACTTTTCTCAATTGGGATATTTTGGGGAGTGTTTTGCAAGGTTTGGCATAATCATTGCACACGTACCAGTCTCCTCTGTGTCTCTTTTCATTCACATAAATCACTCTTCTATTAGTGTTATTACATCAGGTAACATGTAGATTTTGCTTAAATTTCATGTTTTTTTTCTCACAAAAATATACCTATGGAAGCCTACTAGAATTAAGTTTTTTTAAACTTAGTTTTAAATATATTTAGGATCTTAAAAAGACATTTCTTTAAGAAAATTTTTATTTACTCATTCATTCATCCATCCATTCGTTCATTTGCCGTGTAATATAACTAAAATTAAAGTGCATATGAAACTTTTAGTGAGGATAAATACTAGCAGCCCATCTGCTTAGAGAATGATCTAGTCCTCTCTGTGATGGGAAAAAGATGGCGTGAAAGGTCTTCCGGCTGGGAGACCGCTCTCAGATGGCGTCTGGAAGTCGTGCAGGACGAAGCGGTGCGCTGTAGGGGGTCCAGATGGACTGCCCCTCACCAGCTTCTTAGGGACACGCTGCGCTCAAGTGTCGGTTTCCAGAACTGTATCAGGAGCCCGTGGAGGTGATATGTCCCCAAGGCAGAGCTCACACCTGCACGTTTCTCACTCCCTGGGTACCAGTGGGTCAGGGAAACACAAAGGCCTCAGATGCCATATCACCTTGGACCTTTTCCCGACTCTTCGTGGTGGCCTGCACGGCCCAGGTGATGGCGGGACAGCAGGGTGCACTGACTCGCGCCTTCCTACACCACTGACACTCAAAGGAACTTTTAAAACTCCACTGGTTTAAACTGGCTTAAAACTTCACAGGAGCCTCCTAGTATCCTGAGACATTCGAACCTACGACTTCTGGAACAAGGCTGTGTTGGAGAATATTTTGCCTTATGTTTCCTGAGAACACAGCACAGAACTGGCCTCACACATGAGCTGGAGACAAATCACTCCCTGGAAGAATCCGTCAACACTCACTGATCAAAGGCTACTCAAATTCACAAAGAGGAAGAGCCCATGAAATACGCAGACTTCTTCTGAATCACCAATATGTCCATCACTCTTGTATCTGCAATGTTGCTCAAGTTCTATATTTTTTCATCTTAAAACTTATCATTTCTTTTACTTTTGACAAAATGACTGTTAGAGCATAACTTAGTTCACCTCCTTTGATGTCACAGTGCCAAGAGTTAATTTTCCCTTTAATTTTACTTCCTGCTTCCAAAATCTTCTTTATCCCAGTGATTTTGTTTCTTCTTTGGAAGAACGCCAGGAGTAAAGACAGAGTTGTGCTCCAGAAACACAGCCATCCATAACCCATGGGCACCAGAAAATAAGTCCCCCCCTTTCTAGCACCGGCGTCTGGGTACGTGGATCACCTGTGAAGCACATGCATTTGTGTGAGTAAGCTGGGTGCAACTCAAGTTTGCTTCTGGAGGGCTGAGCGAATCACTCTTCTGGAGAAGGAAAAAGGAGACACTCCCTGTGCCTTCTAACCTGCCTCCATGGAACTTCCTGTGAGCAACTTCTCTTTTCACACACTTTGTGCAGGAAAGGCAGCAGGCAAGCCTTGGCGGGCATGCCACATGCCACCACAGTGCATTGGGCAGTGGGTGGCAACACAGAGCGCCCTTGACTCCAGGGGGTCGGGACTGCAGCCACTTTAGCCAACTCCCTGAGCACCGGCCCAGGCTCCAGCTTGTGAATCTTGACATCTCTTTGATGTCTTGTTTGGAATCAGTGGAAGTTAAAATAAAGCCACCAACGCTTGCTGATACGGAAAACTTTGCTGCAAGGCTCTGAACGCCCTCTGAATGCCAGCTCGCGTTCTCCTCTGCTTATGAAACTTTGCTTCCTGCAGACATAATGTTTTGAAAAGTGCACACATCCAAAGAAAAGCATGCTTTGAAAGCACGGATCAAGTGCCTTTCACCTTTCCATCATTCCCACAGAGCACGCCCACAAGAATGAGGGGATAAATGTAAAAGCATATGTTATGAAAAAGAGTTTACAAGGCGCTTGTAGAGAGAGCTGTCTAGATAGATGCTGGTCGATGGTGCAGCATGTCACTACAGATCTGTCAGACAATGCTTCCGCACTGCGAGGGGAGGGGCGGGTTACAAGTCAAAACCTGAGGACGCATCACCAGCGGGCATGGCTCATCTTTATCATCGTCATGGCCATCATTGTGATTCTTATCACCCTTAGTAGACATCGAGAGAACATCACAACCCAAGTGTTTACACTTGTAAAAAGAAAGTTATGCTCTTTTTGCATGTTGTGTAAGACTTAGTAATGATAAATACCTTGTACTGGAAAAAAAAAAGAGTTCTTGTCTGTGTATCAGGGACTGAATGATTTTCAGCTCTGCTGTCTCACTGTTGGTAAGAAAGCAACTGGATAATCGATGGCAGAAAGCATGGCCGCCTACCGGCCATGACGTCTGTGCCACCAGCTTACTCAGCAGGTGAATGGCCTCATGGAACTAGCTTGCATCATTTCTATTAGGCATGTTTACAGATTTTGCCAACATATTTTCAATGTCTGAGGAAATAAAAACATTTCCAGAAACCACTCTGTGATGAGGCTGTCATCCACGCCTTGGGTTGCCTTTCTTGTCTTTCTGCTCATGCTCTCTTGCATCCTATTATGTCTTGAGTCCTGCATTTTATTTGGTCATATTCCTGATCTAGAGGCCAAGTTCTTGAGTCCAAATATTCCTGATCTGGATTCTTGGTAGTACCGCTAAATTTATATTGGATTTTCCCGCATCGAGGGTATTTTTTTCGTGTGTGTGTGTGTGTGTGTGTTGGCTTCAGTATATTTTACAGTCAGGTGCTATCCATATGTACTAATGTGATGACTTAGGGTTTTAGTTTTTCAGGGATATTTGCATTTCAATAAGGATTACCAGAAAATTGAAATACTCTAAGCTTGCAAAGTCTGGTAATGCTGGAATTTGGATTTTCAGGTAGAATACCTGTACCGTGCTGAATAAATCATCTACCTTGGGCCTGTTTGTATTGGCCTATGTGGTCTATCTTTTTATAGCGTCTTGCTCTTTGCCAGCCGTAAGTTATTATATTGTAATTTTTCGTGAACTATAAAGTCCTACATGTGGATGACACCTCATTTTACATATTTACCATTCTTTTGGGACAATAGCTCTTTGTAGATTTGTGTTACTTGTTTCAAGTGAGACAGCGCTAGCTTACCAATGTTTTCCTGGAACCAAGGTGTCCTCATCCTGAGGCCTTGGAGCCTTTGTCACCGGAGCAGGAATGTTGTGAATCGCCTGGGTAAGGAAGCGTCCCCTGAACCCCACAGTTGCCGGTGGCACTTGCATGGTGGCACGGGCCTGTCCGTCTTTCTGTCCAGGCATCTTTCTGTCCAGGCATGGCACCTTTGGTAAGCTTTTTGACAGAATCCCAGAATGGTTTGTGGAGGCAGCTGATGTAGCTTGGTACTAAATGAATACTCCGTACCCAGGGTTGGCAGCAGGCTATAAAATATTGTATTCCCAGGCTGTGCTGGACACAGTATTTTTTTTAATTTAGGAAACAACTTCTTTTTGGAGTAGTTATTGTCTTAGAAACAGCAGCAACTCAGAGAGATGTTTGTTTATTTGTTTTTTCTCTTGGAATTTCTTGAAAAGTCAAGAGCGTATAAATCCTGGGATGCACAACAAAGGTGAGCACAGACCGGCTTTCCAGTCCTTGGCGCTCAGGGTCACCAATATGTAAATTCTTCGGCCTCATCCACTGTTCCTTGTCCTCTTCTCGTCCAGATCCTGTGGCTCCTCGAGCTCTGTCAGTTCCTCATGCAGACAGGAAAGGTGGAAGAGAGGCCAGCATACTGGTGTTGGAGCTCCGCTCACAGACCTCCAGGGAGCCTCTTACAGAACATCCAGGGAGCACTGATTCCTGTCTCCACCGATGCTCCCGATGTTATTGTTGGGAGTAAAGCTCTGGAGGGAGGAAGGGGAAGCAGGATTGGGCAGAGAGAGAAGCTGACGGTCTACACAAGCAGGACACACATGAGCCATCCCGACAGGGAGAGAGCTGGAGAGGAACCACTGAACATAATTGTCCCTTAATGGTTTGGGTGTTTATGGCCCTGCAGGCAGTTACTAGATATGAGTCCCTGGGAGTCTGCACCCTTGGGTGAGAGAGTTCTTGGCAGAAGGAGCTGTGGAGAAGCCAAGCTGGACAGCAAGTCCATCTTTGAAGGGGATCAGGGAGGCACACCTCTTGTTTCTCCACAATGAGAACAAGGTAATATGGTGAAATCCCTTTGCCCTTGAAATGATGACTAGACAGAACACAGAGGAATTTGGGGAAGGGGACTTCTTTGTTTGACAACATAGTGCTGAATACATGTCATTGTATATTTGTCCAAATCCACAGAAGGGACAAGATCAAGAGTGAGCTCTGGGGCACCTGCATGGCTCAGTCGATTAAGTGTCCAAAGTCAGCTCAGGTCATGATCTCACCACTCGTGAGTTCAAGCCCCACATTAGGCTCTATCTTGACAGCTCGGAACCTGGAGCCTGCTTCGGATTCTGTCTCTGTCTCTTCCTCTCTCCCACTTGCTCTCTGTCTCTCTCTCTCAAGATTAAAATAAACATTAAAGAAAAATTTAAAAAAAGAGTGAGTTCTAATGTAGCCTGTGGACTTTGGTTAATAATAACTTACCAATATTGGCTCATTGATCATAACAAACATATCATCTGGCAGGATACTGAGAGTGTGCAAGGCTATGTCTGTATACGGAAACGCTGTGTACTTTCTGCTCCATTTCGCTGTGAACTTAGCACTGCTTTTGACATCAAGTCCAATGAAATAACAATGATACATAGTAAGGTGTGTTTAAGTAGACAGGCTGAACCAATATCGTGATTGGGGACTTCACGGTCTCACGAGTTGGGTGACAGCCCTACGGAGCAAAGGCCACGTGTGAACATGGTCATCTTGCAGGTGTGTGCCTCACGGTCTCCAGAAAACTCGTGCAGAACTCAAATGTCTAGGGCTGCCTCGGTGGCTCAGGCGGTTAGGCATCCAGCTCTGGACTTCTGTTTGGGTCACGACCCAAGGTTGGGGATCAAGCCCAGGCTGGGCTCGGCGCTGAGCCTTGTTGGGATTCTCTCTCTCCTCTATCTCTGCCCCTCCCCCACACTCTCTAAAATGAAAGTTAAAAAGTCAAATGCATAAAATACAAACAAGATTAAACAATCAAACCCAAATATATCCCACCACTTCACCTTGTGCAAATTGGAAGAGGCACCTTCCAGGTGGTTGGGGGGCCTCCCTCTGGGCAGAACGCACCCGCTGTGCACTCAGGGGAGAGGGGCCAGACGCCAGGGAGCAGGCCCAGGCTGAACCCCATTCAGGCAGTGGCCTCAGCATCACTCACTGCAGCAGGTGCACCAGGCTCAGGATTTCTGGATCTTCTCTGCCCTATTGTCCTGCATGTCCGAGCTCAGCCACCCTGTCTCAGTGGGGCCAACAGCAAACTAGGCAGTTACCAATGGCTGGGCCCTTTCTGAAATGTCCTCTCTGAGAATTCAGCGTCCTACCCCTGGTGTCCCGTTCTTCCAGCTGGTGGTGCTCCCATTCGCTCCTCCGGCCCCAGAGCCATCTTCCTTCCCTTCGGCACAATCCTCGCATCTGCACGATCTGCCTGCCCCACTGAGGCCTCATGGTCTGGACACAAACCCTCCTTGAGCACGTCTCTGACTTCTTTACACAGCCCCTTGACTATTGCACTGTCCTGCCAATGCACAGCCTGCTTCCATATTCTTATACCGAAGAGCGGAATGTCCCTGGACGAGGCTCGCGCATTTCAGTGGCTCTTCCTGAAATTTATAATCAGAGATCTCAACAGAGCACCCAACAGGTGCCAGGAGTGCAGGTAGGGGTGGAGCATGGAAGGACCTTGTCCTTCCTTGTCCACCGCTCTCTGCTGGCTGGACGCCCAGCAGAATCATGGGTAAGTCTGAAGAAGGAGCACCAGAAATGCTAGAGTGGATCGGTCGAGAAAGGATGGTATGCTATTCAGTGAAAGAAGTAATAGATCAAGAATGGCCAGAGCAGGGGATTAAAGTGAATTTATTCAGAACACGCCAAAGCCTTTTATTGTTATGAAATGACTTCCAGAACCACTAACCTGATCAGAGGAAAATCGTCTGCAGCTCAGACACACCCAACCTAGTGCTTCCTCACCTTCTGGGACTCTCTTAGACCAGCCACCCACCCATCATATTTTTCAAATATTTTGGCATCACCTGTCATGCCTCCCGGACAGATTTCAGTAACAATAAAACTCAGTCTCTGCTCAAGGATTATGAGACCGGAAAACATTTGTTGAACATATGGTTTAAATTATTTTTCCTGTGTCTGGAAAATTAGATTTCTAACCTACAAAAAGCATAAAAATATAAGGGTGGATATTTCCTGGTAAAATTGCTCCAACATCCTATAATTTATTTGGATAAGACTATGGATGTGCCTAGATACTTAGCAAAGCCTCGTTATAATGACGGCTTCCAGAAAAATCACTGAAGGAGATTTCCCTTCGCAATAACGCCTGCACAGATAAAAATCCACATTACAGACATGGAAATTAAATTAACGTTAAGTGCACTCAGTGAGCAAGCTGCAGAAAGATTGATCTCTTTTATTACAATTCACTTATTTATGTGATACTTTGTCCAAAAACATCGTAATTGACAATGCATCATACACTTCATGAAAGAGAAAGTTAGTCAACAATAAATGAGAAAACAAAGCAAAAGGAGAACAAAGATAGGAAAACAATCCCTAAAAATTAAAAATGAGGAAGAGTAATTTGTGAGTCATTGGGAAATAGTAATAAAAACGAAAGTTACCATTTTGATTGCTATTTGAAATTACAAGAATCATTTTCTCGTCTTTTTTCCCTTCCTGTGTACAGTTCCGTAGCATGGTTGTGATGTCTCACAAGCTGTAGACATTCATACGTTATTGTTGAAATACAGGGAGCTACTTTTAGCCCAGCTCGTCTGTGCTGATTTGGGGGGACAGTTCTCTCCCCTTCTGGAATTCCAGTCGGAATGCCTGACTTCTGTGTTTGAAGGACATCACATCTTAACAATTAGTTTTGCTGTTAGGGCTGGAGGTAATTTCTGGGAAGAATACAAGTCACTGAGGAAACCTGCCATACAGGTGCATGCAGGTGGCTGAAGGCAACGGCCTAGATCTTTAAGAGCCGTGATTCCTTCTGGTTGTCTTCTAGTTAATATGGCGACTGCAGCAGAGACTTCCTAAGGAAAGTTCCAGAAACACATAGAGAAAAAGCCAGCATCGTCGGGAAAGGGTACAATTTCTTGGGGTGATTACCTGGAAGAGGAAACACTCATGCAAACCCACGGGGGGTCCCAGTTCTAGAACAACAGAGACATGAGCGCTGGACCCTGGACCAGGAAAAGGAAGTGACAAGGTTATCACAGTCAATCGACAGAGTTTAACATTAGACTGAGGATTACACGATGTTCTTGGATCAATATTCAGTTGCTGGGTTTGTTTTTTGTTTTGACTGACGGATTCATTGTTAGAAAACACACATGGCAAAATCAGTGCTGCAGTAGCTTAAATGGCTCGGAAAACTCACACACATGCATACACATGTACACATGTATGTACGTATATGCGTATGAGCATACGATGTGTATACATGTGGATGTGATACTCGGAAGGCCTGTCTGGGAGTTCTTCAGTTCTTGTAACTCTTCAGTAAGTACAAAATTGTATCAAAAGCTTCAAGCCCAAAGAATGAAGATAAACCGTCGGGACATGGGAATGTGTGTTGATGTGTGTCTCCGCATGCACGCTGCATGCCTCTGTTTAAAAATGCACATCATTTCTACAACTCAGGCGAAAACAGATGGTGGCCAGGACGCAGAGAAAGGGGAGCCCCTTTTCACTGCTGGTGGGGATGCAGACAGGTGCGGCTGTTTCAGGAAAACAGTGTGGCGGTTCCTCAAAAAATTAAAAATAGAACTCCTCTACAACCCAGCAACTGCACTACTAGGTATTTATCCAAGGGACGCAAGTGCGCTGTTTCATAGGGGCACATGGCCCCCAATGTTTACAGCAGCGCTATCGACAGTAGCCAAAGTATGGAAAGAGCCCAAAGGTCCATCGAGGGGTAAATGGATAAAGATGTGGCGAGTGCGCACGTGCGCGTGCGTGCGTGTGTGTGTGTGTGTGTGTGTGTGTGTATAATGGTATATTACTCAGCAATCAAAAAGAATGAGATCTTGCCATTTGCAACGACGTGGATGGAACTAGAGGGTATCATGCTGAGTGAAATTTGTCAGTCAAAGAAAAACAAACATTAGATGATCTCACTCAGGTAGAATTTAAGATACAAAACAGGTGAACATAAGGGAAGGGAAGCAAAAATAATATAAAAACAGGGAGGGGGACAAAACATAAGAGGGTCTTAAGTACAGAAAACAAACTGAGGGTTGTGGGCGGCCCCCTGCCTCTACAGGCATCTGATTTGTGTCCACAGTTCTTGGCAGCTGTGTTGGTTAATTTTATGCATCAACTTAGCTAGACTGTGGCGACAGTGATGGGGCCACACACTGGTCCAGATGTTACTGTGGAGACATTTTTGAGGATGTAATTAATCTTTACTAATCAGCAGCCTGAGTAAAACAGGTTTCCCTTCCTCATAGGGTGGGCCTTTTATAATCAGTTGAAGGTCTGAGGAGAAAAGCCCTGAGGAAAAGGAGGATCCTCCTCTGGGGTTCCCGCCTGCTGGCCTGCTGTGCACATTTTGTAGTTGTCAGCACCCACGATCTTATGAGCCAATTTCTTAAAATAATCTCTACCTATCTATCATCTATGTGTCCATGACCTATCTGCCTATCTATGGTCTATTTCTCCAGGTCCTATTCCTCTGGGGAACTCCGAAGAATACAGTGTCTACTTTGAGTAAGTTAGTTAACTGTTCTCCATCTTTTTTTTTTTTTTCATCTACAACATGGAAATAACAATTATACTTACTCCATAGGATTGATAACAAGAACAAAATATGACACCTTTCAATGTGCTTAGAAATTATCTGGTTGACCTCACAGCTAGTGGATGCTAGCTCTTTTCATTAGAGCTATTTTAAATATTTTCCAGGCTGGGAACACTGTTAATAGCATCAGGATGTGCATACATGCCCCCGTGTTTTCTGGATTGGTCCCCCAGTATCCACCAGGGTCAGTTTCAGGAGCTCCATGACATGGGCGCCATCACTGCTCGGACATCCGACCTCCTTCTGCCCAAGCGAGCTCTAGGGCCGTTCCTCCAGTTTATCCACGTACTTCCCCCACAGGGCTTCACTTTGTGTCATTCTTGCTTCCAGGCAGAGGCATGGTCCAGGCCCAATGACTCTAGTTACCTTGTGATGGCTGTTTTCTATAAGACTTCTAGATACTGGACCAAACATAAAGCCTGCCATTTTTTTTTCTTTCTTTGAGATTTCCATTTTACTATTTTGAGCGCTAAATTTGAGTTGTTTCTTCTGGTTTATTTGGTTTTTGTTTGATATTTTTTAATGTTTATTTACTCTTAAGAGAGTGAGACAGAACATGAGCAGGGGAGGGGCAGAGAGAGAGGGAGACACAGAATCCCAAGCAGGCTCCAGGCCCTGAGCTGTCAGCACAGAGCCCGATGCAGGGCTTGAACCCACAAACCTTGAGATCACGCCCTGAGCTGAAGTTGGACTCTCAACTGACTGAGCCTCCCAGGTGTCCCTGGCTTATTTGGAAATACAGAGATACAGTCCAGTGTTCACAGGTAGTGGGGACTGGGGACCCGGAAGCAGGAAGGAGCACACAGGATGTGGGCGGGGAGCGAGGTGGCCCCTGAGAGGCTCTGATCAGGGTGCAAGCACACAGCATCCCCGGGAGGGTGCTCAGAGGGGTGGTCAAGGGACTGTCCACGGCACCCCCTGTGGCTCGCTGTCTTTGGCAGAATCGTGCATGCGGGTCCAATATGACCACGTGGGAAGCAGGCCAGCAGGCTGCTCCGAGCTGCAGATGGATGGCATTGGGATCTCTGTGGTCCTAGGTGACCTTGTGCTCCTGTTCCCTCTCCCGTGTGACCCCAGTATCACAACCCTTACGAACGTGACGTGTGTTACTCCCGAGGTCACTCTTGTCCGTCGTAAACAGAATGGCGTATTTTAGGGCTGATAAGAAAATGGTGCCCAACGAAAAGCACTCGCTTTTCGAGGTTAGTTTTTAGGACTCCGTGCATGTCTGAGCACAGAGGCCGCCTACAATCCGCTGCTTCTGCATTGCTTTATTCTAGATAAACTACGTTCGTTAACCTGTGGTTGACGTCATTCTAGCATCTTCTCCTTGATTACGAAAGAGAAGAGAATGATTTGCATATGGTTTACGAGTTTCTTTAATTATAAATTCATTCCACCTTTTACCTCAAAGTATCAGATAGGGGGACCAGCAACTTCCACAGAAAATCAGAAATACTGAAGAAAACAAAGGGATCGGTGTTTGGTTTTGTGCGGAATCTCAGCCCCACTTGGCCCTCAGTGCAGGGGCTCTGGGACGGTGCAGGGAGACGCTGCACCAGCCCCGTAGGCCGGTCTGGGCCCAGCTCTCCACGCGCGACCTGCCGACGTCTAGAAAAAGTTTAAATGACCCTCTTGCTTAGAGGAGAAAGTTCCATTCCCTCACGTGAACCCAGCAGGTCTGGGCTGCGTCATCTCTGCCGGATGCCTTAGGATGAGCCACGCTCTGCTTTGCTTTCCCCCACACCAACCCCGGGCCATCTTCCCGGTCCCGGGGAGCTCCCTGCTCCGTCCTTGATGGGACATTCCACAAGGGCTGTGCTTTCTTCAAGGACAGCGTCCCCCCAGGTCCCTAGCTCCTGGCCGTCCTTCTCATCCTAGCCCAAGATTCGTCTTGGCAGGGACAAAATGGCTGCACATAACCCAGCCTGCCTCCTCGGGTGGGGCCTCTGTTGTCTGATCAGCTCTCCTGCCGGCTCATGAGGACAGAGACGTCTGGGCCCCAGGACTGGAATAAGGCCCGTCACCTAGTAAGTGCTGTGTATATATACACATGTGTGTGCACAAATACGTGTGTGCATTCGTGTGTGTCCACGTCTGTATACACACATGCACACACACCTGTACATGTGTGAGAGCAGGTGTGTGTGTCCACACCATGTGTGTGCACATGCATGCGTGTATGGGCGTGCTGTGTATGTGTACATGTATACATACACTCGCGTATGTGTGTGTTTGTGCACACGTGTATATGCATGCGTGTGTTTTGCCTATGTGTGTGTACATATATATTTCATACCCCTTGAGGTTTTGCAGAATCCTAACAGAGCAGAGTAAAGAAAGACATTGAGGACTAATGGACCATTGTCCCCTTTGCGCACTAGCTTGTTTATGCAAGGATCAGATCCGTTTTTCTTGCTCAGCTTTGTAATTCTGCTGGCCGTGGAGAAGCCCCCTGGCATCTTACTTTGCATTCCCCCAGGAACGGAGCTGACAAGCGTTGCAGGAGGCCCGTATTTAAGCTTGCGTGATTATCTGGACTCCCTTGGTGAGTTCTACTGATCAAACCGGGAGCCACCAAAAGTAGCAAGCTCCATGACGCACCTTCTGCAGCCCGGGGGAGGGGGGACGCTTTTTCCCAGAAGCTGTGACACCAACCACATCGTCTGCTGGGACGCAATCTGGCCCAGGAAAGAGGAAGAGAAAAAAAATCTCTAGTTATGTTTAACTTGCCGGCTTCATGAAATTTTAAGGTAACACACAAGGGACTACAGAATGAAATCAGTGACAATGTATCTGGGTTTTTCTTAATGTCCTTCACACAAAACTATGATCTGTTATACGGCATTACTTTCTCAGAATGGCAATTTATTATTTAATAAAATAAATTAGCATGATTTTATCAAAATGCATAATTTATATAGAATTTTTATGTGCTGAAACTAAAAAGGCTTATTTTAAATTTCCAAGGATGCTCCTAATTCCCATTTACTTAGAGTTCTAAGGCTCATGCATTTCTTTGGCCTTTATCCTTCCCATAAAAATTGCTTTTACCGCCTTCCCTGCACGCAGAACCCTTACAGGGAGGCCGGGTCGCAGATTTTAAGTCTTCAGACTTCCCTTATCTCCGAACACAGATACTTGGTAACAGCTTTAAGGCTTTCCTTTCAAAGTGCATCCAAACACTAAATAGCATCAGTACCACTGTCAAATCCAAGGGGAAAAAAGTTACTTTCTAAACTACCGAGCTTTCCACAGCCGGGCTTACGGAGGCCTCAAAGCTGTCTTCCCACAAACACCGGGTGCAGGGACCATAGAGATGCAGACGGTGCAGGCAGCGCCCTGGGCCCTCGGTGCCAGAGGCCTCTCTTCCCTGTTTCACCAACAGCAGATGCTATGAATGGTGTTTCCAGTCTCCTACAAGTGACTTTGAATTTCTAGTAGAGATTTCATCTTTTTCTTCCTGAGCATTTTAAGGAGCCATAATTTTAAAAAAAAGGGTTAATGTTTATTTAATTTTGAGAAAGAGAGAGAGGCATAGAGCGAGCTGGGGAGGGGCAGAGAGAGAAGGAGGCACAGAATCCGAAACAGGGTCCAGGCTCTGAGTGGTGAGCACAGTGCCTGAGGCGGGGCTCTAACCCCTAAACAGAGAGAACATGACCTGAGGCAAAGTCAGGCGCTTACTGACTGAGCCACCCGGGGGCCCCCCAACCAGCCATAATTTTAAAATCCTACCTGGATCCTGGTCCAGTAACACGTGTGAGGAGTCTGCACCAATCATGCACACCCCGAGAGCTGCCCACTGACTGCCCCGCTGAGCTGGGGATTAGCAGGCCCAGAGCACTCCCATACCCGCCCCTGCCCACATGACCCTTGCCACCAGCTCCGGGGGAGGGGTCCAGCCCCTTTCCTTCCTCCCGGCCCTGGATGGGGCGCTGGGACTCCCGCCTGGAGCCCTTGTCCTCACTGCGCGGACCTGGCTCAGGGGAGTCCTGACCCGCGGGATTGTTTCCACCCCCCGTGGAACGGATTCTTCTCTCCGCGGTTCCTTCGGTCTCTTCCAGCACCGTGCACGAGGCCCCGTGCATCCCCGGAAGTCTCCCTATCGGAAGTCCGTCTTGTCTGACATTAATCCAACGATCTTTTTCTAGTCCTTTCATTTTCACTTCTTTTTATATGTACAGCAGACTTCTTATACGCAGCATGGAGTTGGCTCCTGTTTTGTCCACTCAGAAAACCTCTGTATTTTATTTTATTATTTTCATCTCATATTTTTCTTTCTGAGATGTTATTTAAATTCAGGCAAGTTAGCACATAGCGTAGTATTGGTTTCAGGAGAGGAATGTAGTGATTCCTCACTTACATACAACATCAGTGCCTCTTACTGCCCATCCCCCACCACCCTCCCCTCCAGGCTCCCTACCTGTCTCCTTAAAAGTCTCTTATGGTTTGCCTCCCTCTCTATTTTTAACTTATTGTGTTTTTCTTCCCTTCCCTTATATTTATCTGTTTTGCTCCTTAAATCCCACATATGAGTGAAATCATACAGTATTTGTTTTTCTGTCTTATTTTGCTTAGCAATTGGCTCCATCCATGTTGTTGCGAATGGCAAGATTTCATTCTTTTTGATCGCCCAGTAATATTCCACCACATATACACACCCTCTTCTTTATCCACTCCGCAGTCAATGCCATGTGGGCTCTCTCTATAGTTTGCCTATTGTTGTTAGTGCTGCTATAAACACTGGGGGGGGCCCTCTGAATCTTTGTCTTCTAATTGGTTTACTTAGACCATTCATATTTAAAGCGATTATTGATATATTTATTTGCACCTGTTTTCCATGTGATCTGTTTATTTTTTCCATAATCCTCATTTTCTGCCTTCTGCAGTTCTGACTGAACACTTGACCTCGTTCCCATCTGTCTTCTCTCTCAGTATGCCACTTACACTTCTTTTAAGAATATTTCAGTGGTTGTCCTAGCGTTCACAATCCACATTTTTAACAAATTAAATCTACCTTCAAATCACACTATGTGCTTCCGGGGTGGTATGTCCCCCAGTCACCCCCCACCCCTTACAACACTTCTTGTACACACACCCCAATCACCCAGGACGGTTCCTGTTGTGACTTTAAACTGTTACCTTTCAGATACAGAAGTGGTGTCGTTTCCCTCTGACTTGTTTCAACGGTCTCTGTCTTTGGAAATGTAATGACATCTTAGGATTAGAAAACAGAAACAGAAACAAAAACAGCGCTGAAGAGAAGGAGCCCGAGGCTCCAGACGGCACCCTTCCGCGGCCTGTGCGTCCGCACCCGTCCTGGCTGGCGGGTGAGCAGCTGGCGTGGCCCTGGCCCGGCTCACCCCGCTTCCTCTGCCTCCCGTTTGTGTTTGGAACACACGGGCGACGCCAGCTGGCTCTCCTCTCTGCGCTCGGCGGGCGCACTTGCTGCAAGCCCGTGAATGGTCGGCGGAGGGAAGGGACGGAGATAAAAGGGTCACTTGTCCTCAGCCTTTGGCCCAAGGCTGAACCACCTTGCCCATGTGTGGGGTTTTCTGGTCTCTGCACTTGCAGTAGCCGCTTAGGAAAAATCCGGAGGCTCCTGATGGAGGGACAGGAATGGAATCAAGGCATGTGTGAAGGAAGAGACGGGAGCACAGCGTAGACCCTTGTGAAGTCCAGGAGGATGGGAAGGTGGAGGCAGTGAGAACGGGTCCAGAGAGAGGTGGTGAGGAAGGAGGGGGCCAGGGGCGCTCCGGCAGGCACAGTGCGGGGCGCGTGTCTGAGACGGAACAGGTCAGGGAGGGTGGTGCGCACAGAGCTGGAAGAGACAGGGCTCACGGGAGACCGTGGGGTCGGGGCAGAGGGCACGGGCCGTCTCCACAACTGCACCCTAGTGTGGACAAAGCGGGGTGGGAGAGAATCGAGAGTCGGCAGCACACACATCAACCTTCCTCCCGGGCCCTGGTCTCAGACCGCCTGGTGGGGCTGGTGGTGACCAACTGATAGAACAAAAACTCACGTTTTCTGAAGAACGAGGAAGGTTCACTATAGAACAGGTTTGCACACGTGTACAACATGTGTAAGTTACATGTCACTGGAAGGAGCAGCGCTGGGGGTGATAAGTGCTTTTCAGTCTCTAGTTTAGGCTGACTTAACCCTTTGAGGTGAACAAATTGGATTTTATTTATGTTTGTGTGTTTTAGGTTTTTAAATGTTTATCTGTTTCTGAGAGAGAGAGAGAGAGAGAGAAAGTGGGGGAGGGACATAGACAGAGAGACACAGAATCCAAGCAGGCTCCAGGCTCTGAGCTGTCAGCACAGAGCCCAACACGGGGCTCTAAGCCAGAAACTGTGAAATCACGACTTGAGCCAAAGTCAGATGCTTAACCCACTGAGCCACCCAGGCGCCCCTTTGGGCAATCTTGATTTAAGATTCTCGGGAGGTCCACGGAATGGGACCCTCGAGCTGTGATGAACTTTGGAGATGATCTAGTCCAAGATTCCCATCTCTCCAAACCTCCCCTGTAACTTTTGTCTCTTATTCCTGGAGGAGGACGTCTTCTCTGGACCCGTTGGCACATGGTGGCCCACAGGCCTCACTGCCACCTGCTTATACCGCAGCGACTTTCAGAGCAAGTCCCTAGAGACCACAGGTTAACTGTCCTGTTAGTCCCGGTGAGCTGGGTCTCTGGTTCCCTCATCCCAGAATCCTCTGGGGCACAAGGCCAAAGTGCTAAAGGAAGAACATTCAGCAAGTGTATACTACATGCACACAATAGCAAGTCAGTTACGCAGATGAAAAACCAAAATCCACCCAGCTCTAAAAGCTTTGACCAAGATTGCAGAGTTATGAAAATAAATAGGTCAAGGATCCGCTTCGCTGATTTCCAACCCTGCAATATTCTCTCTAATGAACCTTATTTCCTCTTCAAAGTTATACAAAAGGGTTAATGAATTTCAACTAAGGACATCTTGAGTTTTAAATACTTAATCACAGAAGGAACACTCTGTTGTGGTCAGTGTGGAAAGCTGAGAAACCTCGTCATCAGTGACATGTCAACAGAAAATGAGAACTTTCCTTATTTACATCCACGGGCAATTTATATTTAAACACAATGGTACAGTGTTCTGCACCGGCAGTGACCAAGAGAGAGCTTTCAGAAACACCTTCAGGGCTCTTCTGTTCTTTTTTTTTTAATTGTTTTTAAAAGTTCACTCATTTTTGAAAGAGAAAGAGACAGAGCCTGAGCAAAGGAGGGACAGAGAGATGGAGACACAGAATCTGAAGCAGGCTCCAGGCTCTGAGCTGTCAGCACAGAGTCCGACACAGGGCTCGAACCCACGGACCGTGAGATCATGACCTGAGCCACTTAACTGACTGAGCCGCCCAGACGCCCCATGTTTATGGCATTTTGGAGTCCAGGCGAGGATAGTTTGGGAGCCAATTGGGTCTGGATGTTGAACAAATGTGAATGCGGTTTGATTTACTCCCTCGCATCCTCTTGTGAACAGGGCGTGGCCAACGGTGCTAAAGTTCCTGAACGTCCAGCCTCTATTTCCCTGAAAGCACTTTACGGCACCGAGAACGAGGAACGTCTGGGAGTCTGGGACAGAAGTGGACGTGCACATCCACACATCTCCTCAAGGGGGTAAAACGTCTGCTTATCCAGTCAGCACCTGCTGACCCCAAGATGCTGTGGCCTCCAAGGACCCAGAGCCGGGACAGGTCACCGGACAGAGGGAACAACGGTGAGCAAATCCATCAAACACGGTGGTAAAGGCTTTGTTAGAAATACAGGCGGGGGGCTGAGGGAGCCCAGATAAGAGGGCAACTTCTTCTGCTGGCTGGACCAAGAAACCCAGGGAAGCCGTGGTATTTCAGGTAGGTCTGGGAGCACTGGAAGGAATCTGCCAAGTATATGGCAGGAGGAGCAGCAGCCTGGGATGCTGGGGAAAGAAACGAAGCTCAAAGACTTGAGAGGTTGTTCTGTGTTGACAAACAGTGAGGTTTTTGAGCTCATATGTCAGAGAAGTTTAGTCCTTTCTTTTGTTAAATTTAGAGAATCTACCCGGTAGAAGAGTTACAGTGCGTTTTAGTTGCTGGCACCGCGGGTTACGGAGTCCTTTGGGCCAGACTCTCCTTCCAGCCATCTCCCCGCTTCTTCCCAGAAAGGTAAGACTTGAACTGTGTGTGTGTAATTAGAATACTTTTAAAGACACCCAAGCATTGATCTGAATAAATGCTAAAGGAGGAAACAATAAGATAGAAAAGCACATGTTTAGAAACCTGTCAAAAGACTTTATCATCAGACATTAGAAATGCGTGGGTCTGTGCAGGACCCGTGAGTGGGGATCTTACCCATCACTGTTCCTGAAATGGTTCCACATTATTCTCCTAATGAAATTCTGAATCGTAGTATGTCCTTTTTTTAATTTTATTTTAGAGACAGAGAAAGAGATAGAAAGCAGGAAAGAGGCAGAGAGAGAGAGAGAAGAGAGAGAAAACATCTTAAGCAGACTCCTCACCCGGCTCAGAGCCCAATGCCGGGCTTGATCACATGACCTGAGCCAAAATCAGCAGTCAGATGTTCAACCGACTGAGCCACCCAGGCACCCCCAGTACGCCCTTTAAAACCTAGTAGTAAGTTATCATTTGGGGATCTTCCAGCAAATGTTAATGTAGACCATTTTAACTATAAACACCGGGCAAGGCACAAAAGGGTGTCTGCAAATGCAGGACGGAGGGTCATGCTTCCCCCCATCCCACGTGCCGGTGAAGACACCACCTAGGGCACACCAGGACGGCTCCCGGGCAAACACGGTGACAGCTGGGCACACGCAGGGTGGTAGGTGCTCACGCAAGGTTTATTAAACATGTTGGAAGAGCTATTAGGTTCATTGATCAGAATTAAATGAATTGGCAAGAAATGAGCAAATTATTTTAATGAGGCATAAGAACTTATTTTGCCATTTGGCATAATTAAATTACAGCTACTTTTTACAAAGCAAAAAGAAGAAATGCGAATTAGAAAAGAAAAACAAATCTAGCACCTATTTCTTTTGAGTCACAGTACGAAGCCTTGAATGGGTAGAGGACAGTATTATTGACTAATTATCAATGTCCCCTGGAGCCTAAACTGTATTTAAACACAGAGGATAGTGTTCTGCCCCCCCCGCCCCACATCGAACCCCGAGTGTGACAGAGGCAGGACCTTTGGGAAGTGACCAGCTCAGGAAGTAGAGCCCTTAGGATTGGTATTGGCCCCCTACGGAGCACCGCCCCCTTTTCTCCAGTGGTGATATGAGTCTGGGATGTGGAAAGGCCGCTGAGTTGATCACACAGGCACCCTGATCTTGGACTTCTAGCTTCAGAAGTGTGAGGAATAAATTCTATTTTTTCATCCACAACCAGGTGTGTGGTATTTTGTGAGCAGCCTGAATGGGCAGGGCTAACACCCCAGGGCTGTGTCCCGAACCCCCTGAGGGGGAAAGGCGTAGGTGCCAGCAGGTGGACACAGAGCAAGACCCCCCCCCCCCAGGGCTGTGGTTGCCGTCACCCACCGGCAAGTACACATCTACCGAAATTAAATGGTGCGGTCACGGCTAGAAGGTGGAAATCCACAAACTGCACAGTCGTGGGAGGTTTTGCCTTGGACACTGCATGGGAGCCCGCGATTGACATGGAAAGTTGTGCACAAATGTTATTATTAATAATCAACCTTTGGGGGCCCCACCACGAGCTTTGCAAAGTACTCAGCGCTTTTAGCGTGGATGGTGTGTGTGGCACCTGAGGTACTCCAGGGCTTCCTGACCTTCATCGCTTAGACAGTCTGTCTTTCTTCTTATCTGTGTTGATAAACCTGCCTCCTCCAGATCAGGTGTAAATGAATTTTCTTGATAAGCAAAAAATTACACTATGGATGGGGTGGTCTATTGTGAAAGAGCATCACCCCAGAGTATAAAGCAGAAGATTCTAGGATTCCTTGACAATCCAAGGTCACGAGTCCACAAGATGTCCTTAGGTTCCTCAGACATCCCACAGATGTAGGATTGACAGTCCCCATTTTACCACTGAGAAGTCGACTTTGGAACTCTAGACCTCTTGTGTTCATTGATCATATCGCAAATGTGGCGTGGAGAAGGACCCCCCGCCACGGGCCACCGGATGCGTGTGGACATTCTCTCCCCCGTCATGCTGCTTACCAGACAGGGCAAGCTTGGGTCCCCTTCTGAAGGGACAGAGCGGGGGGCCGGGTTCAAGCGCTGATGACCACGCTCCTTGCTCAGCAGTCTCCGGACCCCCCTTTGTCAACACCAACATGCCAGTAAAAGCGAAGAATAAACAGAGAAGGCTGAGCTTTCGGACCCTCTTGAACATGCTTTTAAATGCAGATTTCCCTTCTGCTTCACGTGAGAAGACAGGCAATCTCCCAGGCTCAGACATGAGAGGAAACAGGACTGGATTTTACTGGAATTTGTGGAATGAGCTGTGGCCTCGGCCATTCTTGCCTCAGGTGTGAAGCCTTTCAAGTAGGTGTATGTGGGGATGCGGATCCTGAAGGGAGGCCGGTGTTTGGAAAACAAGGTGAGGTGACTGAGGTTCGGTGGACTTGAAAAGGAGTCCTTGGGGATTGAGGCCACAGTGGTCTGCTTCCAATGGAGCAGCACCCACTTCAAAGGGGTCCTCCACCCCCACCCTCCCAGGGATCCCGGAGAAGCTCTGGGCACAGCAGCTCTCTGACCTGTTTGTGTTCTCTCTGCGAAGCGCCAACCTCGCCCGCTCTTCCTCTCCGAGGACTTGGGGAAGGGGACACCGGACAAGGTGGTGGCCTGCACACAGAAACGTAGGTGCTGCCACGGAGAAGACCCCCAACGGGACCCAGTTCCAGTGAACGTTTCGCATGGAAGTCAAAGAGACAGAATGCGTTCTGGCCGCGTGCATCCAGCAGCAGAGTGTCCCACCAAAATCTGCCTCAAGTGCTGCCCTTTCCATTCTTTTAACAAATATGAAATGTGATGTATCAGTCAGGGTTCTCCAGAGAAAGGAAACCTATTGGTGATGGATGATAGATAGATGATAGATAGATAGATAGATAGATAGATAGATAGATAGATAGATAGATTGATTGATAATAGCTAGATTGAGCCAGAGAGAGAAAGAGGAGAGAATGAGCTCACGGAATCATGGGGGGCTGGAGACCTGGAGAAGAGTTGATATGGCAGCTTGAGTCCCAAGGCAGTCTGCTGGCAGAATTCCCTATTCTTGGGGTGTGGGTGGGGGTTCCTAGTTCTGTTACAGGCCTTCAGCTGATGAGTTAAGGCCCACCCACTTGAGGAAATAATCAGATTTATTCAAAGTCTACAGGATCAAATGTTAATCTCATCTTAAAAAATACCTTCAAAGAAACATCTAGAATAATATTTGTCCAAATATTTAGGTACAGTGGCCCAGTCAAGTTGACATAAAACTATCCATTGCATGTGGATCAATCTGTATTTAAGTAAGGAATTTTATTGTGTCTTAAACTTGCAGAATTCACTGAGCTGCAGTGAATGCTCACCCACCTGGCACCAGAAGCCACACACGGCTTCAGAGACTGCGTGTGCACAGAAACGCGCCTTGTCTGGAAGCAGGACAAATGCCTCAAACAGACCAGATGGCTCACAGGTGAAACAGGACTAATCTTAACACACCTGCTTATTAAAATGTTTTCCTCCTGGTAAAACATAAATCTACTCGCCCATGTAATTTTTTTTTGTTTTTTTTTTTTTTAGGCAACGAAAAACGGTCATGCAATATAAAATTTCGCAACTTCAAATGGGACAGTGCTGTCACCGTCACCTGGGAAGTGTGGCCGTTCGTGGTGAGGTCTGAGCGGAGCTGCCCAGGTTGCCCAGGTGACTGCTTCCCTCTGCTCTGACGTCCCCTCCCTGTTCAGGGTCGCTCCAGCCTGGAAGGGGTCTTATTTTGTTATCACCCTGCAGGTAGTTTGTCACCTCATTTCTTGGAAACAAAGAGGTGACTGACCTCAGACAGTTAATCACACAATGAATGAAAAGCCAGTGTCTGATGCGCGTGCGCCCTGTGAAATGAGTCTAGTGACCATGTGTCTGTCACCTCAGTAGGCACGGAGACTGTTTTCCATGGGGCAATACTTTTACAATTTACTCCTAGCAACTTTCAAAGGTGCAGTACCGCATGACTGACCATAAGCACTGTGCCACGCAGCACAGAGCCGTGGTTTGTTCGCTCTGTAACAGGAAGCGTGTGTCTTTGAGGCTTCTCGCCATTTTGCCCACTCCCACCCTCATCTCTAGAAATTACTAGTCTCTTCTCTGTATTTGTGAGCTTTTTCTTAGTTTTATATATAAATGAGATTATACGCTGTTTGTCTGTCTCTGATTCCTTTCGCTTAGCGTCACGGCCTCTGGGTCTGTTCTGACTGGTCCTTGTGCTCGGGTCGGCACTGCCCTGAGAATGAGCGGCTGGCCCGAAGTCAGGCTTTGTGCTGACGGTTGGGCTGCTTGGGATTCTCCCTCCCTCTCCCTCTGCCCCTCCCCCATTTGTGCTCTCTCCTTCTCTTTCTCAAAATAAATAAAGAAACTTAAAAAAATTAAAATATCATTGCCAAAATGAATGTGAAGATGTTTACCACTATGTTTTCTTTTAGTTTTATGGCTTCTGGCCTCACATACAAGTTTATAACCCATTTGAATAAATTTGTGTACGCAGTGTGAGAGAGTGGTTCAATTTCTGAGGCTTCTTCCTCAGAAAGAACAGGGTGCCTGTCCATCAACTCACTGTGCAGCGCCCTGGGAGATGGAGGCGTCCACAAACTGCCTCTGTGATTGTCACACTCCCATGGGGCCCGTGATGCCAGCCCTCCTGGCCTCCAGAGCTGGACAATCAAGGGGCGTCCCTCAGGTGGTGGCCACAAAACCCAAGTCATCGGACCTAGAGACCAGAGCACTAACGGTGTGTAGAGGCCCCCCTGTGGAAGGTACTGGTGCTCGGGGTGCAGCTCCGGGGGTGTGCAAAGATGGTGCCTGTAGAAAAAAGGATAAAGGGAAAAAACAGAACAGAAAAACAAGGGAAAAGAGAGAGATGGATGGTCCCCACCAGCTTTTGCAGGACAGAGGGAAAGCCCAGAGAGGGCTCCTGCTAGCCATGTCCCCAGAGGGACATCTGGCAGGTTTCTGCCCATCAGACCAGTGCTTTAACAGCAAGAAAGGAGTCTCTGCCACATGAAGTCCGGGGCTGCTCAGCAGGCTATTCTGTGCTGGACTGGAGCACGAGTGTGCATCTGAGCCCTTCAGGACATGTGCCTCAGCGACACTGTGAGGAGCCCCGTGGGGGTGTGGGTTGAACTGCGTCTCCCTCAGAACATATGTTGAAATCCTAAACTTCAGTGCAACACAGTGTGACCTTATTTGGAAACAGAGTCCTTGCAGATGTTATTAGTGAAGATGAGGTCATACTGGAGTAGCATGGGCCCTAATCCAATACGACTGATGTCCTTATAAAAAGACAGCCGTGTGAGGACAAAGACACACGGAGGCAACGTGATGACCAGGCAGAGACGGGAGTGTGTGGCTGCTGACCAGGGTCGTGACGACTGCCAGCAGCCCAGAGAAATGGGGGGCAGCACCAATATCCTGTAGGTTTTAGAGGGACCCTGGCCCTGCTGACATCTTGGGTCCAGAAATTTAAGCTGCCCCGCTTTTGGTCCTTTCTTAAGACAGCCCTAGGAAATGCTTACTGCAGCTGACGCTGTCTGTGTGAGATCGCGCCACCTTCCGGGGGAAAGGTTCCCCTTGTCCCACTTTTTATGACACTGCATTTGATACATTGGTTAGGGTTGTGATGCTCCATTGTAAGGACTTTTTTTCTTCTTTTTTCTTTTTTGGTTTTTCCTTTCCGGTTAGTCAGCAATTCCTGGGACTAACCTTTGGCACTGTGGAAATACCCTTTCCAGCCAGGCTTCAGTGTACGACTTTAGTGTCCATTAATGATGGGTGATCCTTGACCGTGTAATGCCCTAGTTTCCAATATCACCCCAAAAGAAACCAGAGACTACCAGGGAAACTGAGTCACGCATGCAAAAGCAAAGGACTTTATTACGGGCTTAAGCTTGGGCTCACAGACGCCACCAACCCACTGGCCACATGGAGAGAACCCCGAACATGGCGGTATAGGGGCTTTTTTAGGAAGGGAGCCTTACAAGAAATGACGACACAGGTACAGTGATCCATTCCCTATCCCCCTATCAATACTGGCAGTAGTAGGAGCCAATCACAACATTTAGAGTATCAACCAATCACAGAGTGGGCCCAGGACCCTCACGTAGGGCATGACTAAGACCCTCATGTAGGGCCGGGCGTGACTAGCCTCCATCTTTAGGCCCGCCCCTAGAAAGGTCAAAGGTGTTAGCTGGCCTCTCCTGATTGGGTGCCACAAGAGTTGTCCCTCCTTCCCTGGGCAATGTGCGCCCTTCCATTGGCCAATGATATGGAGAAGCCAGCCCCTTGACCTTTAAGTGCAGGGGAAGGCTGAATCAGACCTGTGTCCTTACAACCGAATCCATGATTTTCACTGGGGTTGAGACAAGGTGTTCTCTAATCGCTTCTGCATTCATAGAATTGTTCTTTCTTAAAGGATACACTTTTCTTTGTGAAGGGAGAATGAGCGACTATGGTTCTGCCTAAAAACGCAGGAAGAACATTGAGGTGTCACCAATAATCATGCCACACAGCATGATCGAAAACACGCCCCACCCTCACGCCCCCAATCATGTGGACTATTGACTCAGCAAGGTGCAGTAAGGGGACATGAGTGTCCACTTTTGATGCAGTAATTGTCCTAGATTCGCCCAAGAGGAGTCGCTTCAACCCAACTTCTCTGTCTTCAGCACTTGTCCAGCTTGGTCAAGTGGACCCGGCTGTTTTCTGGAAAAAGTAATTTCAGTGACTCTGTCCTTCCCCATCTTAACATTTATCCAAGAGCATCTTAGTTCCCTGGAAACAATGATTTTGATCCCACTGGTTCTCAAAGACCCTAAGGATATTTTCTTTAAGGGGCTTTTTGGTAGAGAGAGTGAGCAAAGTTTCTTTTCACAAAAGATCCTGAGCTTATCATTGTATTTCCTAATCCTGTATCACAGTTCAGGGTGTTTTCTGTCCTCCTTTGATGTTATAGCGATGTGTTTTTCTCAGAACGTGAGTAGACTCCTAGGTGCTCTATGACATAAGCTCACATTTGTTCTTGCTTTTTGTGTGTGACTTCTTCAGACACATTTTAATGTTCCATCACATTTCTGAATATTTAAGGTTATTCTTATTTTTTAAAGTTTATTTATTTATTTATTTATTTAGAGAGAGAGAGAGAGAGAAAGAGAGAGGAGAAGGAAGGGGAAGAAAGAGAGAGGGTGAGAGAGAGAATCCCAAACAGCCTCTGGACCAACAACATGCAGCCTAATGTGAGGCTCGATCCCACGATCCTGGGATCATTACCTGAGCTGAAATCATGAGTCAGATGCTGAACTGACTGAGCCACCCAGGCCCCCCGGTTTATTTTCATTTTTTAATCTTGTTTTATTGCTGTCACAAAGGGCCATTGTATTTCCTACCTTGTATTTCTTACCATGTGCTACGAAGATATATTTTAAGAGTGCCTATAAGCCTATTATTGTATCTTCCAGTTTTATTGAAACATTCATCCTCAGGAAGCAGTCCTGATTATCTGCATTTAGTTTCTTTGACAGAGTCCAATGTCTTTGTTGTTAAAGAGCTAGTTCATGGTTTTTTAGGTCCTCAACCGTCTTGAGTTTGTTTGTGTAGAATGTGTAAAACAGTCGGTGGGAAGGCGAAGTGGTGCAGCCACTGTGGAAGACAGTTTGGAGGTTCCTCAAAAAATGAAAAAAAAATCAAAACCCTTCCCAATCCAGGAATCACAGTACTGGGTATTTACCCAAAGAATACAGAAACACTAATCTGAAGGGTACTCTCACCTCTATGTTTGTAGCAGTATTATCTACATTAGCCAAATTATGGAAGCAACCCAAGTGTCCATTGATAGATAAATAGATAAAGGAAAGCTGGTGCACACACACACACACACACACACACACACACACACACACCCCAGAATAATATTCAACTATAAAAAAATAATGAAATTTGCCATTTGCAAAAATATGCCTGGATCTAGAGAGTATAATGCTAAGTGAAATAAGCTAGTCAGAAAAAGACACATATCACATGATTTCACTCATAAGCGGAATTTAAGAAACAAAACAAATGAACAAAGAGGGAAAGAGAGAGACAAACCAAGAAACAGACTCTTAATGGTAGAGAACCCATTGATGGTCGCCAAAAAGAGGTGGTGGGGGGATGGGGGACATGGGGGATGGGGATGAAGAGAACACACCTCATGATGAGCACTGAGTGATGGATAGAAGAATTTATGAATTGTTATGTTGTACACCTGAAACTGATATGACACCGTACACTAACTCTACTGGGATTAATAAACAGTAAGAAGTTAAGAAAAGAGCTATTTCAGTTTGGGTTTTGTTTGTTGTGTTATTGTTTGAATTTGACCACTTTGTGAATAATAGTTTATTGTAAAATTGGTTTTCATATAACACCCAGGGCTTCTCCCCACAAGTGCCCCCCTCCATACCATCACCTCCTTCCCCCTCCCCCTTTTAATATTCATCCATCCTGCCCTTTTCTTTCCTCACAGGGATGTCTACCAAACTTCCTTCCTAACGGGAGGAAATAGTCCACTTCCAATGATTGTAACACTGAATATATTCCTCCAATCTCACTCTTACACTTCCCTTTTGTCCTAATTTTTCTTTCTGTTTTATATCTTGCCTCCTTTTGGATTGGCCATTGCTTCCTCGTTCCACTTTATTAGTTTCTCTGGCCTCTGCCATAATTCTATTCATTATTAAGCTCATTTTTAAAAATCCTGCTTCACTTGTCAAAATCTAAAGGAAATCAGTGTTTTAGTATTTTATTAGAAAATATAAAAACCTTTTAATTACTTAAGTCTACTTCAAAAATTACTATTAAAAACTTTATGACATGAACACTTCAAAATGAACACTAATGCCCTCCCAATTGATTGAATGTTTCCTGATGATAAACACAAATAAACTACCATGTAGACCCTTTAATTTCAAAATTACGCATTTCAAAACACACCTATTTTGCAATCAGTTGCTCAGACTTGGGGCACGTTTGTGAAAATGTCCCCATTGTAACAGAAATTTTATGTCTGAAAGACCACAATTTTACAGCTCTGTGTTGTAAATTTTGGACTGTTCTGACCCTGACCTCGATTATTGGTTGGAGCATAAAATCTGAATTTGAGCTCGTGATGAAGCTGGCTAGAGCTGGAATCTTGGCCTTGTAAACTGAGGATGGTTAAAGACTCTCATGGTTCATGGGTTCAAGCTCTCTGCTGAACCTCGGGCTCTTTGCTGTTGGCATGGAGCCCCCTTGGGATCCTCTGTCTCCTTCTGTCTGCCCCTCCCCTGCTCATGTGAGCTCTTTTCTATCTCTAAAAAATAAATAAAATTTTTAAAAAATTTAAAAAGACCGTAGCATTGGAGAAGGAATTATCTTCATGACTCATCAATCATGAGCATTTGCAGGTGTCCACCGTGTTTGAGTTTGCTCTTGGGGGTAAAGTAGTGGGAATACATAATCATCGTAATGTTCGGCCCTGAGGAAATTAAGACCCCGGTAAAAAATGGGCAGCGATGCCCAGTGACCATGAGCGACACCACAGTGACCCCTCCCACAGGGTGCTTGCAGACAAACCGACCTAAACCACTTCCCCAGACCCTTCAGCAAAGCATTCTGAAGATTTGTACGCACACCATCTTCTTTGACCTGTAATCCAAACAATCCTTACTCCAGTATCCAGAAGTGAAGACGGTTGGAGTCTGCTGAAGAAAAACATTGTTTTTCTGCCTTACCGGTAAGGGGAGAGATGATATTTAAAAGTAATAAACTGTGTGTGTGAAGAAAATGACTTAGCTCCCTGTGGTGTATTCAGTGGATTACACAGTAAACTTTCATCTGCAGGAAACATATTATCTTTTACACCAAGTGTTGGAATCTCAAGCGGTGGTTATAAGACGTATTTTATGTGCTTTTCACTATGTCGTCTCTCGGTTTCAGCGTAGAGCATTGGTTTATCAGTGACACATCACAGCAAATTAATAGGTACAGATAAAACCTTCCATAAATATTCATTACACCTCATTACTGCAAATTAATGAGATATTTTTAAATTAAACCTCATCACATTTGGTGCTGAGAATCTTGTTTTAATATACGATGCTCAGAGATAAATGACGGTCGTAAAAATGATGGAGCTCATTATAGAAACGTGTAGGCAAGCTTCTTTAGCAGCAGTTTGGATCAGCACTGACTACTGTTATAACTGATTTTAGAAACTGTG